>NC_089982.1:2400000-2702441 GCF_036417845.1 Apteryx mantelli
CATAATTTAAGAAGAAAGTACTTTGGGAAATTGAAAGACATCTAACTCAAATAAGGTTTTGAACGAGTTTTGCATGATGTGTAATTAACCTTAAGAAGTCTTTGCCCCAAGGTAAAGTCGGGGCTTTTTTAAGATTAGAAAATGAATTGGGTATTTATACGGAATGGAAGACCATCCGCTATCCGTCATCTGGGCGGCGAAGAAACATACGGGCATAGGGGAAGATTTCCCAGCTTAAAGGAATAAAGCAGCCGCTAAAGATGGGCTTTTAGACTTCATGCATTTGAAAGCAAAGCCGCCGCTCAGGTTTCCTCTGTAGTCAGTAGAGAAAGCAATTTTTGGGGGTAGTGACGAAGCTCACTTGCCTTATATACCTATTCTAGGATGGGACGAATTGCTCTTTGGAGGTGCCAGTCTCCTGCTGACTACAGGGAGATCAGAGTTGCCTAGTTAAAATTAAATGGGCTGAATTCCACCCTTACTGCCAGGGATTAGGAAGAAATTATTTCTGCAGAGAGCATTTTAAACCTGGCCTCTCAAGCTGTCTTATGCTTTGTTTTCCAACAATTTCTACTCATCTAAGCGTTGTGTTTGATAATGGTTTCCTAGTAAATATAATCTCAGTTTTCCAGTTAGCAGCTACGTTTTCCTGTGAGTTAAGGCTGATTGTATATACAGTCCCAAGGCTTTTCTCCTGTCTAGGTGATGACTTTTATGTATTGCAGACAGCGACGCAGTATTAATGCAGCACTGATGGTTTTCCCACGCTTTCCCAGGGAAAAAAACTTTCCGGAGTAATTTTTCTCAGACCAGAATTGTTGCCAGCACAAGAGTTAAGCTTCTTGCAACACCTGAGTTGGCAAAATGAAAAGCAAGGATCCATATTTCATGTGCGATATAGAAGGCTAAGTTTTATTGGCCAAATGTGTAGAGCTTTGAAGTGTTTAGGAATTAGAGGTGTATGTGTCTTTGAAATTTTCCTTTCTTTAGGCTCCTAATTTCTTTAGGCAGTGGGGCCTAGGTGCATCTGTGTCCAAACAGGTTGGAAATGGGACAGAAATTCCTCTGGTGTTTTTGACAATGCTTTCCTGAGCTGCTGTAAAATGATATCCTTAAGCTAGAAGGCAATCCAAGTTTACTGATTTCACATTTTGTCTGCCCAAAGAGAAAACAGAGCCTTTGTTGGCCTTGAAGAAAGGCTATTGCAGATCACCGAAAAGCTTTGAGAAGGTCTGGGTAGCAGAAATGAAGTAAAAAATTTCCCTAATTCTCTCTTTTTATAAGAAATAACAACCGACATTTCAGTAGTAAAATCTTCGCCATAAAACCGGAGTGCCTGCGAGCACAGTAATTGGATTTCATGTCCATGTTGCTGGGCAGAAGTGTTACAGATTGCAGCTGGGAGCGCCGGACTGTCTTATGTCTACCTTTAATTGCTCTGCGGTGGGGTTGCACGTCCTGGGGTGCCAGCCGGGCATGGTGTTGGAGGTGACCTTTCCCCGGGATCTGAGATCATGGCATCCATACTTGCCTGTTGCTAGAGGACCATCAAGTTGGATGTGCTTTGTGCTTTCCCCGCACGGTGTTCGATACTGTCTTTGAGCGTCAAGTTGCATTGGCGCGTCCGTTTTGCCATGCCCTTTGCCAGCAAGGAGATGAGTCCCTCCAGCAACATAGGGAATGATGTGGGGGTTATCCCGCACGGACAGGGGTCATGGTGGAGCTGTGCGAGTCCTGCCCCGCTCTTTCCCTGCATGGTGGGAACTGTCCCTCCGTCCTTTCCTGGTGCAGAGGAGCTAAGCCATGGGAAGCTGCCGATGGCAGGCGAGATGGAGAAGGGGAAGGCTCAGCCCCAGGATGCTGCGGCGGGAGGTGCTTGCGGTGGTGTAGGGCTGCCGAGGTGGGAGATGACAGCGGTGGCTCCTGGCAGATGCTGGTGGCTTGGCCAGTGATCCAGTGATGTGGATGGTGCACACTGGCTTTACTGCCGGCCTCATCCTGCTCTCGCCCTGAGTGCGCCCACTGGCTTTAAGGGGGTAACCCTAAAATACCCCCAGTGCATGCTGCCTACACGTCCATGAGATGGGTCCTCTGCCCGTGTCTCACTGCTTGGAGAGAGGCGTTGAGCAGACGTGATGCCACATCAGTCCATTTGGCTGCTTCTCCCTCCCTTCCCCAAGCACTCATGGAGACCACACCAGGGCAAAGCTGGGACTGGCGCCCTCACTGCCTGTTCTGGCTCAACCCAGGGCAATGTGTGAGCAAAACGGGAAATTTTTGTACGATACACTGTGTGAAACCATCTTCGTACAATAAGGGCTGAGTCCTGCTCCCGTTGATCCTCAAGCAGCCCTCTGTGGCCTCAGGCACATGCAGACAGAGACAGAAATTGCCCCTACGTGGCTTTAGCTGTTGGGAGGACATAAACCGAAGCCTCATCTTGGACATGCTTAGTGTTCCTCTCGATCAAAAGTTACCTTTGCACTTAACCCATCCTTGATGTTGCGGCTGTGCTGGTGCTTCTTTCTAGCCCAGGCTGCAAAGGGTCCCCACCAAGAGGAGAGGATTGTGTAACAGCGTGGAGAGCTTGCCAGTTTGCCAGTATGGACCGAAGGAGGTCTCAGCAGGCTGGACCACCCCCAACCGCGTTGCCGGGGTAGTGAGATGAGCATGTTGAACTGGCCTCCATCTCGTTGGGTTGGAAGAGCAAGGAGAGTGATGCAGGGAGAGGAGAGGGAGGCTGGAGGTGGCCTCCTCTCCCCGTGCGTGGCACGTCACTCGGGCTCACGGGCAGGATTGAGAACAGAGCCGGTCCCTGAAGGTCTGGGCGATTCCCCTGGGAAAACTGCCTGCAAATGATCTTGGGTCCCCCCAGCTGCCAAAATTTGAGTGGGCCATCGTAGCATGTTCTTAAGTGACTACAGCAGGCTGCTTTTCACTCTTGCTTGGACAAGTCCTTTCTTTGTCCTTTCCTAGGAAACGGGAGGAAACGGGCCAATGATTTGGATGAACCAGGGTTTTAGAAGGTCCTAGTGCCGTTATCTTCGAAAGAAGATAATGCTGCAGCCTGACTCATAAGTAGGCAACTCGGGAGCTACAGTTTTGAAAAAGTAAATAGCAATGGAGAGATTCTTGTAATACTCTACAGCAGACAAAAAACAGCAAAGTTTTGCCATCTTAACACACAAAGGTGGCTACGTTGGAGTTTCAAAATCAGAGTCCTCCAAAGATAGCACTGTTTTTTTTGTTGTTGTTTTTAGAGCAGATTTCAAAGTCAACAGCCATTTGCACAGTGGGCATCAGAGCCAGCTTGAGGGGTGGCTGGAGATTTCGGCTAACGATGCTTGCTTCTGTGGGTGAAGCCAGCATCCGCGGTGGTGGTTCAATTCGTGGTGCAGCGAGCCAGCCTGGCTGGGGTGCACCGGGGGCGCCGGATGTGGGCTGTGGGTCTGCCTTTGGTTTGGGTGACGGCGGGTGGGAGAAGGGAGGGGGCCTAGCCGCGAGCGATATTCGCTCTGTCGTTATATTTCTAATGTTGGTGTTCTTGTCTTTATGTCTACGCATTCTTTAGCTATGAGGATAACAGACCCTTCATCAAGTAAGAATGACCTGAATGGCTGATAAATTGCATTTATCAGTGTGGTCCCATGAACCGGCTGTCAGATCAATATTGAAAAATCATTAAAGCTTCTGTCATTCGCATTTGAGGCAGAAGAGCAAACTGTGCAGGAAAATGGCCAGGCATACAGCTAACGTGCAGCGTAAATGTGCTGCCTATGTATTGCCAACCAATTTTGTCACCGTATCTGCTTTGAATTCCTTGATTGGACATTACTTGAATTCAAGGTGAACATTACCTAAGTAATCGTGCGTGGTACAGACTTGTTTTACCAATAGCAACCCTCTGGTCCACTACGCTCTGTCCACGGAGCGTGCTTTGGAGCTAATGCAATAGAGAAGTACACTTTCAGAAGGGTGCACGTGTGGTGACTCCCATTCCGGTTAATGGGAGCAGCCCAAGCAAAGCCCTCCTCGGTGCCTAGGAAACGTACCCATTGGAATACCCGATTGTCCCGCATTTCAAGTTCTCCGTTGTGCCGACAGACGATGGTTTTGTTTCTTTATTGCTGTCAAATTGCAGTCGAAAGAAAGACTATGAAAAAAAAAACAACAGCAAGTCTGTACAAAGAGCAAAGCAAAAACCACAAACCAAACCAAAAACAAAACAAAACAAAAAAAACCTGAAGAAAGCCAAAAATGCCTAGAAATGACATGCCTCAGCGCATCCGTGCTTTTTGTCCTGCAACCAAAAAATAAAGCGCAGCAGCACAAAACGGGAGCGAATCAGCTTCGCCGTAGACTTTCAGTTTGTTCTTCTGGTGAAGAGTCCTTTGTGTTCGTTCTTCCAGTCTCATCCCCATCTTCTCTTTCACACTTTGGTTCCTTTTCTCCTGCGGGTAGGGAAGGGAGCTATGTGAAGGAAGCTCCACTCCCTCTTTATCTCCAGGTCTGTTTTCTGCAGCTCAACATTGTATCGCGCACAGTTTGCACGGTGAGGGTCTTCTCCCCCAAAGATCCCTTTCCATCAGTGAAGGTAGCACATTTCCCTTGTTGTTGAAACAACCCTTGGACTCCTGTGCACCTCTGCAGCCAAAGGCTCGGTAATCGGGTTCAAGAATTGGCTGCAATTCAGAACGAAGTAGTTTTCCAATATCCTGTGGGCCATTTTCAAGAGACTCTTTGAATGCAGGAACCTTTCAACCATAGAGAAAAAGAGGATGAGGGAGGAAAGTGGTTTCCACTTTATATATTGGATTTTTTTAAGGAAAAAAACATTGATTTGTTTTTTCAAAACTGGCAGGCAATTAAGACCATAATGTGCTCTCACTGATGGTGGAATCTCGGGGAGAAAAACATACCAAGCAACTAAAGCTGTCAACTTTATCTGGTGGCTACCTTTCAGAAGGATTTTGAGAGTGCAATTTCGATTTGCATAGTGCTAAATATTTATTAGTAGGATTGACTGGAAATGCTTCAAAGGAGCTGTTCTGGTCTGCTAGATACATAATAGTGATTTTTAAAGAAGTGCCTAAATAAGTGGTTACCTTAGGGAGCTCTTTCGGTCGCGTGGTTAAATAATACCTATCTTATAAGCTTCAGTGGAGGGCGTAACGCTGTATTTTCTCTCTAATATTTAAAGGAAAAGAAAACAATGCAAAACATAAATATGACAACGGTGTGCTTCTGTTTGTGACAAGCCCCGTTGCAAGCAAAAGGAGTCAGAGGTGCCGCGGAGCCTCGATAGCGGAGGCTGCCAGCCTGAGCCGTGCACGGCTGGGGTCCCCCCTGCACGCCTTCCTCATCGTCTTCCTCTCCACTGCCCTGTGCTCTGCTCGGCAGGTGGAAGCCCCAATCCAGGCCAAGTTTCTTCAAGGCTGAAGCCACCTTGCGCTGCACAGTGGCGGGGGGGCAGCACTCCCGGGTGCTTCGGGGGGCAGCAAGGAAGACGTGGGGCTTTGGGGAGCTGAAGGGTCAAACGGATGAGGAAGAGGAGCAAAGACAGGGGTGACTGATGGCTACGCTGGCATCGTTGCATTCATTTCTATGGTGTTAGGGCTGATTTATGCTAGGGGAAGACAGAAGAAAACCAAGGTCTTTGGTGACCAGGGGGAACTTGCCCCTCTCCCCTGTGCAGCAGCAATTCCTTGAACGTTGTAGGTGATCTGGCAACTGGGAAGCTAGTGGGATGGTTCGGAGCAGGACCCCGTCCCCCCTCCCTTGCCATCCTGCTCGGCACGCTTTATCCCGTGCTGGAATAACACCTGGGAGCAAGCGCTGGCTGCACCCCGGCTCCTGCCTCCCTCCGGGGCTGGAGCGAGGAGCAGTCGTAGCTTGATGACAGCTGTGAAGCAGGATCACACCTCAGTTTCCCAGGGCAAAAGTGTGGCAGCAGCTATAGTTTGAGCAAATCTGGTGTGCGAGCACATTATATATATATTTTTTCCCCCCTCGCCGGGTGGAAGAAGCACGAAGCAGCGCTGCAGGGAGCCTCCTTGTGCCGAGCTGAACCTATGGGCCTATGGGCGACGAGCTAAAATGCAGCAATAGATGTGTCTCGGTGTTAAGCTCAAAGAAGCTAATCCAGCCGGCACTTCTGCCCCAGTGAAAGCAGTGGACGCTAGCAAAGTGGCATTTAGCTCTGTCGTTTTGGCTGGTTTGTTTTCTTTCTCCTGCCATTTGAGAAATGGCATCTCCATGTCATTTACATGCGCGCTGCTTTTGCGTTAAAGAAAGAAACAGAAATATTGTGGGGACAGCTACGCTTTGGTTATGATAAATTTCCATGCTCATAACATTTCCCTGTCCATGTATTTTCTCAAGCTTGAAGACTTGCAAACTGCATCCAATTCGAGGCAAAAATCCCAGCAGCTCAATTCGGGGTGTTAGCTGCTGTTTGCTAAAGCAACGGCCCAAGTCGCCCCCGTTGTAGACACCTGCATGCTGCTGTAGATGAAGGACCAACGCCTTTCTCTCTCTGTTTTGTTTCTCCTAACAGGTCCTGGGTTATAGGTGCAATAGCCCTACTCTGCCTACTAGGACTGACCTGGGCCTTTGGACTCATGTATATTAATGAAAGCACAGTCATCATGGCCTATCTCTTCACCATATTCAATTCTCTGCAGGGAATGTTTATATTCATTTTCCATTGTGTCCTCCAGAAAAAGGTAAGACAGACGGTTCCCGGCGGCCAGAGCGGCGGTAACGGGGTGTTTTGTTGCCTGAAAACCGCAGCGTCATGTTATCGGTACGCGCTGAGTCCCTACCGAGCGGATTTGTCTCCGTGCACCTCGTAAGGGTGGTGTTTAGGAGGAAAGCGGAGGGATGGTGGGCAACGAGGGGATGACGGAGCTGTGCGGCGGCGGTGGCGTTTGAGCAGCCGGGCTCCTGGCGATGAGCACGTTGGAAGCTGTGCAAAAAGCAGTGCGCGGTCCGCAGGGGAGCGGGAACCCCCTAATAAAAGGGCTTCATCTGCTGCCGGCTGGGTCCTCCTTTCCCTTACGCCGGCCTGACACCGGAGCAATTCCACGAGCATCACGGAGGCTGTTCGCATGGCTGAGCATTCAGGGCAAGATAGGGCTTCACATCCTCATTTGCCCTCCAGGAAGTCCGGCTGGGAATTGCCCCTTTCTATGGCAGTACGTGCTGGGGATGGTATGTAACAGGGGGCCGCTCCCCTCCCTTTTCTAAGACCTGAAGGACCGAAGTTTTGCCACAGTTCATTGGCCTTTGCATCATTTGTGCTTTTGGAAATCTTCCTCAAAACGAGCACAATAAATGTTTCGTGGTGCAACTTGAAGTATGACCCAATTAACATTTGCAAGGTAACAGCAGCGTAACTCGGGGAAACTCTGATTAAGAAAAGAAAAAAATTCTCTGTGTGTCTATCTAGATCAAACTTACAGCTGCTGACAATCAGTAATAAATATTTTTAAGAACCATTTTATTCTCCACTAAAACTCAGGGGTGCAGCAGTCTCCAGCTCCGTGCATGTCTGCTGCTGGCTTTTGGTGTACATCTTGGTTTTGAAGGCCAGTCTCCTTACCCAAGATAAGCGTAGGGAAGAGTTTACACATGGACAACTGGATCCCAGTCCCCGTGTGACCAGTGGTTTTTGGTGAAATGGCCCACTGGGCAAAGTTAGGGTCTTGCTGAGGTCTGTTCTCCACTGAAAAGCCCAGGGCTTTCTCCAGTGCTACTCACATTAGTGGGAATTTTCCTATGGGCTCAACTGGAAAGTGAGATCTGGCCTAAAAGGACATAAGTAAAATATATTGTAGCAAGACACTCTTGAGCCTGAAGGGAGACTTTCTGGGGTCAGAGCTTTGCTCCTTCTCATTTTGTCATAAATTCGTTCATCCTAATAGACCAAAAAGCTTTAGTTTTAGCTGAACATGTTCCAAAATGTCCATTAGGCATCGAGGTGCCCCCTTTCATGAGCAGGTTGAATTTTGGGACTGCCCTCCCTACCTCCCGCACAGCCCGGTCCAATCCATCTCGCACACGGTCGGCTCCTAGCGCAGCATGCCAGAGCGGCACCGTATCCTTGCTGGATCTCAGAGGGCTCATTTTGCACAGAAAGACCACGCACTCGTCTGCCTCGAGACAGTTTCTACCCTTAAACCATCGCTGTTTACTCCGAAATTGCTCCTGATTGATGGCAGTGTAGAGGAAAGGAGACGACATGCCAGTACCTGGCCGTGGGGGTGGACGTAGCTTCTGACCCGAGAGCTGAGGGAGGAATTATTTGAGGGAGAGGGGAAAAAAAAATCCTTCCCCGTCCTATCTATCACGGACTAGAAAATCAGCAAAAAGCTGCAGAGAGGAAGCAGTGGGTGGCTAATTAAAGCAATTGAATTATTTTCTCTCAGCAAAGGATTGATTAGGCATTCGAGCATATTGGGCACTCGTGGTATTGTGGTTGTCTCAAGTGCTTAAGGAAAAGCCTAATGAAAAAGCTGTAATTTGCTATTTAAATGGTTGTTTCACCGAGTTTTGAATTGCTCCTAGTCAGTCCAGGGAGATTTCACAGCTAACTGAGCACCGTGTGCTCTGAGTAACCTCTCTGCGGGGCTGGGGCGTGCATGTAGCTATTATTTTTTCCTTTTTTTCCATGGGGTGGGCGATGTGACCTGCGTTCGCCTTTTCCATACGGGCCGTGCATTTTCCCATCTGGTTTCCGGGTATTATTGTCCAAAATCTGACGTGCTCAGACCTCGGACTTGGCCAAAGCTTCACCCGGCACCAAGGGCGTGCGGTTCCCGCGACGCCAGCACGGTGGCACGGCTTTAATCCAGGCGAGGAGCTGGCCCAGGTTGGCGGCCATGCCCGTGTGAAATGTGACCGTCGGAGGAGGACCTGCCGGCTAACAGCCGTTCCCGTTTCGTTGGCTCAGGTCCGTAAGGAGTACGGGAAATGCCTGCGCACGCACTGCTGTAGCGGGAAAAGTACAGAGAGCTCCATCGGCTCGGGAAAGACCTCGGGGTCGCGGACGCCTGGAAGATACTCCACAGGCTCACAGGTAACTCGCGTCTTTGGTGGCCTCTCCGTGCCTCACCCTCAAAGGCGCAGCGAGGCCGGCGGGAGCCGAAGGAGCTGCCACCGCGAGGGCTTCCCGCCCTCCCCAAAGTGAAGCCACCGTGGTTCCTTCCCTTGGGTGGGCATGGCAATGAGTGTCCCTCCAAGAACCTCAGATAGAATTGTGGTGGGAATACACAGCCCAAATTTTGCCTTCACGAGGCGGGAGGGCGCTCATGACCTGAGCAGTCCCCAGGGGGGATCGGGGGCATTTTGTCAGCTCTGTTACGTGCCCTGCAAAAGCCACCCGGCATGTCCTTGGCACGCGCTGAAGGTTGTTGTCACCACTCTTGCCATGTATAGTAATGATACTGAAACAACCGAGTATTTTTCTTGCTAAAAAAAAGACTCCAGAGTCTTGCAGTCGCCTCTGCCAAGGAAGGGCTCGCTTTCTGACATTCACTGGTTTGATCAATTCCTTGCTTCGCTCGATTTTCCTCACTTTATACATCTCTTAAGAGAAGCCAGTGGGGGTCAGGTTATCTTAGGGAGTTACTGAATTTTTATGCTTTGGTCATCCAAAAACTCAATTTTTGTTTAGTTTGTGCACTTTGCAGTTTTCAAGCTGACTTGTACGTACAGATACAGATTTATGGAAGAGCAGTTCATATAAAATGAAGAAGCTTACTACTTAATCAATAGGAACCAAACACAAATTTATTCAGTATTACTAATGGAAGTAATTATACTTGACAGTTCGACTATTAAATTATGAAAGACACACAGCAAATAACAGTTTATAACCTCCCAGGAAAACATAATTTGCTATTTATGTCTCGGAGCAAATTGTTATTTATTTTGTACGGTTTCCCAGATGTCATCCAAGATCTCCACTTTGGCATTTACTGAGGTCTGGATGTTATGCAGGGCAAATAGGTATAGAATAGGGAGCTTCTCCCCAGTAGGCCATCAAATGCCACATCAATCCCAAAATCCCATCTGTCCCAAACTTACTATATCCAGCAACATTTGGGTGGCTGGTTTGAAATCCATTGGATTTGTGTCCCTCAGCTAGCGGGTAGGTGCCCTCCCTGCTGAGAAGAGGTGGCTTTAACGGGTCCTCCCTCTCAGCAGCCTCAGCCCAAGAAAACATGCCCTTTTAAGGGTCAACTGCCTCTCCTGGTAGCAGTCCCATCATGGCAGGCTGAGGTTTGAGGTACCGAGGCAGGTCACATTGCCACGGGCGGCTTGTCCTTGGAAGGGCCTGGGACCTGGTGTAGACAGGAGAAGCCTCACGTGTGATGGAGAATGGGTGGAGACCTGAGGTGGTGAGAACATCTGACCCCAAACTTTTTAATAGCAAAGTCCAAGAGGAGGGAAACTCATCAGATCCCCTTTTGCCTGAAAAAGCACTTAATGATTAAACCACACTGGCTCATGTCAGAGAAATGCAATGGATGAAATGCCCAGGCGCAAAATAATTGCTATAGAAGCGCGTGGGTCACATGTTACACCGTGGTTCCACTTTTAAAGGGCTAATGAATGTTTAGGAGATGCCATTAATATATAATTAACGAGGAGAGCAGGAGGACTTGGGGTTCCCCAGGATTTGGATTCCCAGCCGTGTCGGCAGGGGGACTGCAGCTGAGCTGCTCACGAGACGGGTACAGCCGTCGGTTTTTTGCAAGGTGGAGCTGGGGAGGAGAGAGAGGTAGCGGTGCAAAAGCCGCCGAGATAAATACTCCGCAGCATCTCTGAGAAACAAAAGAGAAGGCCAACACGTTCGGGACGCTGTTTCCCTAGCAGCGAAAGCTGTACGCAGATGGCAAAATCATCGCACATTTTTCAGGAGGGGAATAGAAGTCATTTATTTGCGGTTGTGGGGTTTTTTTTCCTGAGATTCCCCAAGATGGATAGTAGCTATAGAAAACTCCCGTTCATCCAGGGACACCAAGACACAGATCAGCTCTGCTATTCCACTCTACGAAAATAGACACAAGCTATCCGAGGGGATAGGGGAAGCGTGCACGCTTCCGCGCGTAGGTTATTTTTCCATTATTTGCTGCTGTATTGGTGAATGTGTAGCTTGCACGGGCCTGGGGTTGTCTCGTATGTAATTCCCACTGCTTTTTTTTTTTTTAATTAAGATGTAAGCAATCCGAACAATCCTGTTACGCACCTCTTACTTGCGGCAGGCACTCGCCTTGACGAAGTTAGGCAGGCAGCGTCTGGTCGGCACGAGGCGGCTTGTAACGAAACGGCAACTGCTCGCTTACAGCTGGGCAGAAGCAAGTCTCGTGGTGAGCTAGACGTGCCGATAGCCGTCTTTAGTGAGGCGGAAAGAAACCTCTCTGCCGCTGCTGAAAATTCATTACCTGCTGTGGTTCAATCCCTCTTCAGAGCCGGATTCGTAGGATGTGGAATGACACAGTTCGAAAGCAGTCCGAGTCTTCCTTTATTACTGGAGATATAAACAGTTCAGCTTCACTCAACAGAGGTAATTATAAACTGTTTTTCCTATCTCTAACTCTCGTGGTGGCTTTAAGGAGTTTAAAATGTATTGCCCCCCCCCTTTTTTCCCCCCCCCCGCTCCCCACCTCAAACGGCACTGGACTTTTTATTCTCTCACTTGCAAAAATGTTACGGTATTAACTGGGAGGAGGTTTTGTGGCGGTCGTTTCCTTTTTTCTTTTCTTTATTTTTACACATGCATTTTCAAGACTTGTCATCCCTGGAAGGAAGTTAGGACAACCCTCCCCGCCCCCCTGAAAAAAAAATAAAAATAAAAAGCTGGAAAGAAACCTCCACCTTCCCACCGCGAACCGCTAGTGCCGTAAGCTCGCGAGGCGGCAGGCCTCATTGCTGCCAGCGAAAATGGGCCGTTTCGGCACTGTGCGGTCTGCGTTAAGCCTCACAGAATTTGTCCTTGTCCTGGGCATATAGCAATTCTAGCCGCTTTGCGGAAGCGGGAAACGGCCGGCCGAACGTAGCCGTGAGAAAGCCTGTGTACTGGGAGCAAAATTGCCTCCGCTGATGGTAGTATCTAGTTGGCGGCGCCTGGCTAACGTGAACTCGGCGGACGTCTGCAGAGGAGAGGCTCTCAGAAATGTGCAGAGATAGAGTCGTGCCAAGCAAAACGTGGTGCCTGGCACAGGGTGAAAGCTCAACGGCTTAAAAAAGAAAAAAAATCCTTTTGAACGGTTTGGGGGAAGGTGACTGTGAGGGAAGAGCAGAAAAAAAATGTAGCCTCAAAAACTGGTTTCTTTCCCCTCTAGCACAATTACTTTATGGCTTATCTTGAGAAACTAGGTGCCAAGTCCTGCTTTCACGTTGGTGGAAGTCAAAGGTGTTTCCCGTCTTGGGGGGTCTGACTGCAAAACTCAACCGAGAGGTGAATTGGGACTTTGGTTCTTATCCAGCCTTTACTCGGACAGATTTCACACCGATTTTATGGGGTCTTTTGCCTGCATAACAGTGTGAGGGTAGGCTGGAAGGACTTTGAACCTGCGGTTAGCGATACCGAGAGTTGGGGAACTAAGGGCTTTGGGTTCAGTTCTCCAAGTCAGTATACGTGTTGCTCAAATCGGCGCAAAGGGGAACGCAGGGTAGTTAAGGTGGAGGCGTACTCTTATCCCACAACCCGCTCCGATGGCTTTCGCGCGTTGATAATTTCATTTTGCCCTGAGGGTTCTTTGATAACGAAGGCTATAGGATGCCGTTAACTGCAAATGCCTCCGTTCAAATTGGTTTATCCACCTGCGTTGCCCTTTGCATCTCTCTCTCCATGTTTGCATCAAAACCGGAGAGGTACGACCGGGCTTTTCCAGGGCTAGGTTGCAGGGGGATTGCTTATGGCGCAGAGGTTGCAGCAAGGGCTGCCGTTCCCCTCCGCCATCCAGCGCGCGGGCAAACGAAAGTGAACTGCGTGCCATACGTGCCATGCGGGTCAGGAAATGTCATGCATGTATCTCCTTTAGTTAGCCTGGACGTTGCCTCACTCCCCAGCGCGGCCCAGGATACAAAGGGCTTCAGCAAACGGCGTCTTCCGGGCTCGTCGGTGGACGAAAGGCTGCACCAGTGCTTTTAGGTGGGACGCTTCGGTGGCTTGAATAACCGGAGCCGTCGTAGTCCACCCCCACCCCTTTCACGCCGGCAGGAACAATATTTGTTATTTGCTTTTCCGGTGGGCGGAAGCGTCTGCAAAATGGAGGCTCAAACATTTCTTCGGGAGTTAGCGGCTCCGAAGCGGCAGGTGGTCACTTAGCCTGGGAAAATATAGCGGGCGTCAACAGGGATCCAACTGCACGGGGCTCCAGATATTTCACACTTTATCCTCTTTATTCCAGCTGAAAAGAAACAATCTTGGTCTTAGGGCTTTGCATAAAGCCTACGTTGTTTCTTCAGTCTCTCCAGAGATAGTTGCAGTCTGAATAGACCAGTGGGCAATGCAATTTTCACAGTTCTTGTCTTCCCCTTAATATTTTACTATCTATCAAGCTTTAAAGGAGCCATTTCATTAATGTTTTATTTACAAATGCGCAGTGAAAGCTCAGAGGAGTAAACTACAAGCCTGGAATTGTAGGTTTAGCATCTTCCCCTGCCCGGGGTTGACACAAGAGACTCGCGTACCCTTTCAGAAGTCCCTCTTCAGCCCTCCCAGCCGCTTTGTAAACTCGTTAATGGTTGCCCACTTACCAGAGACACTTATCGACTGACGCATCAATCCGGTGGTTAAGGAAATGACTTCCATTCTGGCAACACTTCAGCTGAATACTAGACACCTTTTATATAAAAGTATTTGTGTTGAGCATTACTTTGTGCGCTGATGTTTTTCCCCGAGCCTTCAGGCAGCAGCTACCTTTTGGAAACAGTAAGAAGGCGATCTCCTCTCCCCACATCTCCCATCTTCCGGCTCCTGGCTGGACGCCACCTCTCCATGTCCTGACTCACCACGCTGCTTTTGTGGAAGTGGAAAGAAGAGGGACATCCTCCACCAGGCTCCTCCTTCATTTAAGCTGTTTTTTACCCCCCGATCACATTCACAGTTCTTGCAGGCCCCTGTTGGTTGCTACCATCCCAGGCAAATCTGTTCTTGTTATCCCTATTCCCGTATTATGATCGGCAGCAGTTATCCATCTGCTGTGCCATCCCATCCCCTTCTTCCATGAACCTCCTGGGCATCAGTCTGCAATATTGCGCTTGTATTAACGCATCCCTCTTTCAGACATGTAACTGTTTTCTTCTTCTGACTTGCAGATATGATGTTTCTTACGACTTTTTCAGCTCCAGCTCCTCTTTGATCCACTATTCTCCAGAGTAGCTGACCGTAACACTGTGTTTCCACCTCCTGCCTGATTGTATTCTCATTTATCCTACCGGGAATTTAAGGCATAACCCCACGCTTACCAGATGTAACGCGCTCTCTAATGAAAAGCACATCCTCTCTTCCCTCCCAAGACCTGCACGACCGTTTCAGATACTTCCTAATGTCCAAAACGTTTCCAGCCTCGTTGCTCATCACCGCTTAGTACCAATGTGGGTTTTGCGTTGTTATACCACTGTCAGTCAGGAGGAGGGGGACAGAAACAGGCCAAGTATTTCCCCATCTACCTTCAAATGAAGAGTACATCAGTCTACCGCCGTGAGCACGTAGTGTTCCAGGTCCCACTGATTTCCTGCTCCTAGCCCCCCAGCTCCACCACGTTTTTCCCACGATAGGTCTGGCTGGATTTTCTGTCATCTGTTTCACATCTATCCTGCGTTTGGTATTTCTTTTCCCAGCATTGAAAACTTGCACTTGACCTGCTGCTTTGAGGCCCTGATCTCAAAGGCCCTCCAGCTTGTCCGTAGCGCCCATCTCCACGTGAGAAGAAGTGCGGGCATTACTGCTGGAGCTTTCCACATCTCCCCGTGCTCCTGATCTTCTTAATGTTGTCCGCTGTTTTTTCTGCATTCCTGCCCTGCTATAGCTCACACGTGACTCGGTGCCTTCTGGCCTTTAATTTAGGCACGACGAGGCTGTGATTCACTGTGGAATAGTGTGTTTGTGAAGTCCCCGAGCCTGCGTTTTATTCCAGCCCTTGCCTGGCTAGGAACTGATGCACCTGGGATGCGAGTGCCGGGCCATCCAGCTGACTCGGGTTTCCCGTGTCTAAGCTGCCGCCTTCAGTGCAGAGTTCACGACGCCTGAGCCAAGGCTGCAGCTCAAAGCATCACCACGTTGCAAAAATCACGGTGGAGCCCTACAGGGGCCTTGAATTACTCGTTTCCTTGAGGGCTGAGAAGCAGAGGGTGCGGAGGGAGCGCAAGGCGCAGGGTTTCCTCGGCGTTAGGTTCACGAAGGGAGAACAGAGCAGGGAACTGCTGAGTTGTAACAGCAGATTTTTTGATTCCGGGATACAGAGAGTTTTTGCAAAGAGCTAGCAATTAAAAGCAATTAACGTCCTTACCGTTCCTCCGATTCTGTCGCGCTTGCGCTTTGGAAATCTGATCGCGGACCTGCCCATCCCGAAGGGCTGTACGTGTGGACGGAGGCAGCAAAAGGCGTTGAGCACGGGAGGAGCAGAAGCGCAGCGGAGCACTAAGAGCGACCAGTGCCGGGCTCCGAAGGCTCGGCCCGAGCCCGAGCTCTCGGTACACCCCGGCGGCCGCCGCCTGAGCGTCGGGCATGTTCGGGTTTTCAGGTTGGGGGATTTGAGGTTTTTTGGAAAGGGAAGGTGGAAGGTAGCTGCTAAAGAAGCAAGTGTCCCTTGTTCTGCTGAGGCTAGTAAGAAGCAGAGGAGAAATGCAGTTTATCACCGGTATCAAATGCTGTTTTGCTATAGGAAAATGCACAGATGGAGCTGTGTGTATCCATGCAAGTTAACAAATAAGGGGTAATACGTATTAATTGGTGGCCAATGTTTATCATATCTTAATGCAGCTCCTCTTTGGGGAAATAACGGGGACAGACACAGGGCTGGAGACCAGGCTGCAGCCCCAAGCCCATCCGGGAGACGGGCAGATCTCCAACAACACACCCCAGGCAAGGACTGGGTGCCCCGCGCTGAGCTTAAAAGGGTGTCCTTGGACCATGGACAGGGGGGTGGGTGCAGGTCCCAGGTGAGGTTGCTCAGGGCTGGTGATGCCTCTCGGTGCCTTCAGGACCCTGACTGCCACGTTCACCCCCTGTTTATTCCCATGCCAGCACACTGAAATGGGAAGAGTCGATGCGGATATCCTTTGTTCCTGCCCCTTGCTTTCGCTTCCCGAATGGATAAATGTCATTGCATGTCCCCGCTTCTGAGTAGCCCGCCAGAAAAAATACTTGATTTCCCCTTGCTTCATTATTTCTCCTCTGTGTCTTTATGCCAGCCACAAAGACATAATCTGAAACGTACACAGGAAAAAAGGGAAATTATTGCTACTGTTCTCGGAGATAATCAGTTTAATGTCAAATTCATGTGGATTTCTTCATAATGAACAGAACAAATTGAGCTCAAATTCAAACAGTGGGAATCTGAGTCAGAGAGGAAAATTAAAATGAAGAACATTAATATCCTGATTTCTAACCCAACTGAGACCTGATTGTTTCCTAAATGAAATCTCCCATCAAATTCCTCCCACCCACCCCAAAATATAATTAAGCCGTGATTTCCGCACTGAAACCGTATCTGGGCTGTTAACTCAGCAGGGACCACTGTGTGTGTTTTGGGGAGGGTGCATGAAGTTTTAAATTGTCTTCAGGTGGCCGTGTTATCCCGAATTTTTAGAAAGCAGCTTTTCGGAAACCGCAGTGAGCGTGAAATTCTCCATTTGGTAGAAGACCACCAGGGCCGTACCGCAGCCCCGGTGGCCAGGTGGTGCCCGAAGGCTGCTGGGTCCAAGCTGTCCTGGGGTTGCTCTTCCCAGCTGCAGTCCCCGTGGCATAGACTTGCCCACCGCAGCGGTCAAGGGCTTCATCGTGAAATCAGGTCTCCAACCCTCATGTCTGGGAGAGGCAAGATGAGAGCTTGCATGCAACTGGGATGCACGTGTAACGGGGGGGGGAATTGGGCCTTGCTGTGGGGCAGCTCCAAGAAAACGTGCCATGCTGTTCCCACCTTCATGTATCTCTGCTGCTAGTGGTGGCTGGACCTGCTGGACGCGTCGCTGCTGCTAGATGAAGACGTTTCACTGTAGATGTCTCCAGGGACGGTGGGTGGCCGAGCGCTCGTCGCCTGGGCATCCCTAGGCAGTGCAGCACTGAGTGAGGAATTTGGACCAGAGGAGCGTTGCTGTTGTGCTGTGCGGGTCCTTCTCGAGATGCTCGTTCTCTCCGCGATGTGTTTATGTGGCCGGCGCTGCAGTCAGATTTCTGCTGCGCTTATGTTGCATTTTAAAACAAATAGCAAACAGCAGAGCTCTGGGAGATGTGTGAACTTCTCTGCTCACCTCAATAGGATATTCAGAGGGTGCCATCAGCCGATGCGTCGCAGTCTCTCTAAAGAGCTCTTACCCGCACCGAGTAGCACCTACGGCTCTTCTTGTGGCTTAAAGATATTAGAGAATAACTATTTTCTCTGTTTTCTTTCCATTTGTCCCCACGGGCACCAAAAGGGCACGTTCAGCTGCGTAACTCCTTAAAGGTTAGCTGCTTTGCGCTCAGCGATGCTCAGGGTTTTCTGGAGGGGAGCGACGGGTGCGGAGCGTTTCTGAAGAGGAGCCCGGCATGGCCCTCTGTGGCCGTGCGGAGACCCCCCCTCCGCCAGTGGGAAAAATCCCACCTCGTCAGCCACGGGTGGCTTGTTGAAGTCCACGGAAGGGCACTTTTCCCCCATAGCCGACCCCTTTTTTTTTTTTAAAGTGCCAAGAGGTCTCTGTGCTTAACGCCAGCCCTCGCCCCCCCCCCCCCATTGCTGACCTGGCCGGTGCACGGTGCTGCTCTTGCTTAGCCCCCAAAGGCACCAGCAGCGCAAACCTAGAAATGAACCACACCAAAACGATCACCTACAGACCAGAGAGTAATTTCGGGTAAGTGAGAGCAGATGAAAATTACTTATTTATTTTTGTTGGGCAAGGAAACACAGCATCTTTTTGGACCAGCCTTTTTTTTTTTTTTCCTCTCCTTTCTCCAATCAGCCATACATTTTATGCCAGGAAAATTATGACTTTTGGCATCAAGGATCAAAACTTAGGGAATTTAACTCTGACGACGTGCGAAATGAATCCCGCTGTCGACCATCCTCTAGTTTATTTTGTTTCTCTGCTGCCTGGGACTGAGTTATCTGAGATTTGTTGCCGTGATTTTGGTGAGTGACGTGGCATTCTTCCTTTGGGAGATATTATGAACTGGCTTTGATTTGCAGATTGACAGCCATATAATTGGAAGTTCAGTCATTAGGTGGATCAGATTTAAAGAGGAAGACGAAGGGCAAGGCAATTTCTGAAATCAGAGCAGGCTTTGGGGAGCGTTAGATCCAGCCGAGTATTGCTGCAGAGCAGTCTTATTACGACGACTGCGAAGGAGGAAGGAGGAAAGCACGACCGCTTTGCCGGGGGTCGCCGCTCTGCAGCTCGTCGTGCTGGTTAACAGCTGGGTTTCGCAAGCTTACGGCGTCCCAATGAGCCGAGCTCTCCTGAAAGTCGAGCCTCGTGTTTCGGAGCTGGGAAATACGGACTCTGAGACGTAGGTCCCGAGCACGTTTGAAAGTCAGGCTCCGCGCATCTCGCTGTCAGAATTGCCAGGCGTTAATTTGAGCGAGTCCCCGAACCGGGGGCGCAACGATATAAATAACAGCAGCGGAGCCATAAAGCCTCAAACGGAGAAGCGGCCGCCATCCAGATCGCCGATAGCGGCTCAGGCGTTTATCAGTCGCTGCAGGGCAGCGGTGTGTTTCGAATGGGGCCTGCAGATTATAATCCAGCAGAGGCTTGTCAGCTTAAATTATTGCATGAGAAAGGAAGGAAAAGGGAAAAAAAAAAAAACAAAAAACCCCACTTTCCCTCCCCTGTCTCTGCATAAAAGCATGGGATGTTTCATTTCGAAGAAGATGGCCCAGAGCTTAACAGTCTCATTTGCTGGAATTCCCTTTTGCTGCAGTCAGTATTAATAGCTCCTCAATGAATAGATTAGATGCTGCGAGTGACAACAAACCTATTTGAGAGAAATTTAATAGGGAGGTTTATTGAAGTTTATTAACTGAATCCTGTTGGCTATTATACGAACACAGCTCGATAAATCTAAACGTCAGGGCATTGGTTGGAGGGCGCCAGGAAAACGCTGAAAATGCCTGTTGTCCTCCAGCAAGTGTGTCTGATTTCGTGATTGCGTTAATCGTTTGAATAAATCTCAAGAAAGCATGTGGAAAACCAGGATTCTTTAAATATTTGAAAAATCTGCGTGTAACCCACTAAATGGTACTACTGAGTGCCCGTAAAGGAAGGTACGAAGAAGACTGGAGCTTGGCTCAATACAAACCTGCGCCGTATGTATTTTCTTTTTCAGGGAATAAAATCGAGTAAATAAGTTAATGCTAAGCAATGTACAGAACTGGCCAGGACTTACAAACTGAAATCAGTGTTGCAAGGCTATTTCAGTAACATCAGGTTCAGGTTCAGGTTCAGAAGATGACTTATTTACTATGGTTAATGTAAGGCAATTTTGTGTGTGTGTGTGGACACTTAGGAAAGGAGTCATGTCTAGGTAGATAGTTCGGTGTTCAAGCAAAAGTGGTCACCTGTGCTCCCCAACAGCCCAGGCATCTCGGTACCTTCAGGGAACTGGTCCATAGTCTCTTCCGCTGTCACTTCTCCGTGAAGGCGAGCTGAGGTTGAATATATTAATTGTGAGAAGTTGAGATACTCAAGTAACGGTGGCCATGGACAGAAAGCTGAGCCAGAGGCGTCAGGAGGCAGAGCCAGCAGGAGCACAGCACTGACCTATCAGCGCAGGAAGGGAGTAGGAGGGAAAACCAAAGGAATATGGATCATTTTGCTCCCTGGCCAAGACAAGGAGAAAAGAGAAAGATTAAGGTTTGACCAAAAACGCAGCAATACGTGTTTTTTATTATTGTTTCTTTCTTCCTAAAACAAACAAACAAACCAAACAGAAAAATGACATTTTGGGACTGCTAGGTCAGAGGGAATGCAACATTTTATTACAACACAAATGCGCTCAATGCTTTCTCTGAGCTATTTCTTTTTCTCCTCTTACAAAAAGACGACGTCTTAAGAAGCAGTCAAAATCAGTTTTCATGCAAACCACTCTTTCAAACCTGGCAGTGAAAACATTTTGTCTGGCCAACACTGATCTTTGTTTGGGCGTTTTTTGAAATGTTTGTTGGCTCCCTAGTTGGTCGGATTGAATTTCTTAACTGCCCTGGTCTCCCTCCTGAGCCCACCCTGCCCGTTTGGTGCATCTGCTGGGTGGGTGGGATCATCCTTCGCTCTCGGGGGCTGTCCGAAGCGTACCTGCGTTTAACGGGGTGCAGGTTTCCTTTACAATCATAACACCCATTCGGTGTTGTCCCGCACCAAAGACATCAATTTTCATCTAATGAAGGGAAGGCAAAGGTACAATTTATGCTGCATGCTGTCGTTAAAGTGATGCCTGCTTTTATGTGCACACCAAGTAGATAAACTTAGCTATTTGAATCCTGTACGCGTGGGTATAGTCAGAGGAGTGATCACAAAAAATGGGATTTTCCACTTGTTTGTCCCGACTGGTTGCCATATCAGATTTTTGGAGTGATTTTTTTGCAGGCAGCCCACAAGCACAGAAGGGCTAAATAAGCTGACATAAGTTATTTTCTGGCGGTTACTTACCTGATGTTTTCCTTCAGAAGGAGCACGGTTCCTTTCTCCTGGTAATCGCAGTCTGTAAATCCTTCCCTTGAGGCAATCCAGCACCAGGATGCCTAGAACTGAGCACTGACATCACCTGAAACCAGAATATGAATCTAATTTTGAGTTTCAGAGCTGGCCTGGGCGCTGCGTTTTGTGCTGAACCTTAATCTTTGGTTGAACGTTGGTGGAGCCAACGTGGAGACCTCTATGCGTGGGGCTGTCGTTATGCCAGGGTGGTCGTAGGAGGTGTTTTTCAGAGGTGCAACTCCAGCTACTACATATGGGCACTGCTTCTGTTGAGCTCGTCCCGTTGAACAAGGAGGTGCCTTGGTGCACCTTTGTGGTTGAAGCCTCATCTTTTCTCCAACTCCAAAGATTCACGCGCGATAGGGATTTGGAGACAGTGGGTGAATTTGCCTTCAGCAGTGTATCTTTGGCCAGCAGAACCTAAGGTGTTTCAGTGCAGCTGAGTTAAAAGCCAGGCGCCATAACCAAGCAAACAGAGAATATATTTGGGAACATGCGCTGGACTCAGGTGCTTCAGGAGGCTGCAGAAGGGATTTTATAGTGAACGTTATCGCTGAAACGTAGCTAAGCGAGGAAGGTGCAGGGCTGTATGACTTGCTGGGAGAGATTGGTGTCATGCCGCAGAGAGCTGAGGATCTGGCTGTAAGCGAATGAATAAAAACAAGCGCTCAACAACTGCTTCTTGCCGAGGATATTAGGCAGATGGTCAGCCAATGAGCCTGACGGCCGCCCGGGGTCACGTCACGAGAGCACGCTGGCGGCGAGCAGGCTCGGGGCGCTCGATCCGCGCACGCAGCCGTGCTCGTTCTGCTTTTCAGCCCGCTTGGACCTTTGCCAGCAGCGATCGAGGTGTGCTGGGCTGCGGCGCGTTGCTGCCCATCTGTTCGCCGTCTCTCCTGTCGCCCATGCTGGCTCTCAAGAAGAGCCCGAGCCCCAATTTTTCTCGCGCTATTTTTGGAAACATATTTTTTCTGTAATGGGCTTTGCTCGTTGTTGATTACCGAGGCCGTTTTCGTGCAAACGGGGTCACTATTTGTTGGTTCGCCTGCTCCTTCTGCTCATGCCTCATCTGCAGACCTAATCCTCCGCTCCTAATAGCCCCGTTGGTTGCTATGGCAATGATAAAGTGTTGCAAAGGAGGCAGGATGATAACTTTAATGTATGGCTGGTGATACCTTTTAGGTTTTCTCCCTCACGGGAAAGAGAAACCAATAACGGGGATTTGTTTGTATTATTATATTTTTATCTAAAGCTTTAATTATAGGTTCCTCGGAGCCTGAATGCACCACTTCTCTCTCCACATCCTCGGAGACAGCGAGTGGTGCATCACTAAAGCAGATTAGGAGAAACGAGCCCAAATCAATCAGTGTAAGGTATGCATCAGTTTCTTTTTAAGAGGCTGAAGGTTACGTTTCCTGGCTCGCACAGCTTCGCCGTGGCAGGTCCACCCTGAAGGGAACACGCTGCAGAGCCTGCTGCACCCCTAGGGCCCAGCACGGTGGCTGCAAGTGGTACCAGTGGGGCGGCTTTGCGTTTGCATCAAGAGAATTACTCAGAAGAGGCATCTTGATCATTAAAATTAAAACTGATGCCCTCAGAAATAAAGGGAGAGGAAGGCAGAAGAGGCTAATTTGTGCTTGGTATCTACACACAGGAGTGGGTGGTGGTTTTCTTATGCCAAGCATCCTATTACACCCCCGAGAGAGGGAAAAATGACTTAATCTGAGTTTTCAACATTTAGCCAAGTTTATCATCAGAATCATGTGTTTGCATTAAAAGCTGCCAGAAAGTCTTTAGTTCATACAGCCCATCAGAGCCTATTTGCTGTGAGTAGCTCAGTCTTAGCTTGCACTCAGCTTTGGTTTAAGATGTCCAAGATTTCACCAAGGAGGCTGGCCTATCCATTACGTAGCCTGGGGCTGTCAAAGTTGACTTTGAGTCTCCCGTGGCCAGGTGCCGTGAAGTCACCCTGATGGCTCAGACTGGAGCGGCGTGCTGGTAGGCGGCCTGGGCAGGGACCTGCCCGCTGAAACCCACCATCATTTGTCACCCTTTGGGTCATCCCCATGAAATGGTTTGCAGGTGGTGAAAGCCCGCAGAAACCTTGCTCGCGCCTGCACGTGTAAACTCTTAAGGAGAGAAAAAGATTAGGCTGATTAATTAGCTGGACAAATAGTCAGAAGAGCCCCACGTGGTGGGAATTGCTAGAAAAGATCAGACCAGGGATATATAACGTGGGATTCTCTTTCTGGCGTTGCCATTTAAAGATGCTTCAAGGAAAGGTGTTCAAAACCATGCAGCCGGTGTAGTCTTCTCCTCTGTGTCAAATCTGACTTAGAGATTGGGTTAAATCTCAAATGTGAGGATTGTATCACTCCTGAATTTATGGCTGGCATTAACTCTGGGCATTCCTGTTACCTTTATAAAAGCGGAGTCGCTATTTGGATCTTTTATGGCCTGACTTGTTTAAAAGGGATGTAAAAGCAGGAACGATTTTAATGGACTTAATACTAGTGCCAGTATAAAACTGGTGCAAGAAGGTAATTGGTTTCTGCAGTCCCTCATCCCAGACATACGTGAGATTGATGGATAAATACACTACCAGAACGAAAGTATTGACTCATTTGCCTACTAGTTACATTCAAGTTTGCTTAGTTAAGTGTTCGTGTAATGTTTTCTTACAGGAGACAGATTTGTTTCCTTATTTCCAAACACACAGCTCCTCTTGCTTTACACCAGTGTAGCCAAAAATATCAGGTGAGAGAAAACAGCATTTTTCCGAGCTGCATGTGTCTGGGAGTCCTCCTGGCATGCAGTCCTAATACGGTGCCGCTTTCTCCTTTTTTCTGTGCTCAAAAGGCTGAGTGACTTGCTAATGCCATGTGTGTTTGGGTGCGACGGGCTGCTGGAGGCTAAGAGGGAGACTGAGGGCAATGGTCTGCTCTCTCCTACCCCTGTCTGGGCTCCTTCCCTTTTCCTTTGCCGTCCAAGAGCCTGGTCCTGGCTGGTCCTAGCCACCCTGCCAAAGCTCACTGGCTTGATGGAAAAGTTTCTTTCTAATGGCTCAGTCTAAGTGGTAAAAAATAGTGCATCCTTGAATTTTCCCACTCTAGGTGTCTACCACCAAGGAGGGACTTGCCCGCTCTCCGCTCCGAACCTGGGGCAAGTTTCTGAGCCTGTCGCCTCATTGGTAGCCAGAGTAGATTTAACGGGACGAGGAGTTAACAGGGCTTTCGGTCGCTTCCTCATCCTTTTGCTGATGGCCAAGGTGGCTGGGAGCGGGGGGAAAAGGTGTTTGCTGGAGAAAGTGAGAGCCTCGGGACGCGGACATCTCCACAGCCTGCTCTCACTCCCGGTCAAAGCACCCGAAGGAGCCGCGGCGCTCGCACTTTCCAGGACGGTGTTGACACGCTCAAGGGGGGTAGCGAGTAGTTTTGAAGAGCAGGATCTAAAGTTCAGGTCGCCCCGTTAGAAACAAGTATGCACTGCTTGAAAAAGAGTCCTCCAATAAGCTCTGAGAGTCTTAGGAGAGCCTCCATCTTCCATCGTTTCTTTTTAATTATTCTTTTTTCGATTTCCGACGCGTTTCAAGAGGCTAAGACAACAGATCCTAGTCCATAGTGGGAGTTGAATGTGCTGTTTTTATGTTAGTCATTTTTTTTAATTTTATTTTTTTTCCTTCATTTGGCACTTTCTGGAGAGTTTTGCCCCCATCATGCAGGCTGCCATCTCCTTCCGTGTATTTGTAGCAAGCATGTGGGCAGCGCCTTGCTTACACGCCGAGCGACCGACTGGGGAGCCGCCCTCGATGTAGCTTCTCAGCTTTCCGATCCATTTTCTTTTGCATCGGTTTGGATGTGTGCGTTGTCAGTAACATCTGTGCTGCTTTAGTGGCCTACAGTTTTCGAGTCTAATTAGCTGGCTGCTTGTAATCAGGACTATTTCAACTGTTGTCATTCTGAATGTTCTTTTTCCCTTTTTTTTATGCCACATTTGCCTGATTGACCTTTTTTTTGTTTTTTTGTTTTTTTTCTCTGTCTTTCTATCGGGCTGCTCCAGGAGCCATGGCTAATCATCTTATAACCAATGCTCTGCTTCGTCCTCATGGCACTAACAACCCTTATAATACATTGCTCGGGGAATCGGCCGTCTATAACAACCCTTCTGTCAGCATGTACAACGCACAAGGTGTGCTGGAGTTTCTCTCTAATTTTTCTAGTGAGAATTCCATTTTCTGTGGCTTATTTTGGCCCATTTCTTTCTTTTTTTCCTTCTTTTTTTTTTTTCCCCACCCCCACGCACACACACTTTGTTTTTTTGGAACTGGGCACAAAAACGATCCCCCCTTTCCTTTCATTTCAGTACGTTTTTCCATTTTCCATAGGCTTTTTTCCATGAGCGATCAAGTCCACTTTGAGAGACCGTCCTCGGTTCCACTCAAAGCATTCATAGTGGTTTTGATTTTGTTTTTTTTTTTCTTTTGAATCTCCTTGGTTTTGTATTGTATTGGTCTTTTGTATGTATTTTGTCAGCCATATCCATTTCTCTCTTTGTTGTCAGCACGTTTTCCTTGTTAAATCATTCATTTCAGAACCAGGAACACCTCTGAAGGTAAGTGAAGCTACAATGGCCTTTGACACCAACGCTACTCTGTGTTTGAAATGGCACGCAGAAACGTGCTCAGCAGCCCACCGGCACATCTGCCGCAGGTTGGGCAAGGAAAAAGCCAAGCAAGACAAAAGTACCCGTGACCTCTAGGAAGAAAATGGGATCCGAAGCAAGGAGCATAGGTCGGTTCCAAAGAGTTTAGAGGTTGTAATGAATGTTTGGCCATTTGCGTTAATGCATTTTACACACGCAAATACAGGGGGAAGAAGATTGCAGGGAAACTAGAAGCTCTTGTCCTATCCTCCTTGCAGCGATAAAGAGTAAATAGCTAGAGCCAGTTGTACCTAATGGGCAGGCTCCAACTTCAGCAGTCAGTCTCTCGGGACCCAACGCTGGCCTTTGCTCTGGTTGCACGAGTAGACCGTGTTTGTCGACTAGTTTGTCCTGTTTACAGGAGAAATAGATACTGAACTGCATCACGAGGGTATTTTCATTCAAACCGCAAGGAAAGCTTCTGTATCTGACCTTCTTGCTGTTCATAAATTTCCTAAACTATGCTAACTTTGTGCAATGAATCTGATTCCGCTAATGCTTTCTAAAAGGGGCGACGGTTAAGCGTGAAATGCTCTGAATGTTAAGAACTTGAGGGTACCGCAAACGTTGAACCCAGCTTTTGGTCTTCTGTATAGTTTCCTGCATGATAATGCTGAGATTGCTTGATAGAGAGGTAACAAAGCAGCGAGACGATTACCTTGTCTTTTAGAATTAACATACGCTTAAAATGCAGTGGGACTTTTCAATCCAGCGGCAGCAGGTAACGCTGGGTCAGCATTTGGCGTAAGATAAGTCCACATTTTGAAGTCTGTGTGTCTCAACTGAACAAAGGTGATTTGGGCTGAAAATGTGACAAAAAAAAAAAAAGGTTTTATGTGCATTTTAATAATCTTGCGTTCTTCTAATTTTTAACATCGGATTGTGGTAGAATTAGCTGAGTGAACAGCACATTATTCCACAAATAGTGGTGTTGATTTTAAACTGCTATTCAGTGCAGCACGGCCAGGTGGATAACAGAGAAACCTGCCCTGGCTTCATCCCCTGGAGATTAAAGGAAACGGGACCAGCACTGATCCCATTTAAGCCATTGGAGATTTGCCATGGACTTCAGAGGGAGCAGAATCAGACCCATTATTTTTGGGAGACCGCAAGGTTATTAATGACCCTAGACGTGGTATAGCTATTGCTTTCCAAACCGGTTATTGTCCATGAGTGAGGATTTGCTGTGCAAACGGTGAATAACAGGAGATCCCCCTGCGGAAACTGAGGTTAGCAAAAATAATCAGTCCTAAAGGGCCTCGCAGGTTCTTTGGGATTTAAGGGCGCCGCTCCGGCGGTCAGGCTAAGGCAGTAATAGTGCATTGTAAAAGTAGACGCTGTCCCCATCTCCGGGTGTGCCTTGCCCGGGCTCGGTGGGCAATGAGGACATGTTAGCTAACATCACCCAACTAACTCATCCTGCATTCCTAAGGCTCTGATTTTTTTGCACCTTCATCTACCACCTCTGGTGTATTGGCGGTGACATGAGTTTCTCCAGCGGGCCAGAGCGTAGAGGACTAAGGCGATGGTAGGCGAGAAGCCCGGCAGTCCAGCAAAACTCCGCTGCCCCGGCCAAGCGCTCGCTCCCGGACGTGTGCTCGCTCACTCGCTCGCTCACTCTCTTGGACACCCGAGTTTCTCCAAAGTGCCTAACTGCTGTCGCAAAAGCTAATTTTCAGAGAAGAAGGAAATCACATAACCAGCTCTGTTTAAAAACGACAGCGCGCCACAAACCAATGCGAAGTGGGAAGTTGAAAGTTAATGGCTCTCCATCTTCATCATTGGCTCTTCTTTTATTTTTTTTTTAACCCTTCCTTCTCAATAGCTTCATTTAGAGATGCCATTATTTGAGCTGCTGTTTTTCTCACCTTTGTTTGCAAAGCCCATGTAGTTTTCCATGCGCTTGGTTAAAGAGAGAAAGGAAAAGCAAGGCTTCTTTGCAAAAGTTTGCAAATGCCGGCAGCCCCGTGATGAGCAAAGGCGTACTCTTACAAAGCACTGTTGCAAAGGACGGACGGCCAAACATTTTAGCAAGGAAATGGATTTCAATTTCAACTGCCAGGGGTTATTATAACTAACAGTAAGTAAAGCCATTCATTTTAAGACTATGGAAATGACACTGACAGTGCCTGTCTTTTGAAGCATGACCGTTACCAGCTCTAGACTTTTCTAAATTTCCAGGCTTTCTTTCTTGATTTGTGTTGCACTCTGAACGTTTTATAATGGCATTGGAAAAAGTCTTAAATGTGATTATTTTTTTTTAATAAAAATGTAGTCGATTTAATATTGTGCATAAAATAATTTTCTGTCTAAAATGTCAATATTTTTAACCTGAAATAAACCATGTAACAAATTCATGTATTCTGGGCAGTGGAAATTATTTCCGTTAACTCTCTTTTCTGCATATCATCAATTTGCTTTTTACTCATGTTTCTCCTACTGTCGCTGTAAGCTTACTTGTTGTTTTTTCTTTCCTTTTCTTCATGCTGTCGTTTAGAGCCCTACAGAGAGACAAGTATGGGAGTAAAGCTAAACATTGCATATCAAATGTAATTTTTTTTAGTTCACTTTTATTGCATCACATATAGATGATGTAGTTAATAAAGGAAATTCATCTCACAGTTTTGAAATCCAAAGAATAAGAAGCATATGAATATGCATATGTATATATACGTGTATGCCTGCGTGTGTGTGTGTATATATATGTATGTGTGCATATATAGAGAGATATAGATAAGATTAGATGATGCTTTCTTTGTTTATTTCTCGTTTTTGTGGTATCGTTTTCCCAAAGTAGTTTCTCATATAACTGTGCGTATGAGTTTAAGTCATTTTTAAAGTTAGCATTTTTATTTGCGAGGTCATAGCATTTTTATATGGCGTATTTCATTACCGAAACCACTCTGTTTTCAAGTGCAATGCATCCTTTTTTTTTTTTTTTTTTTAAAGTACCTACCAGCCTCCTTTTCTATGCATTGGTGGCAGAAATAGCGCTCAGCGCCCCAATGCATGTTACTCACCATGACCATCAGAGAGACCCCATTGTACCCGTCACTCATTGCATCCAGCCCTCTGAAAAAACTCACTTTTCATTTCTCCCCAAACATTGTGGCTCGTCTGGAGACCTTCCAACATGAAAATCAACGGCTTTGCTCTATGTCTGTGATGGCTACTTGACGTTACGCAAGGCTTCCTTGCTTGTTTGGAAACCCGCAATACCGCAAACGCCCCCTAAGCATCCGAAATCCGAAACACGGAAGACGTTTTTAGGGCGTTGCGCTCAAAGAGACACCAAGGTTGGCAGCAGCGCTTCCCAGGCACTGGCACGCGCGCTGCAAGACTGCATCGCAGATATAGACCGAATCCTGTATTTTCGGAAGGCTCACTAGCAATGTACCAGGCGTTTTCCCCACTGATACGAGCGACCGTCAGTCTTAAATTGTCAGCTAAGGGCTCCTCGAAGCCACCGCCACTTGCGCGGGGTTGCTTGCAATTTTGGGCAGCGCCGGAAGTCCTTAGCTGAAAATTGGACACTATTTCATGCATTCTCATGTTTGTGGTCATTCTTAGGAGGCCAATAATCCAAAATAAAAAGAAAGCATAGTGGTTTAACCTTCCCGAGGCCTGATTTTCTCCTCATTCACGCCCTCACACTGCATTGCTTTCAAAGCATTTCTCCGTGATCTCGTGAGTGAGTAAAGAATCAAGCCCCAGGCTGATGCCGACCACGTCGATACGCCTATGGAAATGCGAGTAGGCAGCTAGTTAAAGTATAGCGGCCAGGCCAATTTGTTGCTAAAATCCAAAGGTCTCGTTTCTGTGGCTGTATGCGTATATATTCCTTGTGCGAGCCGGGGGGCTGCATTTGCCAAAGAGGCAGGTGAGGTGGGAGGCGAGCAAGCTGGGAAGCGAGCCCCCGCCGCTCCCGGCACGTCCCCGGGGTCTGCCCTACCATCGCACTTACGGTGCTGGTTGTATCTTCCATTGAACCCTGTGCTTTAACGCCCAAAGAGAAATGGAAGCTATTTTTAAAGGCTTTAGCGAAGCCTCGCCACCCCCATCAGCAATCTCCAGCATTGGCTGTATGACAAAATTCCCCTCTGGCCAGTATCGAGCAAATAGTTTTGGCCGTGCCCTCGTGCCAGCAGAGCTGTGGCATTGAGCGTAGCTCCAAAAAGGCACCTTGTGCCTCCATCTCTCTTGCAAGGATACACAGGCCAGTCCCCAAATTTTTCCCTTGGGGCTTGCGCCCAACCTCTGGTGGGCTCCAAAGCGAAAGGGCGAGCAGATTTGGGTTTCCCCTCCCAAGCGAGTAAGGATGCATCCCCAAATGCAGTGGTGGGAGTGATCAATCCATTCGGTGAAGACTTGTCCTCAGCTGGGGTGAATTGTCCGAGTCCCGGGACTGGAGGTAGGACAATCTGGACCAGCTCAGGCTCCCCGCTTTCGCGGCTCCCCAAGGGATATATAGCGCAAACGCCACGAGCCTTTGGAAGCAGCAACAGCAAGAGGAGGCCGGCGCGAGGAGCCCTTATTGCTTCTCGCCAGCCGTCGCCGCACCAAGCGCAACGCTCGGTGCCGGCGTCCGTTTTCCCGGCGGGAAGGCGTTGGCCGGAACGCTCGTTCCCACGTAAAAGCTGCCACCCGCCCGCCCTCGCCGCGGCGCGCTGGGAGCGCCGGGCGGCAGCCCAGGCAGGGGGTTTTGAGCGTGCCGGTGCCGCGTGAGTGTCCCGCGTGTACAAGTCACCCTCTCTTGTGTAATGTTTTTCAGAGGGGCTTCTGAACAATGCCAGGGATACAAGTGTCACGGATACTCTACCACTGAATGGTAATCACGGCAACAGCTACAGCATCGCCAGCGGCGAGTACCTGAGCAACTGCGTGCAAATAATCGACCGCGGGTACAACCACACCGAGAACGCCCTCGAGAAGAAGATCCTGAAGGAACTCACCTCCAACTACATCCCCTCCTACCTGAACAACCACGAGCGCTCCAGCGAGCAGAGCCGCAACCTGATGAACAAGCTCGTCAACAGCGTCGGCGGCGAGGACGACGCCATCGTGCTGGACGACGCCACCTCCTTCACGCACGAGGAGAGCCTGGGCCTGGAGCTCATCCACGAGGAGTCGGACGCCCCGCTGCTGCCGCCCCGGGTGTACGCGGCGGAGAACCACCAGCCCCACCTCTACGCCCGGCGGCGCATCCCGCAGGACAACAGCGAGAGCTTTTTCCCCTTGCTGACCAACGAGCACACGGACGACCTCCAGTCGCCCAACAGGGATTCTCTGTACACCAGTATGCCCGCCCTGGCCGGCATGCCTGTGACAGAAAGCGTCACCGCCAGCACCCAGACCGACCCGCCGGCGGCCAAAAGCGGTGACGCTGATGATGTTTACTACAAGAGCATGCCAAACCTGGGCTCCAGGAACCACGTCCATCAGCTCCACACGTACTACCAGCTGGGGCGAGGCAGCAGCGACGGTTTTATAGTCCCGCCGAGCAAGGACGGGACGCCCCCGGACGGCCCCGCGAAAGGACCCGCTCACTTGGTCACTAGCCTATAGAGGACGCGGCGGCGGCCGCGGCCGGCGGCCAGCAGAAAGCCCCTCCGTAGCACTCGGTTTCCCGTTCTGAGTTGAGGCGAGCAGCGGTAGCGGCGCGTGCGCTCCTCAGTCTTCACACGCTGTTCCAAAACAAGCGCAACTCTCAGACTTTTTTTACTGGAATTTTTAGGCCAGCCCGGAGAGATGAGTAACTGCTGATCCCCTCCCCCAACCGACCCCTCTTTTTTTTTTCCGCCCTCCCCATCCTCCCTCCCTTCCGACAGACTTCATTACGTTAACGAAAGCGCCATGACGGATAACGGCACACTTCGCGGCCTTCTCAAGTTATGCTGTGTTTGTTTAAAAAAACAAAAAAAAAAACAAAAAAAAAATCCTTGATGCTGTGTCGCTCTTAATACCGAGGACCTGATTTAAAAAGGAAAAGAAAAAAAAAAAAAAGGAAGGAAAGGCCAAACCCCGCGCGGCGGGAACTCGCGGCGACGGCGCACGGAGGCGGGAGCCGGGGCCCGACGCCGGCGAAGGCGGGTCGCGCGGCGGGTCGGGGCCGCGGCGGGGGCGGCGAGCGAAGCGACCGTCTCGCGAGGCCCGAGGGCATCCGAGGAGCGTGTGCTGACCGCGTACTTTACGTTTTGCTGTATTAACTGATGACAAAAACTAATGGCAGAAAAAGGAGAAAAAAAAGAAAGAAAAAAAAAAGCCGAACGGTTTCTATGTAATGTACAGATACTAGCATTGCACATATAGTCTGCTTTCTGTTCCTCCAGAACTTGCGTCCCTGTTAATGTAGTGGAAAACAAAAACAAACAAAAAAAAAAAGAACTTTTTCTGTTGTGCTGGTCTTGTAAGTTTGTCTACCGGTAGGAGCAAGGTTTTCCATAACTCCTTTTTTATTTTATTTTATTTTATTTTATTTTTCCGTTTGCCTCTTCCCCTGCCCTCCCTCCTCTTCCCATCCTGGTAAAAAGTCTCACTGGGCAAAAAAACAAACAAAACAAAACCAAACGACCGTCACTTTCTAAGGACCGTTTTTAGCAATGCGATCACAGCTTATTTTCGCGGAGTCTTTGGTCTCCTCGCCGCACCTCTTGCTCCAGCCGGCGTGTTGCCACCGGCACCTTGGCAGGCTAGAGCAGGGGCAAGCTTTGCGTTTACAGCGCCCGAGCGGTCGCGGTCGCGGTCGCGGCGCCGTGAAAAGCGTCTTCAGCAAGGGGAGGGGGTTCCCTCGCCCGGGCCGGCGGGCCGCATCGAGAAGCCGCCAGGTCTCTCTCGTAGTCAGCGCGTGGCTTCGGCATGTGCCCCCGCGAAATCCCTGGAGGGCTTCCGGGCCTTCACGGCTCGCTCCGGTCCCCGGGTTAGGCACTCATGCTGCCGTGGTTAAGAAGAAAAGGGGTTGACTTGTAGTGATCTTTAAAAAAAAAAAGAATTTTGCAGTGATTAAGGAGGAAAAAAAAAAAAAGTAATCTTCTGTTCGTTATTTTCCTAACAGGAAATTTATTTATTTGACAGGATTTTAAGTAACATAGGCTTTCCGGAGGTAAAATAGCAGCACGGATTATAATTTCTTCTTTTTCTTTTTTTTTTCTTTTTTTCCCTTTTTTAATTTATGATCCATTTTGTACGGTCGCAAAGTCGAATGACCTCATTTACTAATATTTGTTGTAAAAGTGAAGCTTGTTTGCCAACCAATAAACAACTGATCACAATTTAGAAGATACTGTATGTATGTGCTGTACCACGGATCTCTTTCTCTCCGTTCCCCTCTCCGTTGCTGTCTTCAGGACAAGTTTCCACTCCTCCAAGGCATGGGCGAGCAATGCCAAAGAAAGGAGGCCGAGCTGAGCAATTTAAGCACAACCATTAACGCGGCTGCGGCCGACTAGGAATATCAGGCTAGCTGTGCTCGTGTAGGGGCAAGAACAACGGTGGTGGACCTTTAGCTGCAGGTTATGCTAGGTCTGTTTTGTGCCTACTGTATGAACTAGCCTATGACGGGCGGATGATTCGAGCAGAGTATTTCCTCTGCCGTACCTTTCTATCATTGTAACCTTTTTTTTTTTCTTCTTCTTCTTTGGGTCTTCTGAGATTAAAAAACTGCTGGTAGCACATCAAAGAGTAAAACAAGTCCCCGTTAGGCCTCCTCGGTTGTTGTTTGCTGTCTCTTTATTTTCTTTCCGGGGGCACCCGACAAGCCGAAGGAGTCCTCGTCCGCAGCAGCCTCTTTGCCCTAGAAACCCCGTAGTCCTTCCAGAGCTACCGCTGCAAGGACGGTTGCCGATCCCCTGCCAGCTCTGGCACATCTCCTTTCTCTGGGTGGCCAAGCCGAATTGTCCTCTGACCCACCCTCCAAAGTCCCGGTGAGCCAGGAGGTAACTTTCCCACAGGCTTAATATAGAAAAGAAGTTAATGAAACAGAAGAGATGATTGAAAGCAAAAAATAGCTGCTTCCAGCCACACTCGGTACCCAATGTCAAAGCAACTTAGACGTGAATTTTGCACAAAGTCCCCCAAGCCTTGGCCTTTGGAGGTCTGATCCTGCCTTCCTGCAAGGTGGGGGCAAAACTCCCCCAAGCTCAGTAAAAGGCAAAGGGCTTTGAGTAGGCAGGTGATGCCTGTATTTATCAGAAAATGTTTTCCCAGCACTGGAGATGAAATGCACCCAGTGAGCAGTTCAGCGGTGCGGGTCCAGCCTCGTGCAGGGTTGTCCCAGGAGGTCCTCCCTGGAGGCCACAGGGCTGCTCATGAGAGGCGACATGAGCAACAGGAGCTTTTAAGGGGGTGAGAAGGGCAAAAAAAACACAAAGGGCGATGGTTTCGGTGGCAGAGGCTGTGGTTCGAGTTGCCTGAGCAGTTTCTGTAGCCAGGAGCTCAGCCCAAAACGTGTTTGGGAGGAAAACTGATTTCTGCCCAAGTGGTGGCTGCGGCTGCGCCCTGGGCCAGCGCGGGATTTGAGCCCGGGGCGAGGAAGCATTTCCCATCGGTAGCTTCCTTGGGGAAGCCCTTGGCTCTGTAGCATGGGGCCATCCATCCATCCCGGTAGTGGTCTTCATCCTGAGGCTGCCCCTCTGATGTCCTTGACTTGCTGCCTCCCAGTTCAGTGTATTTTTAGTGCTGGCTGTGAGTGAGATGAATGGTGCCCAGCAGATAAGCGCGAAGCGATGGTTTCGGATCCCCTGTGTCCATACCTCTTAGTGCATTAGTCAAGTGGAGGCTGCCAATGCCTTGAAATACTTGGAGGAACTCTACTTTGGAGAAAGTAAAACCTCTGCTACTGTATGAGTCTCCTCAAATGTTTTTTCCAGGGATATGGTGGGATTAAACTCATGCAGAGGGCGAGATCCCCCATAGCAAGTATTTTCATAGCAAAATGGGAAGTGGGTGAGCCACACAGCGTTTACCTGTGTGCCTGAACCTCTGCAAGAACAAACTGGTGGCAGATTTGCTGTGGAATAACTGTGTCCTACTGAAAATCTGTGACCTTCTTTAGTCCGAGTGGTTGTTCCCTCCCAGGCTTTTCTATTCCCCTGCCCATGGATTTCTGGTTTCTCAGCAAACATGCTTGCTTCCTTCTTCTTTGACCGTTACTTCTGACTCGAGCTTCTCTCCTCCAGCCTACCATGTTTATGAGTGCTCTGATTGATTGCAAAAAAAGCTGTTTATTTTCAAACTGATTATTTCCGTCCCCATGCTGATCCTGCACCACAGGATTTCACTAATGGGGCTTCTTTCAGATTTGGAAAAGGCTGAATCACAAAACAGAGGGGAAATATAGATATTATTAATTACATTAATCCAAAAATATTTTAAGACCATCATTTAGTTTGGAGGGGGTGAGGAGGGGAAGAAGCAGGAAGGGAATTATTTTTTTCATTTTTCCCCTTAAAAACAGGCTCGTGTTGTGTCAGATAGTTGAGTATGGGCATGTTGAAGGCTTCTGCTTGTTGATAAGTAGCTCAGTAGATATGTGACTTGCAGTGCAGTGGTGGCTTCTGTGCAGACTACAGCACATGAAATTTGAGTCAAAAAGTTAAGTCCTTTGAGCCTAAAGTTTTCCTAGAGCGGGTGGGAGAACTACAAAACTTCTGGGGCAGGTCTCGATGCTGAGCGAACGCAGTCAGAGGTTAGAAAAGAGTGTGCGTGGGGGTACCCGCCGATCTAATGAAGGGGCAGTCACGACTATGGTATTAAATCGGGATCTTTGCTAGGTGCACGCAACTTTACAGGTTGGGTTGCAGGGTCCCATCCGAATCTCCTTCCTTTCTAAAGCTTTATTTAAAAACGGAAAGGCTTGCCTTTAGCGGGAGAAAATCAAAGCTTCGTCTTTCAGCCGCAAAAAGCATCCCATTCCCAATGAAAAACACAGAGAACAGAGGAGAAAAGGACATCCCGGCTCCTACAAAAATGTCAGCAGCAGCAGCCAAGCGTAGACCTCTCCTTTCTGAAGGCGAGGGCCCACCTTTTGGAGGAACGGGTTGTCATGCATCTTTGGAAAGAGCCTTTTCATGTGGATGCGTAGCTCGAGCATGGTTTTTTTTTTTGGAAAGTCTTGAGCTACTGAAATGAAGGCAGCATCAGGTGCAGTCCAACCAGCAAGTTTTGGAGAGCCACCAAACTGCTCCGGTCCCGAGTAGGGGGGAGCCGGAAAGCAGTGGTGAATGAAGGTGGTCTGTGGGTGTCCGAATTTAATAATACAGCCCTCATGTTGCAAAGACGCCTCCCCTACAGCGTGCTAGAGGTGCCCTAGGTAACGTGACGGGAACCTACTTGGCGTTTACTGGCTGTAGTTGTAATTTCGCAACCTTAAATCAGAGCTGTCGTGTTGGATGGGGAGGGCTGTGGGGTTTTTTTTTTGGGGGGGGGGGGGTGTCCTCTCCCCCACGCTCACACAAACTCTTCATCGTGCCGGTTTATAAAGAGCAGAATACCCTGCCGACTTTTGTAGGCAACAGGGATAAAAGGAGAGCTAATCTTATTAAAGAACAGTCTCAGGAGATCCTAAAAGCCCAGGCTTGGTCATCTGTCACCCTTTAATATCCTCCTTCTTCCATTTAAAAAGAGAAGGGACAAAAGTTCTTTATTTTTCGCTATCATCTGCTGCATTCAGCGAGACTCTATGCAAATTTTATTTAATGAATGTTTTAGAGTTTAAACAGTCTGCGCTCATGAACGTTATATAACTGCCACGTAGTCGCAGGTTCTCCTTTAATAGACTTCAGCCCATCCTGCGGCACAAAACCGAAAGCAGATGCGCTCGGTGGTTAATGCGTTACTGGTGAGCGTCTCCAGCGGCGATGTTAGCAGAGACACGCTGCGCCATAGCCCCACAACGGAGGAACGCCGTGCCGTTCGCTACCGAGTCCCGAACTTCGCTTTGCCTGCAGGGCTTTGGGCCGGTAGGGAGGCAGCGAGGGTGCTCGGTAGTAGCGGTTTGTGCGCGTCGGTGGTTGAAGCCGGAGCCGCAGCTGGGCCGCCTTGTTTTCCCGCGCCGTGATTTAATCCCAACCGCCTTGGCGCGCGTGCGCGGTCTCGCGAATGTACAAGGCGGCACTAAGGGGAAAAAAAATGCAGCAAGTGCCCATGGAGAGCCTTGCTCCGTGCTGCATTGCGGCATCCAGCACGCGGATCAATCCGAGTAAAACCATAATGAACGCATTTAGCTCCAAGGGAAAGCTTGACTGAAGAGCAGGGGACTGGTGCCTGCACAGTACGACCAGGGGGTATTTTTCTGAAGCTGAAATATTAGTCTCAGCCCAGCGGAAATTTGGCCTACACCCCACTTCCCACTTAGTCCTTCGCCTAGTGAAATTTTGAAAAGTAAGGGGACGACCAAATAGCGATAGCGGCCCGGCCGCTCTGCCAGGAGAGGTGTCCTCAGCCGTGCGAGTGAGAACCGGCCGAGCTCACCCCCTTCGCTGGTGGCTCGCACAAAATTAGGGGATGGTGCGAGGGGTGGGAAGGAAGAGGTACTTCCAGATGCTTCCGAGCTCTTTGGCAAGCTCTAGGAACGCGTGGATCGTAAACCAAGTAATACGTCTTCCCGCTCAAGAGAGAGGTTGTGTTTCATGCTGAAAGACCTGAGACTAGCCAGCGTAGCCAGAACTTGGAAATCTCCCTTTTCCGAACGAGAAGAGCTACTTTCAGGTGCCTACTGTTTATCGTATGCTGTACGACAGCCAAATGGTGATATTCTTACCCAGCAAAATGCCAACAAAATAACCAACGGTTTCCTATTTGCTGTCTTTTTGATTTCTTCTTCCTCCATGTGTATTCTTTTCTTATATTTCTACTCCTTAAATGCTCTGTACAATCACATGTTAAAACCCAAGCTAAAACCTCAATAAAAAAATATCAGCAAACACAGAGCAGTGAAACAGTGCAGTTATTATGTGCTGGAAGCAAACGTTTGATACTGTGACAGCGCTGCTTAAAACCCAAAACCACAGCGTAAAACTCGCAAACATATCTGCAAAAACCTCCTCAGCTGGTATATATGGGAATACGGCCTTCAAAGTCATTGATTCACATTAGCTCGAGCCTGAAATCCAAGCCCCTTCAGAGGAGTATTATGCCCAAAGACAAGACCCATCTGCTTCTGCTTTTGCGGGCAAATAGTCTCATCTGGGTGACAAGAGCGAAAATAGTGAGAACCTACAGCTTTCTTACCCTTTTTTCCCCCCCTTTTTTTGCATTTTGGATTTTTTTTTTTTTGGCCTTAAAGCATAGAATATTTCTGGCTTCTCCGGGATGCTGTACGCGCTGTTGTTCACACCAGCTCTCTGTGCCCGCCGGGGGCAGTGCATTATACGTAGGTTGGCGGCTGCAGAAAAGCGAAGGAGCATTACTCTGAACTTTACACGTACGGATGACCCAATATCTAAGAATGCCAGTTGTAATCGACTGCATGTTACGTTACGACTTTGGAAAGGTTATTTCCAGCAGCAGGATGCTCTATGGGTAAATTATGGCTATAATAAAACTGTTTTCGACCTGTCTCCTTCCACTTACCTGTGAGGCATCTAGTGCAGAATTGAATTTGGGGCCTCGTGGCAGGGAATCTGAATGTCTGCCTCCAAATGCAATAGAAACCTGCTCCGAAGACCCGGTGCCCCACTTGGAGAGAAGGCCCTGCCGTTCGGTGGTTGCGAGCCTTCATTGCCTCCGCTGATGGATGCTTTTGCGGACGAGCGTTGAAAGCAAAGCGGCCAACATATCGATCAGCCGGGCCGAGTTTGTAGGAGATAAACAGGAAGGTCGGACATGCCGCTTAGGAAGCAGGAGCACATCAGCGCCGGCAGCTGCTAAAACTTGCTCGCACAAAAGCCGCACGTACATGGAAGAGTGGGAGGGTGGGAAAATGGACTTTGCAGTGGGGCAGGACTAGAAGGAAAAGCCACTTAGCTGCGGACGCTTCTGGCAGTGCTTTGTCCTTTGGCTGAAATGGGCCTTCCATAGTCATCCGGAGAGAAGCTTGTGGCCATAAGAGATCAGCAGGAGTGTGATGGAGGCCTGGAGAAGGGAATCGCTGCTTTTGCCCCTCGACAGGGTGATGGGCCCCTTGTTGAGTGCCGGGATGGTCTGTGCCGATTGCAGTCCATGTGGCTTGGTGGCAGCGCTAGCACGGTCGCTGTGGCACAGCAACCTCTTGCCTTGGTCTCCCTAGCCGAGTCCCCGCTCCGCAGCGGGGTGTTTAGTGGGTCCATCCCCTCCGTCCTCCCTGGGGCCAGTGCAGGGCAGAGCTTATGGTTGAGGCGCTGGGCTGCTCATCGCTGACTTTCTAAACTCCTCGTAGCAGCATGCAGACAGTGAATCTACTGCCACCCGAAGTGGATGGAGATGCCAAGTGTATTTCCTTTCTCCATTAAGCTGGTTAACCCAGCTAAGATCCAAAATTCATGCTGCATCACCATGATTTATTGCTGCCGACCTCATTTTGCCAGTCAAGCCCCAGCATTTCTCACTCTGTGTTATCAGCCGGCTTTGCTATTAGCTTGTGTAGATGCCAGTGTCGCTGGGAGCCATTGGTGTTGCATTAGGCTCTGACTGAGCACAAAAATGTACAGGCACTAAATATAACCAGGTGCCTCTCAGGGCTTCTGCATGTCCTCTCTTTAAAAAAAAAAAAACAAAACACACACACACACACATATACTTTATGGTTTGCCATAAGCGGGTTTCTCCTACTTGCTTTTTCCACCTTGCTGCTTGTGCAGCTGGGTGATGTTTCTGCCACATCCGGAGAGTCAGAGTGAATGATGTAAGAGTCTCTCCTGCAAATGAATCATTTAACGCTGGCAATTTCCCTTTCTTCCCGTGCTGCATATTATCTTTGTCTTCTGTTGCTCTAAAGAGTTTCAAAGTGACTGCACTGCTAATTGTGCTAACTGCTCAGGGATAAAAATTAAACCTATTACTCTGAAAGGCTCGAGGACATCCCCTTAACTTGCCTAAGAGGGGTATTTTCAGCTCAGTTAATAATTCAGTTCAGCACCGGCAACTCGACAGGATGTTCAAGTAGCTCTCTGAGGACCCTTGCTCCTGATTTCCTGATACCTATCCTGAAATTAAATGGGCTCTGAATAAAAAGGCACGAACGGAGGGGCCCTTTCAAAGGGATGCTAAATGTCGCAAACCTTGTTCTCACCTGCAGATGGAAGGAATTTTTGTGTTTAGTAACATGGAGCACCCATGTGTTAAAGGGAAATATTTCTTTCCTACCGCCACAGCACTGACTGTAGCCACCACCTTTGGCTGTGGAAACCTGAAACATCCAGTTTCCTGCAAGGGTTAATTTTTTTTCAAGGCGCTTTACCCCTTTTGTTCGCAATCTCATCTCGCTAAGCAAAAACCTCAGCTTTCAAAGTCAGTCTTTCCCACACTAGCACTATAGGGAGTTTTTTTCCGCGGGGGTTTCCCACCATGCGTGTCCATCCTCTTTAATCATCTGTCAAGCTTGGATAAGGAGCAGTGGCATCCCTTCAGGTCTCGGGGATCTACTGAGCCTAAACTGGCCTTGGTTTTTAGGGCCAGTGCCATATTTGCAGTGCAAGTGCTTGTTTAAGTAGTTAGCTTTGTAAAGCTTAAAGCAAGTGTATCTGAAAAAGCCAGCAGGGCCAGGAGTGGTCTTGAGCAAAATCATGTTCCCAGAAGATAGAAGGGTGGCAGCCGTGTTGTTTCCTTATTGTGGTTAGCAATGCAATTATACTCCAAATTACATAAAGCTGCAAGGTTGGCCCAATGCATATGTTTTCCTACAGATTATACATATACATTGCCTAAATGGCTGTTGGTGTCAGCTGGAAAGTGTGCTCCATATTAAATAGGAGGGACTTCTTTTTTTCCTCCCCCCCTCAAGGTACACTGCGCGCCCGGGCATTTTTAGCTTCTGGCAGTTCACAGAGCCATAGTTAGCTTTGACGAGCCTTGCGCCACAATCTACGCAAAGCAGCCTGCCGAGCTGGTGGCGGGGGGAACTAAATGAGAAATGTGCGTGCCAGGTCGAAAAAAAGAGGAGCCGAGAAGCAATAGAAGGAAGAAATTCCCTCCTCTTCAGAAAGTCCGAAATCACCACCACCAAAAAAAAAAAAGTGCTTTTCTGTCCAACCTTCTTGGCTTCCTTAGCTCCTTCCCTCCGGATGAATATGCGGAGGCAACGTTTTCCCTTCCGCCCGCTGCTGTTTTGCAGCAGCAAGAAAACCGAGCCAACGCGGGAAGAGTGCAGCCCTCAGCAGCTCCTGCAGCAGCACCTGCGAATCCACTTCCCGCTACTGCTGGATCCCAGAGCACAGAGGCTTTCCTCAACCCTTTTTTCCCGTATTTTGCAGGGGAAAAAAAAAAAAAATGCAAGGAGCAGGATTGCTAGCATCCCCGGGTTGTGGTCTGCTCCACAGAGGGTCACTTTTCTCTTGCTTTGCTGCCAGGGGTTGCTCACATTAGCATTAATCAGCAGCTAATCACTGAGGCTGAACCAGGATACAAAAAAAAATACACTCAAGCAAGATTGCAGACTATGTGGCAATGTCCACGGCAGCTCGCGCTTGAGGTTCCTCCTTGCTTTATTCCGAATGTTTGCCGTGGGAGATAGATAGAGTTAAATGATTTACGCTTTAAAAATGGCCTCCAGACACATCTAAATCTTCTTGAACCTGTTTAGCCTAGCTTAATCTCTCCTTGGGTATTATTTATGAAAAAGCCTGCATGTGTTCATTTTACCTGCAATACCACCTGACTCCCCATTCCCTACCCGTATGCATAAAAGGAGGCGTTTTCCTCTCAGGCTTGCAATTATTGTAGAAAGAGCTGTAAAGTAGAGCACTCAAAGAAAGTCTGTGAAGCACCCTTCAGATAATATCTGATATCAAAACAAATCTGTTTACTCTGCAGTGATTTATACTGACTATTTATTAAAAGGGAAGAAAAAAAAAACCCACAGAAATGCACTTTGCTCAAACAGGCACTGCATTTGATTAGACTAATAAGTGCTGCCTAATTGTTGCACCAGGAAGAGTTTCTTTTAGTCCAACAGGATGTGTGCCATCAAAGTAGGCGCTAAAGTCATGTCTTCATGAAGAAAAATAAATGGTTTTCAAGAGCGGTAAGGGATATAGCTACAACTAGGGGTTATTGTGCCTGCTTGAATTGCTTGTACTTGGGACTGTCAGAGCAAGAAGTGGCTGAAAAGATCCAAATTACCAGGGGCTTAGGGCAAAATCCAACCTAGAGCAAGGATCTAACCACCTCTGAAGTCCCCCAGTGAGCGGTCGAGGTGCCCAGACCTTGAACAGGCCTCCACAGAGGACTTGGGACTTACCTTCCCTGCAGAGTTAACCTGAATTACGACTCGCGCATCGCCTTGTCCAACCACATCCCCAGACCCTCCTCCGAAGAGTGGAGGCGCTTCTGGAGTGGGCTGGTAGATGCCTGGAGGAGATCATAGCGAAATTTTTCGCTGCACAGGAGATCATCCTTATAGCAGCGGGTATCAGTGGCTGCTGGTGTTAGTCCTCACACCACAGATGGCTCATGAGAGCACACAAACCACAAAATCATGTCCAACCAAACGGGTGGGAGGAGGCTGTTGATGGGTTGCTTTCTCACAGACATTATTTCACCTACTCTCAGCTGGCCTTCGCTTTCAAGGCAAACACAGACATCCAGTGCTTTGTTTGATTTGAAATGCCCATAAAATGCTGTCGTTGGGGTTTACTTGATCTTCCCTTGTTTTTCGCAGAAAGCGGAAGAGCGCCCAAGCAGGAGCCAGTCTTTCGAAGAGTTACGATGGAAGACAGTGTCATCTAGCACGCGGAAAGAAGCACCCGGCACTCCTAGGAGACTGCACCTGGCTCGCCCGCATATTCGCTCTGAGTTAGCTTCCCTGTGCCTCGGTTTACCCGTCACTCAGTGGGATCATGCAACAGGATAGGCCAAGAGGCCTAATAAACTAGTGTCAACAAAACACCTGGCAATCCTCAGATCCCCACAGAGTAGACAGCTCGGCTGAGAATTACTTCTAGAGAGGCCCTCTACTCCCCACTGCCCCACTGCAGAGCCCAGACGTAGGACAGCTCTCTGGGAAGTTGGTTTGTTGGTTGGTTGGTTGCTTGTTTTTTTTTTTAAGATGAGCATAACGGACTACACTTTTTAAACTTATGAGCGATTTTCATCTGCTCCAGATGTTGGCTTTGCAACTCACAAGCACTTAAAGATGTCTGAGTGTGCTCCAACCCCTTCCTGAACTCATAACTGTTAAAAGCCTTTCAAACCAGGTTGTGGAAAGGAGACACCACCACATCCAGGTCGCTATTGTAAATACAGGCCTCTCCTTTAATAATGGAAGGAAGAATGGGACTAAGAAAGATCCCTTATTCCAAAACAAGCTGAACTTGCCACCAGAGTACTTTAGAGCAAAACTGTCACTTGTAAATAGAAAACAGCACACATATCTAACAGCAACTTCTCTTGGAAAAAACTTCTGGGGGAAAGCCCCTCAGATTTTATTGTAATATGTAAATAGAGATATTTTTTGGAAAAATGAGCCTTAGTACTCTGAAGATAATGATTCTCTATCAATCAGCTCAGTTGGGGACAGATATAGTCAAACCTCTGTTATGGACCTTCAGCGGGCCCGTTGGGTTCAACGGTTGACATTCACATCGCTGTTTTTGTAGCTGAGCTTCACCGCAGTGATGTTCGGCCAGCCTGCAGCAGTCACCTTGGACTATGAAGGCGACATCTAAATGATGACTGACTTATCCAGCACAGGACTCAACAGATATTTCTCTTTTGTTTCTTTTACCAGGAGGGACTTGCGGGGCCGATGTTCTCAGCTGGTGTAAATATCCTGTGGAGCTACGTCATGGGACAACCTAGGCTGTTCGGTGCAGATGTGGGGGCGGGATGGGCAGAAATCACTGATGGAAGGAAGGCATTCCCATCAGTGCGGTTTCCCCCAAGGCTTTTAGCCTTAATTAAAAAAAAAAAGAAAAACAAAACCCTCGAACCCTGAAGACTGATTAATGATATTTGGCCAACTGTTTGGCTGGGTAAATGGAGGCACACATACATATCTGTGTTAGTGCCAGCCAGCATCTGTATGTGCAGCCCACCCTTGTGTGCGTGCAAATGCGTGTGCGAGGAAGACAACACACTTGCAAGCCCTCCATATGCCTGTGTGGGTGTGGATGAGCCAGCACGAGTCCCCCTATCCGTATAGCTGTGTCTGGGAGAGAAAAAGAGAGGAACTAGGTGTGTATGTCGTACTCACCCCTATATGGATTCATACAGCAGAGGGAACTCACATACCAGATTAAAAAAAAAAGAAAAAAGAAAAGAAAGACGTGTAAAAATAACCTAGAATAACTTTTTCTAGACATAAAAGTATCTCTTTGGTCTGGCATTTTGGAATGAATGAGGGCTAACATGTGAATGCCATTAAGAGGCCAGACAGCATGACATAAAACAACCGTTTCTAGATACAGTAGGTACAGAGACACCTTTTGCACATATTAAGCATAATATTTGGGGCAAAAACCCCATACACTTGCGGGGAAAGGACAGTGGGTAATCAACACAAATTGGAAACTGCCTCAAAGCACTCAGAGCTTTTGGCATCTGGAGTGGTAATTCGCCTGCAGTGGGCTGACATGAACTGCAGGGATCACATTCTCCTCCTGACTACTTGAATACCTCCTCTCTTCCATCTCGGTGGGGAAACCATTGCCGTTAACACCTAACAACCGCCATTGCCGAGCTTATTTATTTATTTATTAAACATGGGGGCTCTCAGTAGAAGCGCTAGATCGCAGGAAAGCAGAAATTCCCTGTTTTTTTTTTCCATTAGAGCCCTCGCTATTTGTTTCGCTCCCTGGACAATCCTATCATGCTGCACCTTAAACCTTTGCCATTATGTCTAGAAGAGTTATTCTTTTGAGGCATTTGCAACCTGTTCGACATCTCTCGCTTCAACCTCGAAGAGTCTGACCCCTGGTAACTAACAGTGACTGTTGTAAAGACGAGGAAAAACCCACCGAGTCCTAATAAAAATGATGTCTCCTGTCCACTGCCTTTGTATTGATTGCACACAGGTTATGTGTTGAGGTTGACACATTGAGCAAGCGCTCTGTTGAGGAGACCCCCTCACCCTTACGAGGCTTTAGCAATCATGAGCATCCCAGCAGCTCAAGCCGGCCCATGCGGGCACGCTAAGCAAACGGGACGTGGGACTTCCACCACGACATAGGCGGAGCACCTCCAAAAAGGGCCCCATGACTCACCTGACATTTTCACCCACCCAACCCCAATGCCTCGATGCTGCCATTGCATCAGCAACCTGCAACAGGGTGCCATGGGGCAGCTATAGATCTGGTAGTAGTGGCTGGACCCATGTTTTCCATGCAAATCTGTTCATTCAGGCCCTTCTCCCATGATGTAAGGCCACGACATACATAAATATATATACATATAGATAGATAGATATAGATATAGCTGCTGCTCTGGTTTGCCTCTTGCAGCTATTAGCTCCCGTGAAAGTGCTGGAGGACTACCAGTGCATTTCACCTAGCCGTCAGAGCAGCCTTTGGATAATAAAGACACTCAGCCAATGCTGAACTGATCCAAGATTTTAATTGGCAAAGACTGTGTATCCCATTACTAAATCCCTGGGCCGCTCATTTCCCCAGGGCAGAATTTTTATTTAATCCAGCCCTAAGTCAATAGTGATTTACGTTTCACTTACTTTACATATCTTAACTGAACTTCCATATTCCTCAGGCATGGAATGAATCTTAATACATTGTAATTACTGTACTCCTATTGATGAAATGGTATGAAAAGCTATCACAGAGAGCATTAATAAAATGTACATTATGAAAAAGAATTCAGTATTGTCTGAAATTAATAATGCACTAGATTTTCTCCTACACGCCTGCTCATTACAGACCTGCCCTTGAGTTTTCTATTAAAATGACTTATTCCAACTATTTGTATAGTTGTGTTCAGTGTGCAGCTATGTACTGTAGGTTTGCATCCCCGTTAGATGTACCGCATGAGGATTTATTAATCTGTTATGTCTTTCAGGCATTGATTTTAGTGACATTTATATAACTCTGGTATGACTAAAATGAACTGATTGATTCATGCGTATGGATTAGTTTGCCCAAGACTTTGAGGCTAGGTAGGTTTATCATGCTCTGTAATGACAGAATTCATCACTGTATTATTTACAAGAGACTGAACTGGCTGCATCTCAATAACTGAAGAGATCTTCACTGTTTTATTTATGTATAAATGTTTACTTAATCAGCCACCAATTTTGTTCAGCAGAATTTGTTAGCAAACGGAAATTGTAAACGATAACGTGTTTTCTATTTTAAAATTTATAGGCTTTCATCTATAGCAAAATTCAAGATTTCCAAAAAGTGTCTTTGTCTACTGGCAGTCAACAAGCTCTCTTGTATATGCTTTCTGGTAATTGCAATTAGCTGCTGCAATACTTCACATCAAAAAAAATACAACCCTAATATAGGAGATCTGAGTGGTAGTGTGTCAAAGTCAACATAAATATACCAATATTTAAAAGCATTGCTGCAGGTGCCAAACTGCCAGCTTTGCCATCGCAGGAGCATTATGTAGGAGCCAGAGCTTTGTAAACACAACGTGATGTGCAAAACACACACAGCATTTGGAAAGGACCATTGCAGCCAGCAGCACTGTGCAGAGCTGGAACTATCCGAAGGTTTGCATATGGATTAGGACCCTGCTGTGCTGGGCACATGTACGGCAAAGCGAGCGGCCGATATCAACCAATTCCAGATAAAATCAGGTGAAAACAAACACAAAGCAATGCATATTGGCAGAAATGATTCACCCCGTTCATCTAGATGTATCTAGATTGCATGGTGCGCATCCCCTGCGACAGCTCAAGGAGAACTTGGCCGACAAAAACATCTGCTCAAGGTGCTCCAGAGCCTGACAAGTAACCAGGGTATGCTGCGGTTTTAAGGGAATGATACTCAGAGAAGGCGTAATTCCAGGCTATCAATCAATGGTCCATGTTTGCTTTGAATTGTGTTAGGTGCTGACCACTCTGCGCCTCCAAACGATCCAGGAATAAAGTGACTAAAAGGAACTATTAAGTCAAAAAGAGACGCGTTTCCTTTTAGGAGCCATTTAGAAATATTTTTAGTGCAAAGACACATAATAAATGATATGTTAGAGGCATATAAAATAATAAGTAGCGTCCAGAGAAGGGGAATTGAGCGTTCCAGTTCACCTTAGATAACATAGCAAATGGCACTACGCGGTGAAACAAAGAGGTGATGGTCTTAAATATACTTAAAGGCAATGCTTCATTACACAGCACATGATTAACCCATGGCATTCCCTGACCCAAAACACCAACAAGACGAAGTGCAGCGACATTCAGTAAAATATTATGTTTTTACAGCTTGGGGGACACGGGCTCACAGAAGGAGGCTGCCCGGGCACGTGCCTCAGGCCCCTTGCACCTCCCACTGCAGCACCTCTAGGGCTTAGCTCCAAACACGCGGGTCAGCAGCACCGCTCCCCGGAGACGCGGCATTTCAGCGGTCAACGCTGCTTGTAACTGTTTGGAAAGGTCATATTCCATAAAACTTCCTTGTACGAAATGCCGTCTAACTGCAGAAGCAAACCCCATGGACCTCGGTGACACTATACGCAGATGAGGCTATTTGTCAGCACAAGGAGAAATGGCAACTTTCAGCTCAGAGGGGCCCATATATAAGGACGCAGCTTCTGCTCCCTGTAAATGCTGCTTTTCAAGTGCCAGCTTTATTAAAAATATGTTGCTGCATATACCCACAACTTTTGCAGTTTATTGTCCATTTGCTTCAACCTTTGCTTTTGCAGAAGTGCAGTGAGGAAAAAAAAAAAAAAAAGTCAAATGATGCTTTTTTGGTCAGGCGCCCAACTTTATTTTCCCCTGCCCTTTTGTAGCCCATGCGTGTAAGATGGTGAAGGTTTTAGAGGCCTCAAACTTTGCGGTCTGTCAGAAAGAGCCAACAAGATTCCTGTGTCTCCCGATAGCATGTCGCGTCCCGTAGTCTGCAAACCCACAGGGAGCAAAAGACTCTCCCCGATGGCTTATTGCGCCTGGAAACCGGTCTGTCGGAAAGAGCCGACAAGATTCCTGTGTCTCCCGATAGCACGTCGCGTCCCGTAGTCTACAAACCCACAGGGAGCAAAAGACTCTCGCCGATGGCTTATTGTGCCTGGAAACCATGGCAATGTGCAAATGTTGAGGCAGCTGAGCCTCAGCAAACTCATTTCACGTAGGATTAGCACACATCTTGGGGCAGAGACCTTCCTTCTTAGTGGCCTCTCTTGGACATGGGAGCAGGCGACAATGCAGAGAGTCCGAAATGCTTTTTTTTGCCATTGGAGATGCAGGTCGGCTCCCTAATTGACCATGACATATTTTGGGGGTGGAAGGGGTCAGGCCAGCCCTGCCTTGCGTAAGCTCACATTTATCCGGAGCGTGGTGGAGGGACCTGGGATTGACCCTCCGTGCTCTGGCTCGGGGTGTCCATACACAGGAGCTCACTGTGAAAACGCAGCTGCAGCCTTACCTGCAGCTTAGTGTTTCAGTGGTGGAAGCTCATGCTGATGGTGGTGGAAAACGCTCCAGCAGGCTGCAGCATGGGACCATGCTTCCCAACGCAGCCGTGAGCAACTCGCTTTCCCACCACTTGTCCCCGCAACAGCCTTTCCGCTCCTCCTCCCCGACCCACGCTTGGAAACACCCTCGCTGCAGCCAAGAGCATCTCCCCCACCTTCGGCAGAGACCGCCCCGCAGAGGAACAATAAATCAATTGAGAAACGTCAGTACAGGCTGAAAAGTCACGGGTGCTTTACGATCTATTTATATCAAGGCTGCTCTTGGCCTTTCTGCTCAGGTTGGTTCAATAAATGGGGGAGCCGGTCAGCAGCCCAGCCAGGGCTATTGCAGAGCGCTTGCAGGATCAGAAAGGCTTCAGCACAGCTGAGCACCAGTGAATAGGAAATGGGTCAACATTGTGGCTTTAGGATAGACATTAAAAACTGCTGTCCTCAAGTACACCATGGGCTGATTTTGATCTGAGGCCATGAGGAAGCATCAATCCACACTCTTGGATGAAAGCAAGAGGTTTTCACCTTTCTGAGAAGGGCTATAGCTTTTATTTTAGAAGTGCTGTGGGAACATTGGATAGATGTCCTTCCTCCCCCATCTCTTATCCCCCAAAAGTGGAGCTAATCCCAGTCATAAAGGACCACCCTCTGCATTATACCACCACCTGCCTCGGCAGGGTGACACCAATGGATGAAGCCACTAGCATCAGCCAGCTCCGTGGGCTCTTGCTGTCTGTGCTGAGTTAGCGCTTGACTATTATTATTTTAATTGTTCCATAATCTGCAGGTTTGATAGTCATTAATTTAGGGCAATTAGGAGGTGCAGCTGACAAAGCTGAGTTTGGGCTAAACAAAAAAAAAAAACCCAAAATTAATTAATTTCTGAGCATGCACTGGGATTCTTGCATATAAAGATGGCTTCTGGAAAAGAGCAAAGTTTGCTTAAAGGGGAAGGGGAAGTCTAGGAGTTATTTTAATCAGTAATTAATCTGGCACTTAACCAGAGAAGTAGTAGCAGCATGTGCAGGTCTTTCTTGGAGGCCCATTAGACCGAAGACCAAGGGGGATGCTGAGGCTGGCCAAAGCACTGAAGCTGATGGTGCTTGCATCAGATCTGTAGTCCTGGCTGAACTAGAGAATATCTTTTTGGAAGATGCTCAAAGGCTGACTGCAGACTTTGAGGAATGAAGAAGCTATTGGATCTCTGGGTAAGTTGCCCCACATGCAGCTTCTCTGCTCTTCTGATGTACAAGCACTGTAGCTTGCCTAGTGTCTCAGCCATTAGATTTTATTTCCTGTCTTATGCCCTGTTTATCCATATTATTATCTCTTCTAGTTCTTTTTGGATAATGCCTACTGTGTAGGAAGGTATATAATAGTAGGAAAGGCTGAAAAATTGTCACAGTAATGTCACCAAAATGGTCCTGACTAGAGGTGTTGCTGCAGGAGTCGGATTTTTCTCAAACTTCCCTCCATGCATATGAGCTTTTGGCCATGTTTCAAAGTAAAATGAAGGCATGTCTTTTTTTTTTTTTTTTTGTAAGCTGAAAAGCTGTTGTGTGCACTCTTCCTTCTGCTTGGATGCACATGCAGGCAGCTGCTGCTGTGGGAAGCCGAAGTCACCGATGGTGCGGCTAAACTAAATGCCTCTCGAATTGGGGGGCATAAATCCGCCTGTGTAACATCAGTGCCCGGGGCACTGCTCCCTAGACTGAACCAGCGCTTCGGTGTTGAGCAGATGGAGCAGCTGCCCAGGAAAGGGCTTAGAAAACCTATGTTTTGCCTTGCGAGGTGCTTTATCCCTACAAGCTCCGTTATACAGATTCGCCGGGGTTAAAAGCCCTGGTGCACGCTCCCTTTAAGCGCCACCCAAGAGCAGCGCCGACTGCCCCTTACTGCGTACCTACGCTGAATATTAAGCAGGCTCCTAAATGCGATGAGGCTATTATAGCTGAACAGCTTCACCACGTGCTTGCTGTACACACGTCCGGCAAAGAAAGCAAAGGCATGATGTCACCAGTACTTCTCATCTGAAATTAAATATCTGTCTTTTAGTTCCCTAGCCACACAGAGACTCTGTATGAGAAACACACACTGGGAGTTCAAGCTCTGAGTCATCTCATATATATTTCACTAAAGCCGAGGGAATAATGGAAAGAATAGACCTGCAAAAGAGCAATTCTCTGTTCCAGCAAGACTAGAGAAGAAAACTGGTCGGGGAAATACTAATGGGTTCACAAGGCAAAATCTTGCCAATGAAATTGTGGCTCTAATACTCCATACCTTTGCAGCAAGGCTGTGATTTGCTGCAGAAAGTGCAGCAGAGAATAAATGGGTCGAGTCGTGTTCATTAACAGCGGAGACAGAGCAAGTGACATTTAAAACAAGCCCCCTTGCAGGGAAAGTAAAATGATTTATTCTGCAGTCACGAAATGTTTGTGGTCACAATTAGCTTTTCAAGCGCGAGGCGCGGGGACGCACGGCGCCAGCCGCCAGGCAGGAATAAGCGCGGCTTTTGATCTGCTGGAGTTCAGTGCTGCATTTCTCCTGCAGCTCTGGTGCATCGCCAGCACCGTGAGCCGGTGGAGGCTGTGCCCTTCGACACCAGCATCAGCCGCAGCGTTTCGGAGGAGTTGTCAGGGGTTGAAACAGGAGGCATGAGGCTGAAGGAGATTTGTCCTGTTCTATCCTAAGCGGTAAATTGTGCTCAGCTCCGTATTATCCAACTTGTGTGTCAGCAGCTGCACTTGGACACAGTGGATGCCTCTGGCACAGGAGTGCAATTCATCTAGGTAGAGATTTGGGTGGTCAAAGAGGGGTTTTAGGTTCCCAGTTCCCTTTTTTCCCTTTTAAATCTTGTCTAGGACAACATTACGGCTGCAGTTGTGGGGGCAAAGTGGAAGAGACGCTGACCCCAGCAGAAGAGGAGTGAGGCAGGCTGGGAGGACCAGTACAGGGTAGAAACATGTTAACTCCAGGTCTGCAGCAGCCGAAGGGTCTTTCTGACCACCACGATGGCCTTCAGGTGGTGGGGCCCAGGTCTTTGCTCCTCACAGGCCTCTTGCTTCAAACAATTCACTTGGGCAAGACTTACAAAAATACATTTTAGTACTTAATGCCCAGCTGATGCATGGTCAGGATTTCAGAAGCACCTACCTGAACCTGGGACCCCAATAGCACTGATTTTTGGTAGGAGTCGGGCACTGACAGTGCATAAGCAGAGAACATCCTATGTGTTTTTAAGAGCCTGTTAACACTTCCAAAATCTGCCCCTTCTTTCTATGCCTTGGTACCTGACTGCAAACTGAGCCAAGAGAGCCTGTTTCAACATAAAAACACTGAGGACTGTTGATATTATGCCTGGGGATGCTCCCATTTTATGTTCTTTCTTACCAAAGTGTTTGGGAAGAATTTAATTTATTTTTTCAGCAACCCTATGTGTGTTTCTGCTTGCCTGCAGCCCCCTAAAGCATGGGGTAAAGAAATGGCCCAGAGCCCTGTGGAGCAGGACACAGGCTATTTTAGCTTCTAGCCATGTCCAGCCCCTACTTAGCACCAGGCTGGTTCATTTGTGGCTTTCCCTCCCTGATCTCTTCCCATGCCCCTCATCTGCTTGCCAGTTGGGTGAGTTCAGTCGTCATGGGCATAACCTGGCTCTGAAATATTTTTCTCCAAGGGAGCTCAAGGTGTTCCCTACTCAGCAAAATGTTTTTCTCATCCTACCTAAAATTCAAGCTGCTTGGTGCAGGGAGCAGCCATGCACTAGGGTCCCTTGTTATTTGATGAAGGATCTGGTGGTGCTACAAGGAAGGCTTGGGGCAGTAGGCAGCAGGTTGCCTTTGTGGAGCTGGAGAGGTTAAAAATCCCTCCTCTAAGATGCTTTCCTGCTCTTAGTGGATTATAGCCTGGACCCGAGGCTCAACAGACATGGGTGCTTCAAATCTGGATCTTCCAGTGACTTTTCTCTTCATCCAGAGAACAAACTATGCTCTGCCAACACACAGATAGGTTTGTAGCTTGAACACGGTAAACATCATGGGACCCATTCACTTCTTAATTGGGTTCATGTCAAATTACTCTGAAGTATCAGGCATAGCACTGAAGAATCCAGCCCAAGATTTGTGCTGACTCCATAATGGGAATGAATTCCCTTCCCTAATGTGCAGTGTGTTGCATAAAAGTCATTATTACACATTGTGAAATCTAATTACATTAATACATGCTGTGTATACACTCTAATAAAGTCAATGGATGGAATAACAACAGAGCTAGTAATGTACCATTCCACCAAAATTACTATTGCTGTCAATTTTATTTTGAATTTTCTTGATTTACCATGAAGAGCGTGACTTCCAGCTTGGCTCATTTCAGCAGGTAGATGAAGTGATAAGGCCTTACAAGGGACTCAGCGCCAGCAGGTCCTATGGAAATGACTGTGCACGTGGGAGTGGGGACTACCATGCCCCATCACACTCCCAGTGGTGAGAAAAGCCCCTCCAGAAGATCATCAATGCCATCCTAAGATGGGTTTAAAACCTTCTGGGCAGAATTACCCTTTGAAAGTACCACTTATTGCCTCTGATTATAGTGAGATCCTCAGGCATCTGTGCTCTCGGTTGCCTCACTTAGGTACCTAAAATTAGATGGCCCCAAATGCCCTTGCAGAGGTCTATGGTGTGCAGGAGGAAGAGAATGAATAGTCCTCAGGCTTTTTCTGGGCTTCACAGATATGTATTTGCCCATGACAGTGAGAATTTTATTGTATTGATGGAAGTGGTCATCATCAGCACTGCAGCCTGTGCAATGGGACCTGGGACTCAGTTGAGGCCACAAGGTAACTTCCCACTTAATCCAACAGTAAGAAAAATGCAGGAAGAAAGCAGCAGGACTGACATCTGAAGTGTTGAACTGAGAGGGAATTTAGCTCTAAGACTATTTTCAGTTTTCTACTTCCCCACCGTTAACTTATCATTGTAAAGCTCCTCTTATAAATATGAGCTGCTGTGGCTAGCCTGCTGGTTCCCTGCCCTCTGCTCTCCTACAAGTTCTGTCAAAGAAGTAGGAATCAAGCTCGTTTTATTAGTGGAAAGGGTGAAGATGGGCTCCTTAAACTTCAGCATCCCTGAGGGGGTGGGCACACAATTGGCAGCTGTTGCGATGCTGCTTGCAAAGTGTCCTGAGCCCATCAGCTGGAGAACTCAGTTTGGGAGCTGATAAGAGGCGGTTGCAAGGGTTGTGATGATCTCCTTCTGAAGATCTCTTCTTTACAAGTGTGGAAAATGAGCCCAGGGCTAGGTCATTAGAGAAAAAGAAATGAAAAGGGAAGGGATAGAGCCATGGACTGAGCAAAAAAAGTACTGCTTTGCATTTCCTTTCCTAGAAGATTCAAACCCTGGAAGAAGATCCTCTCCTACTGTCCCTATCACAACCTCTTCAGAAGCAAAAAGGCTGAGCTTGCAGTGTTTCAGTATGTGTTTATTTCTAAACAAAACAGGATGCTGAAAGATAGCCCCTGAACAACATCTAAATATTTACTGGAGAGAACCTGGTACTGCTTGAGTCACCTCAAATACCGATTTGCTGAGACAAGGATCGTCTAGGGTCCTAATTCTGCAAGCTGAGCATAGCAGGTTCATAACTTTTCCTGATGTGCAAATGCAGTGGAATTGGTTCTGTTCCCATGGAGCTCAATGAGAGCTTGGTCCCTGGCACAGGGGGTGAGCACAGTCTTTGCTTTTTCACAGTGTAGATCTTATTTTACATTAGGTAGTACAGTGCGCTCCAGGAAGCTGCCTCAGTAGGATCGTCTCTCCTACAGCCAAAAGAAAGTGCAGCATACAAAGCAGCAAATACACCATGCCAAATCTTAGCAGCTAAGCTACCCCTCCTGCAGACGCATCCGCCCGCACTTGCCACTGAAGCATCTTGTAAAACAACAGTGATTCATCACGTTTGCTCACAGTCTGACTGGAAGTGGCCAATGTATTAGCTTTTGACTGTCTGTCTTGTTAAAAGAAAATCTGCTTGGAGAAATGTATGCCCATGGAGCACCTGTTGATCAAAATGTGTAATTCCCATCACAGTGTTTATTCCAGTCTCCTCTGTAGAGGACCTGCCTCTCTTTGTAATACCTCAAACAATCTGTCTACAAATATGTGCTAGAAAAGTTTTTTTTTTTTTGTGTGTGTGTGTGTGTGTGTGGTTTTAACTATTCAGTAGGCCATTACTGGCAAGGTACAGACAGTGCAAACTTGACTGTGTCCTCTTGGCCACCTGAACTCCTGTTCTCCTGAACGTGCGTTTCACACTGAGGATATCACTATATCTTGCTTTCTCTCTGTCCTCTGGTTTAATTCCTCCACTCCTTGGATCAAACTCTGGAGAAAAGAGAAGTGCCAGAAAATACGCAGGTAAAATCAAGGGGGTGAGGAGGAAAAAGGCAATGAGACCGTGTGCCTTTTCTGAAAGGGGAAAGAGAATTTGGAGTTGGGTCTGAGACTGGTGAGAGGGAGATGAAGGGGTGAGGAATAGCATGAAAGTACCATAATCAGCCCTATTTTCCTTTCCTGTGGGATAGGAAGGTCAAGCTTCCTCAGCACATAGCTGAGTGCTAGATATATCTGTCAAGTGTGCACCGAAACTACTACCTGATTTTTTTCCCCGTGGTAAATTACTGTGGAAGTCAACAATATTTCTGTCTTTATTGCAGAATCATGACTATCAGATACAGAATAGACAGAGGGGTCGCGTTGATACAGGTCTCTTCCTCTCCCCTGCTGAAGTGATTTATGAACGTGGTAGTCTTTCCAGTTCCCACTCTGCCAGGTATCCTGGGAATGAGTCCAGTCTCATTCACTTGCATCCCAAAACGGAGGTGTAAATGTTGCTTGTGGACAATCAGTGGCTTCCCGAGCCACTTCAGCTTCATAAATCATCCGGGCTGGGACTCAGCAGCCAACGGGGCTCTTCTGATGCCAGCTGTCGAAGATGCAGATGTGCAGGACAGGGCCGGGATGCAGGACTCGCAGAGAGCTGGGGAAGGGTCAGGTCACTGTTGAACTGGGGGGAGGCTTCCAGTCGCTGCCTTTGCGCATGTCTGCTGTGCAATGAGAACGCCTTGCTACCAGGCGCAATTTTTTTTGATTGTCTGTTGATTAATCTTGTTCAACACTAATGGATAATAATACTCCATTAGTGGAGATAAACTGCCATGCTAATGATCTGGACTGAAGAGTATGTATACATCATAATCTTGCTACATCCTTAGTACTGTCTTCCTCCTTCACTACAGAGTCCTTTAGTGATAGACAGCTTTTTCAAATTAGTTCCTGGCCTTTATTTTTCATGAAGAATTAAAACTAGTCTCCCATTTTGCAGGTGCAAATCAACCCTCATGGAAGTTTGGCTTCCAGCCAGTCCTAAAATTCAGGAATATCCTTCATTTGTATTCTGATGCTGAGGAGCGATGACATGCCAAAACTCTGCAAAACCTTCTAGCTGCCAACAAATGCCATGACCCGGCACCAGTGGCAATTCCAGGACAACGCAGCTCCACCGATCTCTGCTGCAGCCATAAGAGAAACAAGGAAAACACCGGCTCCTGATAGGAACCTGAGCCTATGCAGGAATTAATGAAATCTCAGTTTGGAAACTCACAGATGCCATTCTGTCGGGAGTGAGCTGCGTCTGCCATAAAATCCCCTTGGATAAGGCACAGTAAACATCTGGTACCTTTTTTTTTGTTGTTTTTTTAATAAAAACTATAATTGTGTTTTAGGCCTTGTTGTCTGCACACGCTGGTAATGTGCCTGCTAGGTCTAATTAGTTGACAAGTGACGAGAGACTGCTGTAGTTAACGGGAGGCTGGGTGCCAGAATGGTTAGATAGGTTGGCCAAGAGCCACAGGAGCATGCAGTTACACGATGGCTGTGCGTGAGGCAGGAAGGTGCATTATCACTTGCTTTATGGACACTGGGAGAGTAGGAAGCAAGGTGGACTGATAAACCAGGTGCTCACGGCTTTGCTATTCGTCTTATGTAAACTGGATCCGCAGTCAGTGAATATGAAGGTTAGGCTTCTAAATAGCTCTTCAGTGCGAAGTCCTTGTCCTTGAGCCTCACATGAGTACTTCTCTTGATGCTTGTGCAAATAAGATGGAGAGGACTTGCCCCTGAGTTTAGCATGAGTAAGGTTTGTAAAAACTCACGGCACTGAAGTAACTCTATTCCTGTTTGCCATCGATGATACAATCCCCCCCTAACAGTCGGCAAAAGCTGAATGAGGTCATGACAGAGCAGGTTCCCATCTTGTATCCATTTCATAACTGAATGTATAGGACAGGATCATTAGCTATGGAAAGCAAAAGCCAACCTTCTCCGCTTTGTTTGGGTCTTGGAAGAAATCCTTGAATTATTGCTTATTTCTAAGGCTGTGTGTAACTCCCTAGATTTCATTGGGAATGAAATCACAAGTTTATACACAGCAGTCATGCTTCAAGTGTTAGCCTGCAAACCATTTGCCCAGCAAGAGCTGGGTTAACTGGGGAGCTGAAAGCAGATATATAATGATTCTCCTCCTGCCCCCATCATGGCCCACAAAATTGCAGCCTGCATCGTACCTACGTTCTCTGTAGAGCTATACAAATGCAGCTTCCCCCGGGTTGGGGAAATACAAGGAGGAGGCAAAATGGACCAGGTGTAAGTTGAATGAACCAGTCATTCAGAAGGCAAAGCCCTCTGCAAGGCAAAACATGGGTAAGTTTGAGCAGTACAAGAGCTTTGTATGAGATCTTGAAATAATATTACATACAAGAGTATCAGAGGATCAGATCCAGTTTATTTTCTTAAAGGTAAACCCGTGTACAGCAATTCCTCTCTGACCTCCAACCTGAATCAAAAGTACTGATAGGAAGGAAGAGATGCATCTTGCCCACAGAAGAAGGTGCATAAAGTGGACCATCAGAAGTGAAAACAGGATCACCAAGGTATCGACCATCAAATTCAAAGTCAATACCTATGACACTTGTTTCCCTATAAATTCAATAACCCCCTCCCATTTTCCCATTGTTTCATTGGGAAGACATGCTATGGTAAGAAAAATCCCAGCACAGACTGAGAAGCAGCAGTTACCTCTACTCCTGTAAACTAGGAAAAAAACCACTAAAGTCAGAGGAGTTACTCTAGAATAAAACTTTGTAAATGAAAAGGACAAATCTCATTCCCATTTCCTCCTGTCCAAGGCACCATGAAATGAACATTTTGAATTTAAAATGCTGCTGACCTTAAAACTGTGTCCAATATTTTTTTTTAAAAAAGACTCCCAAGTTCATGTTTTGGCAGCCAGTTAAGTGGCCTGATTTACAAATCTCTGAGCATGCTGGGGTCTCCAGCGATATCTATCAAGTTGCAGTAGAAACTGCCGAGTGCTGAGCATTTTCTTAAAAAATGCGACTGTTTTCTTGGACATGTAATCCAAAGCCCATTGAAGCAGGTGGAAATATTCCCATTGACATCTAAGGGCTCTGGATGTGGACACTAAGGTAGAGCCTTGTTTCTGTGTTCCCCGCTGAAGTGCAGAGAAAATTCAGAGTCGGTGTCTGTCTGGTGAAACACTGTTTGCTCCAAACAGAACCCGAGATTGGTTTGGGGCTGAAAAACGGTGGCAAAAGTGATTCTATCTCCACAGGCAGGAAACCCCAAACATTGCTCCAGAACTCATTTTATCTCTTTCAGCAAAATAAATGGCATGTGGGGAAACTCTTTCAGCCTAAGACGACGCCACTGTAGAACTGAAGGACAGTCAGAGGAGCACTGGAAGGAGAGCTGGGAGACTGAACAAAGTGGGTAAAATGCATTAATATCTTTTAAAAGAAAGGCTTTGTTCTTCAAGAACAAAAAAGCTTTCCACAATACTGAACTTCCTTTAATCCTTTGGTTCCTTTATTCCTTGGAGGAGGGAGGAAAACCAAAACCCAAACAAGGCAAGAGCACTATCCCATTTATTTTTGTTTGCTTATATGCAACACAATTCAAGGGCAGAACACTTAAATTTTGATTTTAACATCACAGCGAATGAGGCACCATCATCTTTACATTCCTGGCATGATCTGATTCACAAATGAAAAGCTTAGATAATGATTATTTAAAAAGTAAAAAAATGGAAAATAAAGCCAAAATAGCAATGCACTGTAAATGCAGAAAAAAATTATTCTGGCACTGACTGCATGTTTGTGCATGTATATGTGTACATAAAAAAAAGAAAAACCTACTGAGTTATTGAATACAAATGAGAATGGCAAGAACTGTTTTTCCCCAAGCCGTTATATATTCCATAATCCTGTCACGAAAATGTCTTTCCTCCCACCTCTGACTCTCTATTGTTGTTTTTCAACCAAAACAAAGTGAAAGGAGATGAAAAGATTGAAGAGGAAACGGTAAGTTATTTTCAAAGGTAATTTCTATAGTTTTTTTTAATCATGCGCTGGCATGGTGACAGAAGCTACCAGCGTGTGCACAGAATGGTGTCGGGTGTTTTTTCTTTTTTTTTCTTTTTTTTTTTAAGGAAAAGAACAATATTTGTAACAAATGAATGTGCTTCCCAATTCCAGGAGGTTGCAGCCCGCCACGAAACCGCCTGCTTTGCCTGCCCTAACTCACGCGAAGCACCCAGCCTCCTCGAGCAGCCCCGCGGGCTCACGAGTCGGGACGAGCGGACAAGGAGGTGACACGGTGTCGGTCTGGGCGCAAGCACCGAGGCCCCAAAATTGAGAGCGCGGCTTAGCCTGTCTCCGCTTGCCAACGAGGCAAAGGTGGAGATGGGGTACACGGGGCAAAACCCACTGGCAAATTTTGTTCTGCTCCAGCTGTGCAGCATCCCAGAGGGTTTGGATAAGGTTCAGCATCGCCCCGCGCAGCGCAGGATTAGTGCCTGTAGCAGCACTTCCCAATTTCTTGTCCAGCAAGTTTTGCAGACAGCACTGAGGCAACTCGCTGCTGGCACCTGCATCGTTTGTGAGCACCCTAGTTTCGCCTCCTTTTGCTCCAGCGCATATGTTATAGGCTTATCTTATTTTTGAAAAGTTTGCCCTAAATGGTGCTCTTTTTTTTTTCACACTTTGCGTTGCAGCTGTGAACACAGGCAGTGCTGCACTATGGAAGAAATGGTTTGCACAATTTTTTTTTTCCTTTTTTTACAAAAAAGCATTTTAATCTTTTTTTCCCCTCCTTCCTAAGCAAATTGTTGTTTACCAAGAGCTCGCACATCCTGGTACTTACGTAGACAGTTCTGCCACAAATACAATTGTACTTTCTTCTGAGCTCTGACATATGTTTTTCAAAGCATATGCATGCTCCTCCATGAGCTTGAGTTTTTTTATATGCAAATAGGGGTCTCGGTTGACTGCCCCAAAGCCTAAAATCCCATGGAAATCAAAAGAACGGAAGAGTGTTCTTAAAGTGAGACACGCTAGGGTGATTTCCTTAACTGCAGCTGCAGTTTCCCAACTTCCTCAACTATAAGCACATATAAATTCACCCTCGGGAACTGCCACAGTTTTGGACAGTCACGGTTTGAAATCTCGTCCTGGAAACCCGCCGTCTTGTCTGCCCAAAGCCCGGGGGTCTTCCAGGAACGTTAGTTGTAGAGTGATGCACAGGGAGAGCACAGAGCTGGGGGAAAACGCTGCTGCTTCAGGTTTGCACCCTGACGGCACTCGGTACGTTCTCCTGCTTGCCCGGCAGAGGATTTGCATTCACTCGGAGTCGTGCTCCACCGCAAACGTGGCCGCGTTTCTGCTGTCGCTCGCTGCGGCGAGGTCGCATGGTGGCGAGAGCCTATCCTCTCCATGATGAACTCATTACGCGCAGGTCCTGCTTTGAAGTCGGAGCTACAAGCAGGGCTAAGGTAGCAAGACAGAAGATATGCTCATGGGATGCAAGCCCCAGTTCACTTGGCACCCGAGCAAGCCCACAAATACCGGTGAGACCACCCCAAAATTACGTGCTGATGAATAAAGACCTTGCAGCCTAAGGACACGGTTCCCAGGCACGGGAAAGGCTTGTTTTAAGGACCAAGTGATGATGAATCACTTGGGTATTAAATCACACACCGGGCTCCCAGGGTCCTGGGAACGAGTCCAACCACCTGAGAAGCCACCTTACTTTCCGTCAGCAACGATCATCTGAATCCCGGTTTCCCACAGCTTTGCTCAGAGAAATACAGTACATTCAATTAACGGCTTCAGTCCATCTCAGTATTAAATGTCTTCATGCCTTAAATAATGTGTAACAGTATTTTATAATAATATATAATAAAGATTAGACCTAGAAAAGAACACAGTGTAATCCTGTTATATGAAAGCAAGGATATTTTACAGACTATAAATCAAAGGTTCCCTGCAATAGAAGGCTCCGTTGTTACCTTGTAAGCTAGATAAACAACCAGCCACACTCCAGAAAAGCTTAACTAGATGCTATATGTTGTGATAAATAATATACAAATCAAAACTTAATTGCTAACAGCCCTCCCTTTAAGCAGCCTGCTCGCTGTGCTTGCGGTCACGAAATCTCCCTTTCTTCAACAGCAGAGCATGTGCGAAGCTTTGGGGAACTCCATGCATTAAAAGTGCAATTATGGAAACAATTTATAATCAATACATGGTTATTAGGGTAACCTGCATGTATGGGGTATTTTATAGCAATTAGAATCCCAACAGGCCTTTCTAGGAGTGAAATTTTGCATCTTTTTGTTTTGCCTTCCAGGTTTCAGTCCCAGCAGTGCCACCTACTGCTGAGATAACTCTGAATGCTGAATTTGTTATTTCCTCGGGGGAAAATTTTCAGAGGCCATAATCTGCAGGTGAGCTGGGACAAAAGCTCATAGGGAAAAAAATATATATATTCTCCCGAAAGCTCAGCGATCTCCGACCAAACCTCTCCACCTACACATGGCTGAAACCAAAGGGAGGAAAAAAAAGGTCCGTAATTTGTAATCTCATATTGCGAAAACCAAGTATTACACTGATCATTCTTCATTCACTTGCAACAATTCATTATGCAGCTGGTGCGAATTGTCACAGATCCAGCGAATACAGTGCGGTTTTATACTAGCTCCTACGAGCTGAATTTCTGGCCCAGAAGAAACATTAAGAAATATGAAGAATTCCTTTTTTACATTTGAAGCAAAAATTAACAAACTTCCGCCAACGAAAACCAAGCCGTGCTTACTTCTTAGTGATAGAGGGTTATTTCATTCTTATAAGAATAATGATTAGGTTATTTGGCTAATGAAGGCTATAAAGAGCAGCTGAGGTAGGATCGCAGCATCTTCGGTTAAGTGCATTTTTTTTTAATGTTGCGCAAAACATAAGGAAACATATCAAAATGGTGTCTGTCTGGAAATATGGAAACAATCTGAATTTGTTTTGGGTTAAAACACATCCTCCTCTGGTGGTGCTTCAGAGGGGTTTGTGCCTCATTCTTCCATGGCACCACATCTCCTTCCATAAAAATAGCCTTCTGGCTGAACTACATCCCCTGGGATGCCCGTTTCAGGGGCTGAAAGGGACATTTGGCTCCACTGTCGGATGTATAGTCTGGCCAAGCAGCTTCAGCTGTAGGGAAGAAGAAAGGTATAAAATACTGTGCTATACCGACCGAGGGTTCTGGGTTGCTTCCAGCAGGGGATTTGTTATGGGATAAGGGCTGCAAGAACTGGGATTTATATGAATATTCATTCTAAGAGAGGCAAGATGCTCCTCCAGCGCTATCATCTTCACAGCATGCTGTATGGAGTTTAGGGGAAGTCCCTCTAAACTTGGCAGACACTCCTTGTTCAGGCAGAAGGAGGTAAGCTATATTTTTCCAGTAAAATAGCTGCAAGAATAGGACTATAACCCAAAACAGGGTCACCTGAAAGGCTGCAGAGATAGTAAGTGATTTGGGTGAGGAAAGTTAACTGAGAGATGACTGCAAATGCCAGGGAGTGCTTAGGATTTGACCGAACCATATTACCTATTAGCAGACACAGACTGAGAAGAGAGCAACAAAAGTATGGAAGCAGTGAGAAAAGCACAGAAAGAGAGTGCTCTGGGGTGACATGCTTGCTGAAGAAAGTTGTAAAACTTTTAGGAAAGCAGTTGGTTTTCTCCCTGATGTGTTCAGGGATCTGAAGCTTTGGATATGCTCTCTGTCAAGATACAGACTTGCATCAAAGAAAACCCCTATCTGATATCATTGCTTTCTCCTCCTAAAGGAGACAGGCCAACAGAGCACAAGACGGTTGACCTCTTGCATCTGACAGCTCAAGTGTTAAAAGCAAACCAGGAATTCCTGTGCTAAATTTGGCCTCCCTATTCTAACAATCTTGGCTTTGAATAAAGCCGTGCATCTAATCCTTTTCTTGGTGCTTGCACTCAAATAGAGTAACCTAACTGCTCAGCTCTACAGAAACACCAGGCACCTCACATCTGAAAAAGAGCAGTACTCTTCCCCGCTCTATTTGCCCATGGAGGCCCCACTCTGCGTATAAACTTTGCTTGCAGGAAAGTTTGGCTTCTCACACCTTTCACTTGCACCTTTCTCCCCTGCCTTCCCCGGATTTGGAGGAAGCCCAGAGACTGATGCGCAGCAGGTTTGGTTTGCTTGGCCTTCCTCTGTCATGCAGATGAGATATACATCCTCCTATACATATATATATGCTCAATGTTTTGTTACATCCAGTTCTCTAATTTGATATCTTTTTTACTTATCTTTCCTCCAAAGTGACTGGACAAAACATTAAGATAGCAATGGGGAAAACATCTGTCCTATAAGATAAACTTCCAATAATATATATATATATATATATATATACAGGTCTCCATGCAAAACTCTGCAGATTTCAGATTCAAAGCGTAACCACATGCTTCTTTCCACCTTACCAAGCACCTTCATCACAAGCCAAAGAAACATTTTATGAAAAACAGTTAGGGTTAGGTTGTCCCTCTGAATGACTTTGGTGTCCTGATGTCCTCTCTGTAGGTGGGCAAAGCAGCATGAGATGGAACAGGAGAGAACTGGAGGGTTCCCTCCATCTAAATCCTGCCCACTGGAAGCACCCAAGTTAGGAGCCTGGGACAACGCTGGGTGCATCGAACATCTTCTGAAGGTCCTTACCTCCCCCTAGGGACTGCAAAGGCTGGGATGACAGGGTGGCTGTCTTAGTTCAGCCCAGTCTGTCTGCTGTGAACATCATCGATATTCCAGCCTTGATGTCCTCCCCAACCCTGATAGGAACTGATAATGTACACATCCAAAGATGCTTTTGCCTCACTTTCTGGGCATCAGCTAGACTGCTTTATCATTCCAGCCAGATTAGCCCTTTTCATTGCACTTCTCAAAGGCACATCCAAGAATCTGCATTTGCCAAAGAGCAAAAAAGGGGTTGATGGGGAAACTCTTTTCTGGGGTTCTTATGAGAGTTATTCCAACATGGAGTGAAAAATAAACTATAAAGCATAATTTACCATTGTCCTTTCAAATCTGCTTGTTTGGCCCTCCCTAAATGTTTCAATCCAGAATATCTCCAGCTGCTCCCTTGACTGTGAGAGAGCTTGAATTCCCAAACAATCTTCTGTATACTCTGTCTCTGCTGTGAGCTCAGCTCTATTCTGTAGGATTAAATCTGGACGTTATTAAATTCTGTTGATCAGTGACAGAAGTGCCTTCAGAAAGAGTGCTGAGCAGCTGCTTAATATTGTTTTTGTGGTGATGGGGAGGCAAATGTCTTTTGCATTGGCTGGAAAAAGCAGTTTGTGTCATTCCTAGAGGCACTTTATTGTGGAAACACAGCTCGGAGTCATTCTTTTCAGGCCAGTTGCCAAAACTTCAACAGAAGCAGAGAAGCTTGCAAATAATTAGCTGGACTGTCTCTAGCAGGAGTCAGTTTGGAATTTATAGTTGATTATAATTCTCAAAGATTGTAAAGAAGTGATCTGACCGGAGAAAACAAGTCCAGTACTCAAATATTCCTTTGCAAACCACCACTTTCCTCCCTAATGCACCAGTTCTGATGTGAAGCAGCTTGACAAAAAAATCTGCAATTTGACCTACTGGATACAGAAAGAATAAATTGCTCTTTATAACTTGAAAAAAAAAAAAGAATCCCCCTTACCCCCAAGCAAATCAATACAATGTCTTGAATTCGGGAAGGATGCTGTTTAATTGGAATACAGATCCTGCATGAAACCAGGATTCTAGCGTGAGGTATTTAATACATTCTGCCACAATAAAAGAAGAGAATTAATGGACTCAGTGGGAAATCTAGATGTCATTTAGCTCTGAATCAGCTATTATTTTACACTTGGCATTGATAGGAGTTAAAAGGAGGCCACAAGCCCAAGACTTGCTCAGATCCTTGCGAGTGCCAGTTCCCTTTATACTCCCATGATGCCTGCTCGGTGGCTTCCATTTCTCCAGCGCTCAATCACAGCAGCAGCAAACCGAGGTAATAAACGGTGAAGTCACTTCAGGCTAAACGTGGGTAGAAAATGCATGCATTTTCTCTCTTTTTAAACATGTGGCTACCGCACATGCATGTACGATGTAGCTGGCAGATTATATAATATATGGAAACTAGCCAGATGTTTATTGCAGAAATTCTATTCTATGAATGCGTGCTTAATTGAAGTACGCTGCTTGCCCTATAAAGCAGGGATGAGTTTTTCACCACTTTGATTGCTAGCACATGCATACATATTAGGGCGGGAATGAAATGTGAACAATGAATTTTTTACACTTTCTAAGGACAAAAAGGATATAAATTTTTGTAATTATTTTTTCTTCCTTTCCTCGATATTAGGAGAGGACCATAACCTGTAAGAAATGGGGCAGGCGAGGGAAGTTTATGAGTGAAAGCGGTCTGGGCAACTCTCCAAATCCATCCCAGAGTTTGTTTCCAAGTAGAGGATTTATTTGAAGAGCGGCATGATTTTCAGTCTTCTGAGAAGTCATCACTGCAACTGTCCTCAGTACTTCTTGGATCTATCAAAAGGGCTGTGCTGTCATTGCTCTCCAGGCCCAGCATTTTGCTGACTGTAAGTCCTATAATGCTGCATGTAGAAGCCATTATTTATAAATGTGGATCTGATTAATCCTCACGATACCTTCGAAAGGGAATATGTAAAGTCATGAATGTCTTGCTCCAAGCCAAATGGCAAGCGAGGAGCAGAAACAAGGTTGGGATTCAAGCGCTCCCAATTCCCCTGCCTTTTCACTAAGCAGCTACGCACTGCTAAAGAGGCAAAGCCCACTCGAGGCTGAGTCCTGTCACACAAAAAATTAGCTATGAGAGCAATAGCACAACGAAAAAATGCTGCAGATGCTAGCCAGGTGCTGCGTCCTAGTTCTGATACTATTCTGGATGCTTGCCTTGAAACAATCTGGCTTCCCTGCTATCTGAAATACCTAAGGATTGACCTCACGTAACTCTGTTTTCCTATAGGGAGCTGCGAGACGCCTCCCAGCTCTTTCCAAACCAAGCTGCAGAAGAAATGAGCCGAAACGCTCTCACCGGATGCCGCAGAGCAAAGACGCTTGGTTCTGCAGTGGGGGGAAAGGCAGTCTCTAGCTGCAGAAACCAGATGGCGGGCAGTAGGAAAACATCCGGGGATCCTACTCCTGGAGGCCTAGTGGGAGAAAGTGCTTTGGGTCTGCGCTGGGGAAAACAGTGCCACGTCAGCAGCTCCCCGGCTTTAGGCTTGCTGGCTGGTTTCATTGCAGACCTGGTTTTCTCTTTCATTAGATTGAAAGCAGAGGTCTCGAGAGAGAGCTGAAAAAAGCTGTTTGAGAAAGCCTTGAGAGGAGTTTCTCTCTCTTTCCTCAGAGCAAGCGCTCATAACAGGGAATTGCTTTGTCATATTCTTGGAGCGGCTGCGGCATTTCCAGGCTATGGAAACCCCACCTGAGGACGAAGGGGAATGGCTCAGTTGCGGGGCTCGTGTGACTGCAGGCCGGCTGGCTCCTTTCAGGCCAGTGGTGTTTTATTTCAGAAGTCAGTCACGCTTTGCAAAGGCTTGAGCTCAGCTTGGCAGAAGAAGAGTGCTTTTGTCCTCTCTATCTCCTCTCCGAGATGACCTTTAGCTTTATAATCTGATCGGCTCGAAGGCCTGATAATCTCCGATTTGTTGGTAACGGATATCGTTTGTTGGCAATGCCCAAATTGTGCAGCCCCATTTTAAAAATAATTGTGCCGAAGCAAAGATAAGCTATTGTCTCCAGCTACAGGGTTTTAATAAAGCCAGTATATGAGAGGGCAAGGATCCAAAGCAATTATAACCTAATTGACCCTGTTAAGCTTTCTTTCTTATCTAAAAGTTCATTCTTTGCCAGTCAGGCTCATGATATCTGTGGCTTGGAAAGTGCAGTTTTTAATGACCCGTTATCTACAGCATTCCTGATCCAGATAAATAAATGCAGGCCTACGCCTCTCGATGGATGATTGATTTAGTTACAGTGGTCATAATTGGTCTATTAGGGAGAATCAGTCTGCTAAAGCAAGCAAAATGAACGAGGTGTGGAGGGAGGCTGAGCACAGGATTTACCTTGACAGAGGAACCGATTTAAATGAAGGCAATCCACGGTTGCCTATTTAATACTCCATGGAGTATGAAAAAGCTCTCGAGAAATAATTACTCTCCATATACACGGTTGTAACAAGGAAAAATTAAGTCACTGGCAAACCGAAGTTACCATTTCCCCATAAGTTTCACTGGCTCATGTGGCATTAACAGCCGGCAGCCCGGGGCCTGCAAACGAGCGTGCCGTACAGATCACCTCGGGGCAGGCGGCCTACTCGTGTGCTGCCAGCACATCTTGCCGGCTAAATCGGGGAAGGGGCACCCGGCGTCAGCGCGGTCCCTTTCGTTCGTTGTCTCTAACTGATAGGAGATGGTTCGGGCAAGAACGGCAGCGGGAACGGGGCTCGCGAGGCGCGATGGAGACTACTGTACAGCAGCTCAGGCAGGGAGGGAATTGGGTGGCGGAGGCTGTAAGCAGGCAGATTAATCCCCCCCGAAGGGCATGCGGTGGCTTGGCCGGATGCATGATGCGCATTCAGAAGAAGAGATTTACTTTCGGCTCCTGCCGAGCAGGAATACAGATGAGGAAGCCGGCTCCCTGTGCTTCCCCTTCTCGCGCCTAATGCCTGGCGGTTTAGTCATCAGCGGGGGGGGGGGGGGGGGGGGGGGGGTTATTTCACACAAAATTGCGAGGCAGAGCGCACACCCGCCTCCAATTCCCACAGGCGCGTTTACTCGCGTGCCTCCCTACGCTTCGTTCACATCCTGCTTGAGGGGAAGGGCAAAGGCGTCCCCACGGGGCCTGTCGAGCCCTGGTGGCCTTAGCAGGCCCTAATGGCGCCCCCAGCCCCACCTGGGCCCTCCCGCTCTTGCCCCCACCCTTGCCCCCACCCTAGCCCTGCCCCCTCTTGGCCACACCCCCACCCTAGCCCTGCCCTATCATAGCCCTGCTTTGACCTTAGCCCCGCCCCTGCTAAAGCCGCCATTTTAGCCCCGGCCATCCCCACCTCCATCTTAGCCCCTGCCGCCATTTTAGCCCCAGCCATCCCCACCTCCATCTTAGCCCCTGCTGCCATTTTAACCCCAGCCATCCTCGCCTCCATCTTAGCCCCCACCGCCATTTTAGCCCCGGCCATCCCCACTTCCATCTTAACCCCCGCCGCCATTTTAGCCCTAGCCACAGCCTCATCGCTGGCTGCCCTTGGGGGAGGGTTTTCCCTGCTGCCTGTTTGGTCCCCTCTGGGAGCCAGGTATGTGGGGAAGTGTGGCTCCCACTGCCTGCCAGGCTGCGATAAATGTTGGCGAAGGAGCAATTCCTTTTTGCCCCTTTATTTGGTTTGTTGCAGCAGAGCGGTGGGTTGCGGCGTTCGTGCGGCCTGTGAGTCGTCGGGAAGCGCTTGCTTGCTGCTCCAACACCCTTGTCGGGGGGCATCCTGAGCCCCTTGGGGTGACTCTTGTTCTCATCCCTCGTCCTGGCCCTGCAGTTCTTCCCTGCTCCCCAAAACCTCCTCTGTGAAGCTGAAAATGTGCATCCTGCTTTCCCAAGTCCCTTGCGCGGGCCCTGCTGCAACAGGGGTGTCGCTTTGGGGCTGGGGGTACTGCTGCAGTGCCAAGTATGATAAACCACACAAAAACCTACTGAGAGTGACCCTTCCACCAAGTTATATTAGTTATATTAGCTTTTCCAGCCTCTCGAAAACAACGCTCAGCCCTTCCGACCGGCCCCCTCAGGATAATCCTTCCTTTTACTGCTTAGGTCTGCAGTGTGGCCTCAAGTGATGACGAGAGCTTTTTTTACCACGTAGGGTCTGGCAGGGGACATGGGGAGCTTTGACTGCCCGTTGGGCACCGTTGCGAGATCGGGCGCTGTGGTGAAAAATGAAATTAGGAGGCAGAGCCCCTTGGAGAGGTGTCTGCACACAGGGACCAGGGGCCACCCAGAAATGGCAGAGCATCTGCAGGAGCAGAGCAAATGCGTATGTGTTAGGAGTGCCTTGACTTTTCAAAAAAGTACAGCTAATTAATATTGCCCCCTTCCCCCATATGAGGAATTATATTTATTTAGCTGCTGAGATAGAATAGGTGGTGTTCTCTTCTCCCACAGCACAGCCCACCTATAGTATTCAATAATGTAATATTAGAGATAAGTCTTTAGTATAGTCTTTAATAAAATACCTGACAGGTTAGTTATTGACTATTATAAAGCTGTTAGATTTAATATGAGTCTTTTGAGCAATCCTTAGTATTCATCGCATTTTCATGAGTAGAGAATGATTGTAGATACTGCCAGATGTGGTCTCAGAGTGGAGAGCAACTGAGATAAAAATTGCAAAAGCAGCTAAATGATGCATGGGCTGAAATCCCACTTCCAATCAGACCCAGAGCGTGCTGTAAAAAGATTTAGTGAGCTACCTCCCAGCAATGTGAGAGTTTCTTGGACAGTTTTTCTAGCTGCCTTAGGAGAAAGAGGAGTAGGCAGAAACTGGATAATCTAATCTTTATATTAATTTTATCTCATAGTTAGAGGTTATTTTAAATCCTGAAGCAGGAGATGATATAACACTGTAGTCTTTACTGCTGCAACTCTGGATAGCCACATAAGTGTCTGATCCCAGGACTTCTATTTTGACTTTGTTGACAGCTTGTGGTAGCCAGCATCCTAATTTTGCATTGCATGACATGCTGCTTTCTTGCGCTGCTTTTCAATTTAGCATGTTCTAATCTCATTCTGTGCAACTTTGGAAAAAAAAATCTCATTTCTAACATCCCTGGTACAAAGTTCAGTCGATTTGAATTGCTCTAAAATGGCATAAAGGGAAGGTCTCCTCTGTATTTCCCTGTTTTGTTTTCTGTAACTCTAGAGCTTTCAGCTTCAGTGTTTAGTTTTATTTTGTAATAGTGCCCAGAGGCCCCATATCAAAGTCTTAACATCATTGCTCCAGGTACTGTACAAACACATGTAGCAAAGCATATGTCTATGGGAATGATAGCTGTGTGGTTCCTAAATAGAAGGACCATATTTTTAGAGAGGGACTGTACTGAAACAGCTCCTAGTGGTGTAAATGGGATTGCAATACTCTTGCAAGTCAAATTAAACCCAGATCATCTGGTTGCCCTGTGCTGGGATCCCTTTGGTATTTTTAATAGAAGATAAGAGTCAGCCTGCCAGCTGAGCACTACTGTCGCCCAGGCTTGTGCTGTTGAGCTTTGCCTTCGCTAGCTTTCGCCAGCTTTCGCCTACACCCCATTTCTGTACATCCCCTATGAGATGTGAATACCCTTGCTGCCTGCTTTCCAGGCCTCTGTCTGCTCAGCCAAAAAATGGTTACCAGAGCGTCCCCAGTGCTGCTGCTGGTGGGAATGAACAACAGTTAATAGGGGGGACTAAAACAGTCAAGGAAATTTTTTGGCAAATCTCTGGTGTTGGCCAAAAAGCTTTAGTAACCAGGCTAAGCTACTCTCTGCCAGATAATGCTGTCCTAAAGAATGCACCTAAATATGCTGTGTGGACAGCATTAGGTCAAGGTATCCCTTGAAATAGTTAACATCTAATCACAGATTTGTTTTCCTTGACTGACAGACAATTTTCAAAAAGAGCATTTTGTCGAGAAGTCATTCCCTCCTTCTTCCAGAAATCTCTCTTTGAAACCAGTGCAGGCAATTTCCTGTCCGTGATGGCATTCAAGACACAAGATACCCTTGTCTTTGACAGCAAAGGACGTTGGTTTCATTTGAGCTTTTCCCTTATCACTGACAACAATAAAATTGTCAAGTGTGTGATTTGAAACATCAAATTCAGTATGAACTTTTTGTGTAAGCAGGGGACATTGGACATAATAACTTTTTTCTCCCTTCTGTGCTGATGTATGGGACATCCAGTTGACAAATGGTAAAGATGGACTGATGTATGTTTATGGTAACTTACGTATAAAATACCAACAGACCAACAAGGTTATAATGAAGTCGTCTTTTGAATTTAATAATAAATTTCCCTTTGTCAGCAATGGTCCAAGGTAATGGTGTGAAGCTTCCCTGAAGTGAAGGCAAAGTAAGAGACTTCACAGCTGCCCATTTTAATTGCAAGCTTGGAAATACTGTTAAAATATGGTAGCATTATTTTTATGGAAAAATGGAGCTTGATGCAAAAAATCCAAAGCCATCTCTTTCCATTCATTTAAAAAAAAAATTTTTTAAAAACAGTCGATGATTTTGAGTATCTTGAGTGCCCAGTCAGAGAGACTTGAAAGTTCCCTGAAACTTGTGATTCTCAGATTTGCTTATTTGAATATGAAGTGTGCTTGTGTGTGTGTTATGTACAGACAAACAAGATGTTTTGACATCCTTCAAAATATTGACCTGAAGCTTCTTATTGTAGGAGAGTGAATGGTGTTAGGTAGGAATGAACTGGTTCGCTGAGAGGAGAATGGTCTGCCATATGAAACATGACTTCAGTGTATCTTTTGTCAAATTGCTAGCACTTGTGTACTGCATGTTGGTACACTACATCTGTGCCTAGGCAAACTGTAAAACTTATTTTCATCATTTTTCCCTGTGGCTGAGTCCCTAGAAGGTTTTAGTTTGTCATGAGCCCTGGGTCCTCGTCAGTAGCATTAGCTGCAGACACAGATGTGTCTTTAAACGTGCATTAAGCCTCCTGGTGGTCTTTACGTATTCGATCACTACTGCTTTTAGAGAATATTTTACAAGAGCAAGCCCTCAGGCTTCAATGTTATTGCAAAAGATGAGCTTAGCTGTGAAATCAGGTATGCTCGCTCATGGCCTGTGCTGCTGGGCCTGGGTTCAAGGGACAGTGTTGCTTCCTAGCACTTTAACTCTCTGCGAGAAGAAGAATGACTGCAGTTATCTGCTTGCCCAAATTTCACACGAGTGAAATGCTGCGGAGCTCCCAACTGTATGAATCAGCTGCTTGTCTGATCTCCAGTCTAAGGAGACCCTCGCTCTGGGTCCTTCCAGTTGGTGGTGGTGCTAAATATCTTCAGATAGCTTTTTAAATTCTGTTCCTCATGCTAGAAAGTTTTGATTTTTGTTTTCTTTTAGTAATAAACAGACACGGTCACACAATCAGACCTCAATACCTTTTAAAGCAGTTATTTATCAGGGGAATTATCTAAAACTGCAAGTATTAGTCTGTATACTAAGACAGCATCTAAATCCTTAAGTCAAACTCCCTTGTCAGGCATAGAGACATGGAGAAGAGCAAATAAGAAATGTATGTAAGAGTGCTAAGCTCTAACTGCTTATATTTCAGCTCTACGACACCTGAAGAAGCTCAGAGAAAAACGAAGGAAACAGACACATGTTTAAATGTGACAAATTCATGACAGTGCAAGGTATGTCTTGTCAGCTGAGCTCTGCGGTCACCTTCTGTATGTGTTGGGTTTTTTTTGTTTGGATTTTTTTTCCTCCCCCCCTATTCCAGGTGTGATGTGCTGCATTTTACCTTTGCCATTGGGGTAGACTGCAGCTGTGGGGTTGGTTAGAGAGGGGAAGCTGACTGATGTTAACTTGTCCTTTTGCCATAACCCAATTACATTCAACAGGGTACCTATACCAAAAGATTGACCAAAGGTTACCAGCAGTACCAGGAGGAATATGGATGGCACCGTCTGCCCATGCTAAACCACTCCAAAGGCCTGGGGATCCTACAGTATATGAATCTAGAGCCACGGCCAGAACATCATTTTGATGCTAGCAGGCAACAGGATATCGGTTAGTCTTCCAACCCTCTTTACTTTCTTAAATCGCTATTACCTCTAGCCCCAAAAGAGCAAAAATACGTAGCGCTGAGATTTCCCTGTGTAAGAGCAATTGAGTATTTGGTGCTGAGTGGAAACATTCTTAGCTGAATTACGGGCAAAATCTGAATCTAAAAGACTATTTTGTTTCACAAAAACTATCTAACAGTAAAAGTATAGTTTCTGTCATTGGAAATACGGCTGTTAGAATAAAACTAATGGCAACAGTAAGATTCAGCTATGGTATGTTAATTCAGATCTGCAGTAAATCTGTCAGGATTGCAAATCGGAGTGTAAGAGCTAAAATATAATTGTTGTAAAACACACTGAACTGCAATATATATACATTTTTCCCAACCACTTGTTGGCTGGCTGTATTTCAGTTCTATAATCACAATTTGAACCTTTTAAAAGGGTTTTGTATAAGTCAGTAAAGCAGTATTTTACTTCTCTTGTGTGGGATTCTGAGTGCAATCTACTTTGGGGGAGAAAAATGGTCTGGGGAAGAAAATCAGCAGAGACTCTCTTACATGTGCTTCTCTATTCTGAAAAGATAGACACATCTGAGCGTGCAATGAAAAATTTGTCGATCAGTTTAGAGCCCAATGAAAATGACCATCAAAGTGTTTTTTTTGGTTAGATTTCAACTGCCATTTGACCCTACAGACATGCTTTCTGTAGCAGTATTCTGTACTAGTAGGTAGACATGCTAAAAATTGCATTAATCACCTTTTTAAAAAAATAAACAAAACCAAAAAAATCCCCTATCTCTTATAAATACTTATTGACCAGAAAAAAAAAAAGAAGTCCTGTAAACTGCTTTCAACTTGATTAAATAACTAAATTATAAGTGATTTTGATTGTCAGCTTTGGTTCTCAAGTTTCTTCAGGAATGATTTTCTGTGACAGTCACCTTGACTGTTAGTTATTCAGAGTTTACTACCGTACTCTTAGATGTGCTTTGGCAGTTACTGAGAAAGCAGGAAGGAGACACGAAGCAGGATGCTCGTATCATACTTTGAGTATCTAGACTAAGGTTACATTTAGGGGGTGGTCATCTTTATATTGACATTTGAGAGAATTAAGCACACCTGAACAGCCGTGTGTGAATACCACCACCCCTTTAACCCCAGAGCAGAAACTCCAAGGGTGCGGATCACTGGATGGGTTGACATCAGTGCCTTCGTTTGGGTTAAGAACATGCTTATGAGGTGAATCTCTCTCGATTAACCCTTACCTACGGTACTTTAGTTTGTGTTGCAGAGCAGACTTAGATTGTGTCAACTTGATTTCTCTTTGCATAAGACTAAAGCAGAATATGTGCTCCAACCACCAATGGACGCTGAGTCCTCAGGACAGGACTAGAGTTCATTTGCAGTGTAATCCTTGAAATGTAAATGAGATGTTGGGTCCTTAGCACCATTTCCGTCTACAGAGCCTCTTCTATCAGGCAGCAGTACTAGCTAATGGCAACAGAGCTGAAGCTGATCGAAGACTGCACTGACAGGGACAGATCCCCCAGTCCTTCTGTCTGTGACCCTTCCTTCTCCCATTTGGGTTTATTTGAGGGAAAATCCTCTGCTCTGCTGCTGGAGCTATGGCCGCCTATTCATGCTCGTAGGCGTACACCATGGACACTTCCCCAGGTGACGTGAGCTGTCGAACCTGACTGAAGCCAATGGAGCTGTGACAAATGACACCGGCTGAGGTGGTGCCCCAGGTGACCCTGAGATTTGCAGAGATGGGCATCCTCTCCTCCAGTGCGCATCCTTCATCCGTGTCTGACAACCTTGTCCAAATGCGCTTACTGCAAATGCTTTGCAGTTTGCACGTCCTGCCTCCATTTGTGCGGCTTTCTGCCGTTCTGCTAAAGCAGCTTTCTCCACAGGTAGTAGTGACTGAGTCACGAGACAGCCCCAAAGTACGATTCATCATTTTGGGAACGCTGGTGTTTACATATCCAAAGCCAGCTCACCTTTTGGCAGGGAAGGGGCTTAGTGCTTCCTGGAGAGCGTTCTCCTTAAACCCATCTTCAGCTGAGTTTCCAAGGGAAATGTATTTATACGTGGTCCCCCGCCACCCACAAAAAAATCAGGAGGTGCCTTTTAAGTCTTGACCATTGTCACTACTAGTGCAATATACCTTAATCCAAAGGAGATTCTCTGTCAGCTTTTAGACAAAAGTGTTGGCTTCATGCAATGAGGGGCTTTTATTTAATTATTTAGCTATTTTTTTAATTTGCTTCCTTGCCTGCCCTGCAGCTTTGGATGGGGCTGCAGAAGGACACAGTGCATTTGATATTGTCTGAGTTCAGACCCCTGGGGCTTCTCTGGAGATGCCCTGTGAACCGCTTAAGAAAAAGAAAAGGCTGTTAATTTGTCCTTATTTGGAATTATTTTCGAAAGCTCGTAAAGCTTCACTGCTCCAGAGGAAAGTTACATCTGCTGATTGAGGAGAGGAGGAGAAATGATAATAAAAGTTACTCAGTTGAGGCTAATGTAGTCCTTTGAATTTTGCAGTCAGATGAGTTCAAGAGATTAAAAGGAGAGAGAAAAGGATGGTTGCATGCTTTAAAAAATGGATAAATGCCCCTCTTGTACTCATTATTTTGGTATATATGTTTGTATTTTGCTTTTCCTGTTTTGTTTTGTTTTTTAAAAGCCTTAAGGGAAAGGGGATTTGACAATTCGTTGGCAAATATTAGACAATGCCGAATTAGTGCAGTGAGACCACTGGCCATCTGCATAGCTTGAATTGTTGTAACTTTGCAAGCTAACACACTTCACATTAATAGGTTTTGATGGCCAGAGTCTGCACAGAAATAATGAGAACTGGGGAGATTTTTTTTTTGTTGTAATTTGTATTGAAGCATGGGCTCTGCTGCTGGGTGCTGCTTGCAGCAATATGATAGTACTAGGTCAGCATCTTTGGGCACGGAAAGGACACATTAGCCCTGTCCCATAGCACTGACAGTCTAAGCGGACAGGGGAAAACACCTCAACGTTAGGAGGGATGGGGAAGCAGAGGCGTAGCGCGGGGAATAACTTGGATCATGAAACTCCTCCTGTTTCAAGACTAGTGCTGGTAAACTTAGAAATTCACTCTCTGCAGACACGTTTTGCAGCCGTGGGATAAGTGGTGGTCAGCAGAGAGCAAATGAAAATGAGCAGTGTTGCAAGACCGTTTCTCTGGGCACCAGTGGGGAGCAAGGCTGTGCTGAGCCTGTAGCCATGCCTGGCACGTCCCCTCGACCAGTGGGCAGAGCGGGGTACCGGCAAGAAGGACATGGGCCAGTAACACTATTTCAGCATCTGAACCAGGCTGTCTCAGAGGAGAGCGGTGCCCCCAAAAGGACTGTCTTTTGGATTGCCTATATTTTTCAAAGTGAAGAGGTTTCTGCATATAGAGGGAGAAAAAAAAACCTTCAGATCCTCTTTGATACAGCGTTTGGGTTCAAAATCAAGACATCATCTAGCTGTCAGCTAAGATGGTGCAAAACTTGCAGGAGAATCCTCTCCAGTTGCTATTTCCCTGTAACAAGAAGAGGTGAAAAAAAAAGGCAGTTCATTGCGAAGTCTCTCAGGCTTGCAAATGCGCTCTGCCATGTAAATGCTCTCTTTTGTTTGCATTGTGCTTGGTTTGGCAGGAGCCTGCTAGGTTATCCTTCCCCGTCCCTCTCCCCCTCCTGCTCCAAAGCAGCATTGTAACCCTGCACCAAGGGATCCTGGTGCACAAAGCCTCTGTCCTGCGTGCTTAGACGAAAGAGGGGAAAAAGCAAGCTGGGAGAGGCTGCAGTGATACGCCCGGATGTTGCACAGGTAAAGAGGGAGATGGAAAGTGATGGGGCTAAAGAGCAGAGCGGTGGGGCCCAGGAGCAGCTGAGGGAAGAAAAAAAGCCTTTGTAAGAGACAGTAGCTGGAGGACGCACATAATGACACCAGGTGCCATAGTCCCAGCAGGTGGCCACACTTAAGGACAGACTTTGGATGGGGTGAGCCACAGAGGGCAAGCAAGATGGTCTACTTAGGTGCCAAGGGCATAAGCAGAGGCTGACAAGCCACCCTTTCCCTGGGTGCTCTGACAGGGCTCAGGACAGCAGCTGCCCTTTCTTGCAGACTTGTTCCTGTTCTCTACAGCTACAGGTTTATTTTACATCAGGTAGCACGTTGTTTTTCCATCCCGAGAGATTGTGCAGGTGCAGTATTGGCACAGCCAGCAGCCACACGTGTATCGTGTCCAGCAGTGGGTCAGCTTTCCTGCCCGTATCCCATCGCGCACAAGTGATGGCTTCACAAGCCCTTTCGGTGCCTGTGTGGCTGGATGGGGCTGAAGTCATTTCCCTCTAAATATAGCTCTGTGTGCATGGTGGAGCTGAGCTCTGCTGGCATAGCAAAGCACAAGCAAAGGAAAAGCCAGATGGCTGATTCATGCTGAAAAGCAGCAAGAGGGAGTAGAGAAGACAGGCAATAACTTGGCACTGTTACCAGTTTCTTGGATACCTTGAAAAAGGGCATTTTATGTTTCTGTGCCACCCTTTCCCCACCCACCCTTGGCTTTTTTGTTTGTTTTTGGCTGCAAGATCTACTTGTCAGGGTCTGTGTCTTCCCAAGGAGGATAATCATGGTGCACAGATTTTAGCCCTGTAATATTTGGGAGAAGATTTTTAGTCAATGGAGAGAGACAGGTTCATCCTCTACGAGAGCCAAATCATCTCTCTTCACTGATTACAGTGAGCCTTGGCAGATAAGTGCGGTGGTGACTTCACTCATTATATATCGAGTCTGGGCACTGTAGGATCTCCTTGCTATACATAGGATTAAGTTTCTCTTAAATTAGCTGGGGAACATGAGGCCATGTATATGCTGGCTTTATGGGGACAGACAGTACAGGACTTTCTAATCCAAGCCTTTATCGCCTGCTCTTCAAGCCAGCGACCCTCTTCAGGTGCGGGTGTGCAAATTGCCTGTCCTGGCTATGCTGTTGCCTCTGTTTCTAGAGTTGAAGCTCCTAGGGATTGCAACCTAGTAGTATAGCTCTAGTTACTCATTTCTTGCCAATCTGCCTATGGTTGGCTTAGATGCCCCTGGAATGGGGGACAACAGAGTTGGAGGGCTGCTGTGACTCCTCACTGAAAATACACACGGTGGTAGCAGAGGGAGGTGGGACTTGAACAAGGAAGTTTCAAGCTTCTCATGTGAGACTTGACCAGGCTGTTGTGCTGCTGGGCCCAGGTGCTCTCCTCTGCCTTGCCATGTGGTAGGTTCAAACCCACTGTAAGAAAAATATAAAGCCCGGACTATCCACTAGGCAGAATGCAACAACCATTTAAAAAAACGACACTAAGCCACCAAACTGTGGCAACAGACCTGAACGGCAAAAGAGTAGGGGGAGCTTAAAAACACTTTGAAGCCTTTTTAGAAGGCAGCAGCCTATGCACTGGAGAAACCACTGAGGAAGCAGGAAGGGGAAACAAAAAGCACGGAGATACTTTTTCCTCCTAAGGCAAGTACAAGTAGTCCTTCCTGTGTACATATGGTTCAGACTTGCTACAGAGCGGGCTGTTAAGGAAAGGTATACATGTAACAAAGGAGTCCCCTATAAACTACAGAGGGAGAAACTGGAACCACACTGTGACACAGACTTTGGGTGACATAAACACTGTTACAGGCGCTGAATTAGGTGAAAACATTTCAAATTATCACCTCCTTTGTTTGCTGCCAAGAAGACACAAGTTAGCTGGCAGAAGAACTAAGTGGTACTGTAATGCTAAACACCCCAAACCAAAGCAAGACAAAAGATGTATGTAAAGCCTCTGCTAATATACAACATGCTTGAGCTGGGATTTGTCTGAGTCTGAGAAAATGGTGCAGTTAGTTGTTGGCCAAGTAGGGGGGGGAAGCTGGCTCCAGGTCGGAATATGAGAGCAGCCACTGGCACGGTAGGTGCGACATTGGAGTAATTCGAGCTTCAGGGCTACAAGGTTTGTAGGCTTGCTATTAAACTGCAGGAAATGAGATGAACTGCAAAAAATTGGGGATAGATTAAAAAAGCAACTTCAAAGCCTTTTAAGCATCTAAATGAAAGCTGCTAACGTGACCTGGAAACCTTAAGGAAATTCGATTCGGTAACAGGAGGAGAAGTATAGGAAAAAGTGACACAAACCTGAAGTTTAGAACAACCAGTCCAATGTGGTGATTTTAACTGTATGGCTATGGGCTTGTTTATCAGCGTGTTTAGACCACGTGTATCTTAGATCCTTGTGGTCCCTTGGACGCATCTCTATACCCCTAGGAGGATGCGAGTAGCAGCCGTTTGGTATTTGCTCACCTGCAGCAGTCAAGATCTGGCTCAAAGCAGTGTGGTGGGAGAAGGCTAATATGGCAGTGAATATATATTTGTTTTTTCTTATCTGTGTAGCGAGCAGGACGTGGGCAGAGACAGGGAGATGAATCTGTGAATCCTCAAAAAGCAAACAAACAAACTGGGAAAGGAGTGGCCTAGGCTGAGGTGGTTGTGTGGGTCTGATGCATGATGCTGGTATAGAAGAAGAGAATTTTTTTCAGACACTGTGGAGTAGGGAGGTGGGGGGGCAATGCTGCTTGCTCACTAGGGGATTAAATGAGACAGTGCTTTCTGCAGGAGAACGAAGCCTTCGAGAGGTTCCCGTGCTTGTTGCTGTAGCCTGTTAGACTATATTTAAACAGAGTCCAGAAGTACAGGTTGCTGATGTGTCTGGGAAGATGGTGGCCTTGCTGAAGCCGTGGGAGTCTTTTGGAGGACTCCTGGGCATTTTGGACTAGCCCCTCCAGGCTCTTCTCCTAGCCATGGGAAGCTGATAATACCCTAGAGAATCTCTGCTGTCCTCAGAGTCTAGGGGAAATGTAAAGATTGACTTCAAGACTTAGGTTTCTCAGTCCCCTGAACATACTAAGATTAGTAGGATTTTGGACTCCTAAATCCCAGAGTCTGAAATATTGCTTCCCTGTGCCAAAGGCTGGCTTGGTTATTTGAACAGAGCCAAACTGCCAACCTCCTGCAATCCCTGCTGAAGCAAATACCTTCAGTATTGTTTTCTTTATTCATCCGCTGTGTTGATTTAGGAAGGGCTGAGCACAGGGTTTGCAGGGCGGGATCCAGGTAGTGTTTGCATATCCCACTCCAGCTGGAGCTTTATGGATGAAACCATCCATGCCCCATGCCGGGCTCCCTCCCCTCTTTTCACCTCTTGCTGCCAGATGTTGTCATCCTTTTTGTACAGCCAACATGACCGTGGTGTAATTGCACCCAGGCTGATTTAGTAAAACAGGCTGAGATTAAGCCCTTTGCCTGGTCGGTCTTTGCCAGCCCAGCTCATTTGGGCTGAACAGGTTTAGGGAACAATACTCTGAGTTTGGCAGAAGCAAGGGGGGCGGGGGGGGACACGAGTGGTGCATGGGGATAACCTCACTATATCCCCCCCCAGCCAGGTGTGAATGTGTGAGCGGAGCCTCCTAAGCCCTTCTGCTCTGAGCTGCAGAAGAGGATTTCGAACTGGGAGCTGTTGCAGACTTGCATCCACCATGAATTTAGCACTGGGAAGACATATAAGGGACACTAACCCTGAGATTGCATATGTACATTGCAGGTTAAAATGCTATCTTATTGCTGAGCAGAGTATGCAAAGCGTGCACATCTGGAAAGTATGAGAGCAGTGGAGGCTTTTATTTTAGGACTATGGCACACTGTGTTATTGTACTGGCTGCTGAGCAGTCCTAGCTGTTTGAGCCTGCACTAACTTTGGCGTGCTTCATGGTGCTAATGATATATTTTTCTCGGCAGAGAAGGAAGAATGCTATTGTCCTTTCTTCTTTGTTTCAGTATGCTTTTTGCTTTACATCTGTTGCATGTTATTATTTTGTCTCCAATTTGTATTAATTTTGCAAATCGGTCCCTGTGGAAAGAACCTGTATAAAGGTATTCTGCCTCCTCCTCTAAGCCTTCATTAATGTCCCTGCATTTATCTTTTTGAAGCTAATAATTAAAAGGGAAAAAACCACTGTCTGTGGACTTCTATCATGATGCCATTTGAGTCCATTTTCTCTCTTGTTGGTAACTATTTGATTTGACTTGCACCGACGGCAGCCTGTGGTGGGGGAAAAAAAGGGTCGCTGCACTTTTTTTCATGTCTGGACTGATGAGAATAGTAATGAGAAAGGCAAAGTAGTTGTGTCCCCAGCTAGCTGGCTACAAAGCAGGCAGAGAGTCCTCGATGCGCTGTCAATTTCCTGCGTTGTACAGGCAATTAACTTTGATGCTAAAATAATTAATGATGAGAAAACGTCAAAAGGCTTGGGTGCTTTGGTTCAGAGGAGCACCAGAAGCTCAGGTGGTTATCCAGACTTGTCTAGCAGTTTTCTGAGTGTACCTTATAACTACCTTTTTGGTGCTGCAAACTGCCAAAAGGTTGGGGATTTTTCTGTAAGCTTCAGCCCCAAGTTGAACACCTTCAGGCATCTAAGAAGTTCTGGGAGAGGTTTTTTAATGGAGAATGAGCATTTATCTTCAGTCTAATATGTGCTGTTCTGTAAGTACCTGAGCAAGAGATTTCTAGTTTTTCAATTTTAGAGACTCATTGCACAAGTTTATTTACAATAGGTTACCAAGCGAACAAGTTTATTCAGAATTTCTAAGTTAGTGACCAAATTTTTCTAAGTGATCTCTGCAACAGGCAGTAATATGCAGGAGGAGACTGGCAGTGATACCGTAGGAAGAGCTGAGCTGAATTTGTCATCTAAGGTAGTACTTCAGTTCCCCTATTTCATACTTCAAAGACAGAATTGACCTGTATTTCTAGCGGAATTACTGATCTATGGATTAGTGAATTGCCTCTGTTCTGGAAAGGATCTGGAACTAAAATTCCCAGAGAAAGCAAGCATGCATCATCCAGCTTTAAAAAAAAAAAGTTATGGCTGTCTCCCAGTTATTGAGAGGCATGAAAGGTCATCTGACTTGGGGTAACATTTTGCTGTGCAAGGCCATGGCTCCTTCACCTGTTTGTTTCCTCTCTAGGTGTACTGAGGCACGGGAAAAGTTCTTTCTGTTTTTTAAGTAGCACAACTAAATCCTGCCCAGGCCAGAGAAAATCTAGGTGGCTGGTAAAGCTAGTTGTGATCCTCCAGGGATCTGCTGCAGGCTTGCACGGTTTGCAGGACCCACATGCTGTACAACTCTGGTATTTCTAAAATTAGAGAGCAAAACTGTATGTATCTGCCTGACTCTGTGTCTGACTCTGTGTCTGACAAATGTGTTTAGTTCCTTCAGATCAGAGATACTTGAAAAAGCATAGTGGGATGTCTAATGTACTTCTCCTGCACGCCTCCATTGCATCTTATTTCACTGGACTCGATCTGGCTATATATGCAGCAGTGTTCTAGGTCCTGTGCTACCATCATAAACCTCTGTTTTTCTACAGAGGAATGCAAGTCACTGAGCTAATGACTGAACTGTCTGTCAAGTGTAGGATGGGTTGAAAGACAACTGCGTAGCATGAGAATCATTTGAAGGAAAGCACGTCACTGTGTGGAGGCAGGCACAGAAATGGTCCTGATGGGCCCCAATGCAGATTTTGTTCTTGGAAGTCTGTCCTCAGAATATAATTAGCTGTGTGCTAGAGCAAGTGTGCTAAAGACAAAAGTATCTCGCTGAGAAGAGTAGTAAAACAGTTAAGTTAAAATAATAATAAAATAAATAGAATGAAAGCAGCCAATGTTTTATTATCTAAAGAGAACTTTGATGTAGAAAAGTCGCATACAACCCAAATGATCTGTTAAATTGCCCTCATCTTTGGCCTGCTAGATTTCAAAGGCCTTTGAGTAGACTTTTACAGGGAAAGCTGTAAAAGTTCTTGCATATAGGTAGCATTTAAAAAATCATGACTTATTTATTTTTTAATGACTAAGCATACCCCTTGCCTCTTCCTAAGATAGCAGACCAAACATCTGGCTTCTAGGTTCAGTGATGCTTGGATTGTGATCAAAGGAAAGGGTTGCCAATTAGCCCCCCGTGATCTCTCCACCATGTGTTCAATGCCATCTTTTTTCCATTTGATTTATTTCATCGGAGCTTGATATTAAATCCCTTACCAAATTCAGATTAGCCATGGCTTTCCCATTGCTCTGACAACACATCAAAGCTCTAGAGGACCCAGAAGGTTGCATTAGCCACTGTTTGAGTCTTCAGTGAGCTGCTCTGAGAGATATGTATCGGGTGGAAGGAATAAAGGGAATAGATGATATCGCTGCTCTGCTTTGAAACTTTCAGAAAAGTTCAATGGGTATTAGGCAGGACTGAGCTAAATTTAAACAAGCAATACTGCGCAGAAAGTGAGTTACTTACAATAATGACTGGTTGTATACTTCATAGAAAAACTGCTAGACAAGAAGTAGCAATAAAGATCTAGTATAACTTGGAATAATTTCAGTATATATTTCAGCAAACTGGAATATGTTATGTTAGTAAGGGTAATACGTTTGCTATTTCTATTAAAATAACAATGTTAGTAAAATAGGGAGGAGCCATAATGCCCTGTAAGAACTACACTCTATTGTCATTGCTATTATGATCATTAGTTACTCTGAAAGCAAATGGGCAAATGTTTTCTTAAGGCTGTCTCAGGAAGCTTGGTTGCTGCCAAGAGCGTGAAGCAGTGTGGAAAACATGTTGCTGATACGTGAGAGGAAGAGTTTACAGTTTACATAAAAAGAAGGTGGGGGGGGAGAGAAATGTGAATTGAGCCTGCAGGGACTTAAAGTTAAAAGCTTTGTCTGTGTACGAGACTGGCTTGACTTTACTGGCCTAATAGGAGAACCATACCAAGGTGGTACCACTTCAGTTAACTTTGTCCCCAAGGATGGGTTGTCAGTATGAAAGGATGCAGACTGCTACAGTTCACTGAGGTGTGAGGAGCACAAGTCTGAGAGATGAGCTTGACTTGTTCCCACTCGGTTCTCATAACTGTGGGCCAGCATATGGAGGGCTGGGCAAGGCTTTGCCACCTCTGTCTGTTGCAACTCTGTCCTCTGTGAAGACATAGGTGGTATCAGACACTTTGCCAGTATAATTTGACCCAGTGGTCTTCTTGATAGGTAATTTGGTACAACATCTTGGGTCTCATGATTGAAATTCAGATTGTATCACAAAGTAAGTGTAGCTTGATCAGGAGTCAAGGAAGCCTGGCATAACTCTAGACCTGTGCCACGCACAGCTGGGCGCTTTCTTGCATTTTCCCCATCAAAAGTGACTGCCACTTCCCGGTGAGCCAATCTGATTTTTCCATTCAGGAGGACTTAGGTAGTCATTTCAGTAACGGACTGCAGTTTTGGCAGGAGAAGAAAAGAGTAAAAGGTGAGAGCTGTGGTGTACTGAAAGGACGAGCCAGATTATGGAGGTCAGGAGAATCCTTCAGGGCCTTGCATAGGACTTTATATAGGACAGGGAGAATTACGCATAACAGCAGTGTAGATTTATTGACCATTTCTTATAAAGGCAACTACAAAACAGTAAAGCATGCAAAAGTGTCACTGGAAGGACACTTAAAAATGAGAGAGGACTCGTTAAAAAAGCAAGGAAAAGATTGGAAGAGAATATAGCAAATACAGAACCAAAAGTGGTCGCTTTCACAGCAAGGATTTAGGGGAGAAGGAAGAACTAAGTGGATTTTTTTGCCGTCTACTATAGGAAGTATCACACACATCATGAAGTTAGAGCATGGGCCAAATGATATTATTTTTGGCTAGTATGGAGTAATTCCGTGAAAGCAGTGAAGTTAAGCCTTAACTGAGATCAGAGTTTGGACCTATGTTTTGTTCTCATGCCTTGTGTTTCTAAGTTGTGTTACATGGCCAGATATGAAGGCTGTTGGGAAGAGGAAGGAGATAAACTGCCTCTATATAGTGGATAGGACAAGGAGTATCAGTTTAAAATTGCAACAAGAAAAATTCAGGTTAGGTGCAAAGAAAACTTTTCTAACTGCCAGAATAATAGTGCCCTGGACTGGGCCTTCTGCAGAGGTCTTGGACTCTGCAGTACGAGGCCTTGTTTCACTAAAGTGTGTTTAAATGTGTGCTTAAATCCAAGTCTGTAAACTACCCCACTTGTTTTCAGTGTGTTATTAATATGTTTATTACCTACAGCCGTTGCAGTCTGTGCTTTTACTGACATAGTTGTATTCAAACATGGGCTTAAGTGTTTGGGTGGAAAGGCAAATGATTAGACAGATGGTTATTGTTTTTCAGCAGCCGATTTTGATATAGGCAGCAATGGCCAATATTGTATTACCACTTAGTTAAAAAGCAAATAAAATAAAGCTTACTTGTGATACTCATCAGTGTCTAGAACACAAGTCTGCTGTGGGAGCATGCAGAGATGTTGAGCCATTGGATTTTCTTTTTTTTTTTTTTTTAATTCATGCCTCTGGCATTTGGGGTTTAATTTCTCCTAACATGTTCTTACTCCGTGTCAGCAAAACTATTTTGGTTCCTTTTCCAGGAAAAAAAGAATAAAACACCTTTCTCCCTGTAGCGTGACATTTTGTTCAACCATATTGCTATGTTTACATTTTTGCTGTAGCACGTTAACTGATACCTGAATCACCATCTTCCTCTATCACCGCTTTCTTCTCTTGCCCTTCTTTATTTATATTACCTTTTTGGTCATGCAAGTTGAATGAACATGTCTCTCAAAGCTTCCTGTTAACAACAAGCGTCTCCAGACAGTTTTTCTTTGAACAAACCAATGTCCATAGGTAGGTCATCAATTTTTCATCTGTCTTTTAGTGCTAAATCCATAGATCTGAAAGCCAGAATGAAGCGAGTATCATTCATTGAGCTTCTTCAAAACACAGGGCAGAAAATTTCATTCAGCTACTCCTACAGTGAACCTGGCAAGCTTTGTTTAGCTAAAGCATAATCTCCAAAAAGACCTCTAGTCCTGATTACATGAATGTTAGAGGAGGAGAACTTGCAGCATTTTCTGGCCCATCTGTTGCTTACTACTTGCTTCTTGCAATTAAATATCTTGTGCCTTATCTCTCAGTTGATGTCTTCCAGCTCTAACTTCAGCCATGAGTACTACTGCTGCCTTATCTCTGAAGTTTAATAAAAAATTTGATTGCTCAATGCTAATTCCAGCTTCCTTATAAATGAGCCCCTTGGAGCGGGTGAAAAGCTGTCCTGAAATGGTAACGGAAGTCCCCCTGAAGTATGAGCCCCGGTTCATCACCTGCAGCTATTCCAGTGTGTCTCTTCTGACCTTCAAGTAGACTGGGAAGCACAGGAATCTGTGGCGACACTTTCGGGAGCAACAGTTACAAGATATTTAAATTGCTCTTGGTCATCCCCTTGGCCATTTTCACCCCTGAATCCCAGAAGACAGAAAGGAGGGTGCCTGGGGAAAATGGGAATGGGTGCTAGGCAGAGGCACAGCAGTGGGGCTCAGGGATTAAAACGTGTGGGAGTTACCCTGTGCAACCAGACAGACTGCTTTTCCATGGAAAAACTCTGAAGACAGTATTAAAGTTGCTTCTAGAAATGCAGACACTTAGAGCTCGGTTTTGAAAAGCAGGTTCTTAATTCAGCAATTAAACACCTGCACACTGATTAGTGATTCAGAAAGCCTGTAGGCGCTTACCTTTTTCAGTGGGTGTCAAGTGCCAATTTTAGGTCTAAGTGCAGATGTAGGTGCAGGAACAGAGGGTTTCAAGATTGGAAACTAGGCTCTTAACGACAGCAGGTTCATCTGTCTGACTTGCTCCTCTGTACTGCACAGGAAAATCAACTGAGCATAAATGGGGAGAAGGCCATGAATACGGAGTACGAACTTGCTAATAGCTGCTGCTATGAAACTGTCAGACGATGACTTGCTGCCTGACAATGAAAATACTGTTCTGCTGAATAGGGCAGCAGGCTCTTCAACTTCAAATTTATGGCATTTCCCTGCTTTGCTTCCTTTTAACCTCTGAACTATTTTCCAGTGCCTTCATGACCAAGTATGTCATTTAACTGAACATGCCACCTTTTGGACCCAAAGAAGTTGGCCACTGATGTCCTTATTGCCCCCTGGGTAGAGTCAACATGTTAAAAGGCACCAGTGTGCTCTACCTATTGAATGAGAGGTGAACAAAGCCCAAGTGCAGCAAGCTGAATGAACAGAGGAAAAGAGAGAAAGAGAAGACAAACTGCAAAACGAGATGTTAAAGGCATCAGGGCAAACATAGCTCCTGTCATCGAGTTTCTCCCTGATCAGGGGACAGATGGCCTACCATTTCCAGCTTGTGCTTCAAGATCCCCTAGGAGATGTGATCATGCATTTTCTTTAAATCCAGACTGACAAGCTGATGGCATAAGCTATGTATATCGCAAATCAAGGTATGAATTTCTGCCTTATTCAGTGTAAAACCAAAAAGAAAGGCGGGCTTGTCAACCTTACGCTGTTGGAACACTTCTCAGGCAGAGGAAAGAAAGCAGTTTTAAGCTGTGGAAAGAGGAGCTGTATTTCTGTACATACCCAGCAAGATGCTGACTAAGAAGAAGCAGCAATACTTACTTTGCAGGTCTGTATATAAAGCTCAGGGCAGGGACAAAATGCCATAAATGTATTTGTGCAGGACCTCTCAGAGGTGGCAGAAGAAACCAACAAAGAAAATGGCCCAACCTGCTATAAAAAGCTTTACAAAAGCCAGTAAATGAAGATAGCTCCTCTCCATAGAAAACAGCCCTCTTGTAATGTAAGTACATTTCCAGCTAGAGCAGAGTTCCTCATCAGGATTAACGAGAGGCTTGTTTTTGTCTCTGAAAAGCCAAATTTCCTTCAGTCTCAAGAAGGAGAAGTGTGGCAATGCACTATTAAAAGCAGCGTGACACCCAGCCTCTGGCTCCCAGTGGGCGGGCGAAGGGCAGGGAGAGAGGATGGGTTTGAGTGTCTTGCCTGCCATCAGGGGAGTGATGCCACTTCCCCAGTGACAGAGCACTGCAGGCTGAACTGACATTTTTGGAAAGCTGTTGGAGTTAGCCTCAGCATCAGCACAGCTGGCTAAGAAGTGGTTTGCTGGGAAGACTGTAGCGTTGCAAAGAAAACGCTGCTTTGGTGCTGTGGGCAGCTGCAGCGCTGGCAGTGGAGCCCTGCAACCTGTTCTGCAGATGGCAAAGGTAACAATTACTGTCATTTGGGGTCTGGGCTAAAAGGCTTCCAAATCTCCCATTTTTGAGGACTGGTTGCTTCCTTCAAGACCCACTGGAGACAAGAGCAGATGTTAACATGTGCCATGGAAGGAGGAGTGGGCTGAGTATATAGATTTTGCAAAGCTGATACTCATCACTCCATCACCAGCATTATCTAAACAATATCTAGTGCTTGGAACCAGTCCATGGCAGAGCCAGTAGACCTTCAGTTTTGTTTAGCAATCCTTTTTTCTTGCACTGGGGGAGAAGTTACATGGGAGGACCCCTTCTTCTCTTCTTTGCTGTTCATTTGCTTATTCCTACTTACCTCTCTTGTCTGTTCCTTGCCTCTGCTTTGAGTCTCAGCTCTGGCTGACTGGGAGAAGAGCAATTCTGACATGGATAACAGGCACCCAAAGCTGATGGGGACCAAAATCCTATTCTTGGCAAATATTTGTTTGTTACCATTTGACCCCACGTCTCCTATTGCCAAACAGCATAACTTTTTCTAGAAAAAGCATCACCTTTTTGTTCTGTATTGTGCTGATGCTGCTGAGCCTTGTTGAGTAGATGCCCTTGTGTTAGGGGCTGTTGGTGCAACAAAACTTTAATGATTCAGTTGGTGGGAATTAAAAAAAACCCTCTCAATTCTTAGGCTGCTTGTTAAATCCCACCATAGCTAAATAACATCTGGCTTTCTATAAATACAGCAAGTCAGTCATTAACAGTGGGACTATTCACTGTTTGCAGAGCTGCATTTGAAAAGAACTGAAATGCAAAGTATTCATTGAAGTCTGCAGAGCATCTGCCTGTGATAGACTTTTGATAAACCCAGCCTTACGCTCCAGTCATCTTCATATTCCAATGTTTAGATATCTTGTGTATGACTAGCTGTCTTATTTTCTGGAGTCACAGACATGCTACTGATGTAGGCAGTTTGAGAGTTTCTAATGTGCACAGAGAAGTTCTTGTGTGCAGAACAGCAACCTTTGGACCTATGCTTATATTTAGTTATGCACAGATGGTCCATCAGACTCGATCAGCTCTTTTTCTAGGTAAAGCCCTTTGCTACATCAGGGCAAATAAACATATTTTGTGCATTAAATCAGGGATTGCTTAGAAACATCTCAGTTGTCATTATACTGCAAATCCCAGTCTCTGAGCGCTGTATGGTGAAAGTCAAGAGAAGGCCCCTTGGCAGAAGCAAGGATCTCTATCCACCGAGGTAGAGAAGAGCATCTTTGTAACTGTTCTTAAACCTTGTCATGGGACCTGTGATAGAGGCTGGCCCAGCTGGATCATTGCAATATGTATTTCAAGTCTTTGCACACATAATGGAAGTAATGAGGCCTGGTTTGCAATGTCTCCCTTGCATAGATATTCTGATGCTTAATAAAGCTTGTTAGGCATTTCTCCAGGGATCGAGGAGGGAGAGGAATTTTTTCTCTACCTAAAACTACTGTCACATGTGCATAGGATCTAAGCACCTTTGAGAGATCAGTCTGTTGTATTTGAATAAAAAATGGCCTTCAGGTAGAAAAGAAGGGGTACCCATAGTGAGATCACATAGCTATCCTTTCCACAGAAAATCAGATGAAAAGGGAATGTTTACAGCCGATTATAGAAGCGCCTGGCACCAGGACACTGTGTCTGTGTGGTGAATTGGGACTGGTTTCTCTCTCAGCGGGGCTGCTACATTAATGATATTTCCCAGCAGGATTCTCCACATGAGGCAGCACAGGAGGTCCGGAGCAATTGCTTTTGCTGCCAGAGAACACAGGAGAGCTGGCAGGTTTCTAGCTGCTCTTGCAAAGGTACCTTCACCCATGTCAAGATGGGCAGCCTCGGGCACATGTTGTAATTACGCTTAGAAATTTGCATTTAAGGCACTTTAAAAGTTGTTTCTAGCTGTTTTCTCTTCATTATAAATAAACAAAGGGATGGGTCCTTGCACCTATTTCTGCTTGTTTTACATTGCTCCTACAAATCTGATCATCTTTGCTGTAGTATCAGTGGCAGGAGTGAGGGTGGGATGCCTCCTAGGAAGAGGAGGGTATAGCCTTCCTCCCTGGGGTCCCCAACTCTTGAAACAGTCCCTGCAGGTCACAACGACTGGGGAATAACTCGCAGTGACCATAAGCCAACTCCTAGCTAATTGCATGCTCAGGGTCCTGCTCCCATCCATGCTGCTCTGAGCTGGTTTCAAGGCACACATATCTGCTCGGGAGGATTTTGATACTGCTGTGGGATCCTTTCAACAGGATGTCCCTCAAGTGCATGAATTGCTCGGTAAGGCTTCAGGGAAGGAAATATGTGAGCTCTGCTCCACCAAACTACTGAAGCACAGGAGGAATCAAGCTGAAGTTCCTTTTATCTTTGAGTCTTATACTGCCATCCGTGGTTTCTGAGCATCTTCCATATGACAACAGTTGGTAATTACAAAATGCCTAGTGAGCTATATGGAATCTGTTAATTAAATATCCTTCAGGACCTTGCTGTCTCAGGGCCATAATTTTCAGTAGGATGATGGTAGCGCAAGGCAGAAAAATGCTTCTTTTCTGGTGGAAAATATTAGTGATGTGTTTTGTGATGGTATATACAGTCCACATGAGGAACCCAGAGAGGAATATCATCATGAAGTACTCTCCCAGGTGGTATTGTGGCAGCATTTCCAAGGTACCACCCCACCCCCCTACTCAATATGCACACACCTGAAAACTTTTTAAGCTTTCAAAAAAGAGATAATTAGAAACTCTCCCTGGCAGAAATAAAAACAGTTTTAAAAGAAAAATTAACATTGATTCTTCCCATGCACAGAATTTGGATGACAGATGTCCTGAGTGCAGGATTTTCATGGGGTGGGAACTCCTGAGATTATGCTGCTTGAATCACTGGTTTTGCTACTTTTCCTTAATCAGTGCATCTCTTCTGTATTGTAGCTTGATAGAGATTTCACCGAAGATGACAAACTTCCTATTGACTTCAGTGATCTGCGGATCAGGATATCAGCCATCAAACTGACCACAGCAAGGACATCCCATTTTGCGTAAGTCCAGAGAATTTTACTGCTACTTCACTGTGGGGCGGTAGAGGGAAGGTCCCATATGTTGCTTTCTTCAGGAGACCCCTAAAGCAGACTCCCTAAAGGGAGCAAGCCCTTGTGATTTGTGTTTCAGTCCAGATCAGAGAAGGGTAAACTTTGTTCACCCGTGTTTACCCTCCGCTAGACCATGGGCCATGAATCTAATGAGAGCTCTGGCAGAAAATGTGCTCAGAGAGTGTCAGCCTGAGCCTGTTAAGACCATATTCACAGCGTGCTCAAGCAGAGTCAGGCAGGCAGATGTGGTGCGGGCTGAACATTTTGAAACAAAGCTCAGTAGCAGCAAGTGCTGTAAAATATGCACTTCTTAAATATTGTCAGTACATCCAGGGAAACTGTCTGAAATTGGTGCATCTTTTGATGTTTAAAACAGTAATGGTAGAAGTTATTGTGGTTTTATGCGTTTGAAAGGATGTTTTTCCTTTATTCTAATTTATTTATTGATTTATTTCACTGCCAGCTCTCTCTATAATGGGAAGTTTGTCATCTTTAAAACACGCTAAGGAAGATATATTTTATATTAAATAGGAAATTGGCTTATAGTGATAAAAAGCAGTAACTGAGGGTGTTTATGATAAGCTGCCTTCAGCATGTTGGGTTACGTATGTACGGCACGCAATCAAAGCATCTTGTTGAAACCTTTATGCAGTACATCTAGCCTAGAGGGCAACAGATAAGAAATCACCAAACTAGGAAGGAAGCAATTTGCTTTGTCAAATTAGGAAAAGGGAGAACAATCTGAATCTGAGCTCAATGTAAAATTTTCTTTAAAGAAGGAGCAGATATAAGCACAAGGTGAGCTTCTAATAAATTTTAAGTCTGGAAGGGACCCTCACACCCACCCAGGTTTGGCCTTCAACCTAACACAGGTCAGGGAGAACCACACAGACCTCCCCATCATGAGTGTATTTTGTGGTTTTCAAAAGTCCTTGAAGGATTTAGGGAGCACAGGTCCCATCCGAAGAGAATGGGATCTTGTATTCATCACCCTGATAGAGCAGCTGAGATTTAAATGTGCACAGAGAGCCAAAACTGCAGTCCTGAGCCTGAGTTGCCTTCACCAGCAAAAACACACTGTTAAAGTAGCAGCCTTTCCATGGACTGACTCTCAATACCAGGCAAAATATGCTCCCTAAACAGCCCTTTATAGCCACTGCTCTCTTCCCTAAGCACCTGCACATTAAACTCCCAGGAAAGCACAGCTGCATTATTTCTTTCCCAGAGATCAGTGGGACACTCCCAGCCCTGACTGATTTAAAACTTTGCCTGAGATATTAAAACAGAGCAAGAAAGAACCGAAATAAAGCATACAGGAGAGAAGAGCACCACACGAAGTTTCTTCTGTGTTGTGGTAGTGTCTGCTGCAGGCTCCTAGGGCACGGCCAAGTATCCCTCTGTCTGCTTTGGCCAGTTGGTGTGTGAAAATCTAATACATTTATAGTAGAAGGCTGACATTTTTCTCCCTGCTTCTGAAAGCTCCTTCCCCTCCAAAAGCGTATCACTGCTGTGTCACCCTTGCATGACCCCGTGTGCAGAGGGACACAGCCATTTTTTGACCTGAAAATATACCCAGTATAGTAATATATTGCAGGAAACACTCTTCAGTCTGAATTTAAAACATGGCCTGGAAGAAAGGCTTTTATTTTACTGATGGCATAAGCTCTGGAATGACTTTAAAGTGCATTTCTTCTGGTCTTTCTATGATATAAACTTTTAATTAGTCATAATCAATTTAAGTGGGGAGAAGTGTGGCAGAGCACTAGCATGTAAAATGAGAGTAGCATCCATGACTTATGCCAGCCTTGGGGAGGAGATGAGAGTGGCTGGTGAATGTAGGTCTTGTAACATGAAATATCAGATTAAGAGATCGGTAATTACTACTGCTAGATTAAATACACCCTGAAATTGGTGTTTTACTCTGTCATAAATCTTGTGACTAGCTTTCCTAGGTAAATGTTAGTCTTACTTGTTGAGAGGGTTTTCCAGCCATAAAAAGGCAGGCTGAATACAACATTGGGTTCCAGCCTACAAGGCTCAATAGGGACTTCCCTTTTTTGGCAATAGATGACTTCATTTGGTTGGAATATGTGGAGCATGGCTAGTCTATTCGCATTGTTCTTTTTGTGATTCATTTTCTCTTGCAGCAGGAATGAGAGCACATCAGTCCATAGCAGAATTATTGTATAATGAACAGACTTATTTTGGCTAAATACTGAGAGAAAATGCTCTCAGCAGCATGAGAAGGCATTCCCATTTTATTTAGCCAGAACCATCTCTCCTCAAAACTCTTAGACCCTCCTTCAGTAGACCAGGATCATGATGAGATGTACACTAGTCTAAGCCACATGCCTGGGTGTGTATTTAAAAAGGAGTTTGGAGGAAAATGAGCCATAATTTCATTTGCAGATGCTCCTGTTAACTTTGAAGAGAAATAAGTTTCCTTTGCAAGCCCTGCACAGGTTACAGATAAACCCTAAATAAGATTCTGGTTTTCTTTAGTAGTAATGTCATTACGAAAGTCCCAGATAGATAGGGCCTGGATTATGCACTCCACAGACAGGCAATGAAGGATAAAGAGTGAAATGAGAGGTAAAGGTACTTGCCCAGCATTGTAGAGCAACTCATAGCAGAGCCACAGGGGAAATTTGGGGCAGGATGGGGAGGAACAACCTGAAGAAAAGTGAATGAGAAAATCTACCCTCCCTTCTTTTTTTTTTTTTTCCATCTAGAACTACCTGGCATATTATTAGGAGGTTTTACAAAAGAGTCATATAAATAGTGTTCTGGGTTACAGCCTTTATATATGACTGAATGTCTGTCTGCAGACAGTAGAGTCTGTCTCTATTTATTGCCTCCCACCCTCACCTTGGTTCTTCACCCTAATTTAGCACTGTTACCTGAAGCAGTCACCTGACAGCAAAAATAGTTTTTTCTTTTAACAAGCTGACAGCTTCCAATTAGAGTCACATTTGCAATGCCAATGGAAAACATCAGGACTCAATTTTCAAAGGTTTGGCCTATTCCTTTCTGAACAAGTGTTCTTGTGCAGTCCACTCAACAGCTTGTTTTCAAGGGTGTGATCTCTTTCACAGATAAAGCTTGAACTATTTTAATGGTATGGTGTAATGTAACCTGGGTGGAACCAATGCAATTCACACTGAAAGTGTTATATAGAGTTACTAGAGATTCCAGGTGCTACTTTGAGTGTTTTCTGCATTTATGGAAATGAAATGACCTTTACAGTTGGATCAAAGTTTTTTTTAATGCTTTTCTTTCAACCAAATCGATCAGAAATTTTTGCAGATATAAGCTACCAAATATTTATTGTTCATTGTGAAGTACCTGGTACCTGGTACTGGCTTTGTGGGCACCACACTGCAATGATATGGAGACAGATTTGGAAAGAAGTCATGGAGAAGTTGAGGCTGGTATCATTTGTGGTGAATGAAGGGGATCACAGTGTGTGGGGAAGCTGTTTTAACTGAGGAGGGCAAGGATAAAGCCACCCAGACAGGCAAGCTGCCCTCCTCCACCTCAGAAAGCCAGCCTGCCCCTTCCTATGGTGTGCTGCATATTTACCCATATGCTGCAGGACTTGAGTCCTGGAAGCCAAATCTTCCAATTTCCTGTTCCTGAATTCAGCTTTTCTGCCAGCTTCTAAATAGAAATGGGCATGGAAGGAGTCACTCACGGACTGCTCCCCCAGAGAGGCTCAGTGTTGCAGGCTGCAGGGGAGCTGAGGGGGCATCTTGGTGCTGCTCTGGAGGACTAGGATGCCCCTGCAGAGAGTGTTTGTGGGAGCTTCAGCGTGGGATACCAAAGGGGAAAGCTATTTAAATTGTTCAAGTGGGAAGATGGACCTCGGAATTGATCCTCAACTTCAGTATTGTCAGACCATTTTATCATCCTTGGTAAGCACAGGACATCAGCCAGGTAGGGTAGCTCCAACGTACGAGCTTCTCCATTCCATCTGAAAGACTGTTTTTCTTTTTCAAAAGCATTGAATAGAAGATGGAGCTAAAGGACAAGGGGCACCCAGATGTCAGAAAGGAACAAGAGTTGTCTGAAATTTCTAGCTTGCATACAGCACTCTTTTGCTGGGCCAGAGATGAGAGAAACACAGACTTGATTTCCCATTCAAATACATGGCAATGGACTGAAATCTCTCCCATGTTACTGAATGTCTCAGTTGCTAATGCTGCCTGCTAAAAACAGATGCCCACACTGGAAGGACACAGCCTGTGAAGGAGTCTGACACATCTGCCACTTTCCTGCTTTGTGTCTTCAACAAAAGCTGCAGTCATCCCTCCTTTTTGTAGTTAGAGGCCTACAGAACAAAACGCTGTCTCTGAACTCTCCTCACAGCGCAGGAACCCTCCCACAGCCTAATAGCAGCTACTGAGATCTGGAGGTAGACAAAAGTGGTAGTGAAATAAATGCCTTCTCCCCGAGCAGGGCTGGAGAGCGCAGGCATCATCCCGAAGTGAGTGGAGCATGCTTGATCTGGGAGTGATTGCACTGACAGCGTCGGGGCATACTGTAGATTTTCTGCTGCGTTGTCCCTCAGTGAGTGAGGGAACTTTGCACACCTTTCCTGTGGAGCACTGGGGTAATCCGGCCTGTAAGGCACACATGAAAAAAGCTGCCAGACAAGAAGTTCTTCCATGCGAGTGACTGGCTCACTGTGCCATCTCCAGTTGGCCCTCTGGTAGGCAGTCCCCCCTCAATAGCTGCCTCTCCAGTACTCATCTCATTAACCAGTACTGCTATAGGGAATCACTGAATGCCAAGGCAGGTATGATCAACACTGCCAGGCCATGAGATCCATTCCCTTGTAGCTCCAAAGGCTTGGAAGCTGGGGACAAAACTGTGACTCAACAGTACCCTGACTCATTTGTGGTCTAGGTTTCATCAAATTTTTGGAACTCAAGTTTTTCACTCCAAAAAGTGCGCAGGATCAGTAAATGGGAAACAGTCCATGGACAGGAATAGGAATCATTGAGTAAATGACCCATTCAGCTTTGGAAAAAAATTATCCAGCAGAGGTCTTGCCTCTTGCACCTGAATTTCCCCTATTAGTAGTCAGCAGGTCCGAGAAGGGACCTCAGTTTACATCCTTGGGTCAGAGGCCATGACCCATTACTTCGTATCACTTCACAAGATCAAATGGCATTTCTTTGGGGACTTATATAGGGACAGGTCATAGGAAACTGTATGGCTTTCTATTCTGTTGGGACCTGAATGCAAATAGGTCCTAGTTTTTATCTCACAATCACCTTTAAAATGTAGTATAAGGGGCAAACTCTGTCCCTTTTATTCAAAGGAAGGAAGCTTTTTGTGGTTTAAGAGTTTGAGAATAAACCAGGAAGGGACTGGTGGGGCTGTGTGGTCCAGAACTCTTCTACCCCAGGCAGCTCCCTTTTGGGCTGCAGTTAGTATAGTTATCTTTCCCTATGTTAAAACTAGTTTGTTTTTTTTCTCCTCTAGTGATCTTAGAAAATTATTCCAGGGCCCCACAGCCTTGAGGATCCATCCTTTTGGAAGTGGTGAGAGTGCACAGGTAGCATTTCTCCAGCCTTACAAGTGCAGTATATCCAGTTATTCCCAAGCGAGGTGGATGAGGCGGCAGTTGTGCCATAGCAGCAGGATGGATTTCAGCGTGGGCAGGATATACAGACATGCCACAGCCCCATTTCACAAGTGCACTGTTGACATGATTGAAGTTTTACAGGCAGATGCTGGTGAGTACCCAAAAAAGTGATTCTTAACACACGTAAAAGAAGAAAGAAGTAAATAGCTATGTCTGTTTTGTCTCCATTGTGGCCAAGCACATTAATGAGAGAAGTGGAGATGCCTTCCTTGAGGCACTGGATCCCTAAGGTAGAAGAAAAGACTATGCAGAAGTGACACCAACTCCTGCACGTTGTTTTTGAGAAGAGTATTTTCCTCTGTGGTGAGGCTAGGACTGTTACAGGCAGCATCACACAGGTATTTGCTGTTTCCCAGCTAAATGTCATGCAGTGTGTATAAATAACAAGCCAAGACACCTGCACCTGCACTTCAGTTGATCACTCTCCTAATTATAAGACACATTTAGGTGGGCAAAAACATACTAAAACAACCACTTAATGGGAAACTGGTTACATTTGTGTGATTGGCTGGCTAACAAAACTGCTTTACACTGACTACATTGCAAAGGATCCTGAAGCACCTTTCGGATTTTGAGCCTGATCCGTGCCAGTGCATAGCCACACACACAAGGGCAGGAGGCAGCAAGTCATTAGAGACAGACAGGCAGCCCCACTGTTGGCAAGATGCCCCAGCTATCTTTGGTCTCCCCTATTGCCATTGCACGGCATCAGTCTGCAAAGAGGAAGCATGCTTTATCCAGTGGAAGTTGCAAGGAGAATTTGAGAGGGCCAAAACTAGCTGGGTATGTGCTGTCTGGTAAGAGTGTCCCACATGTGCCCTCAAGGCTGAGTTCCCTGGCAGCCTTCAGCATTGGCGTGCGTGAAGAGGTGTTGTGAGATGGCCCCGTTGACAAAGCTGAGGGAGAACAGTGTAAATCTTGGGACTTCCTAGTCCAGCACTGGTCCCTCATGTCTGACTATGTACAGGCTCTAACCCAGCCTGGCTGTGGGATGAGGGGCACAGCACAAGGGAAGAACAAAAGTTTTTAAGCAAAACTGCTTCAAAAACATTTTTGCATTACCTGGCATGATGAGGTACTGTGCCTTTCTTTATGAGCCATGGAAACAAGATAAAAATAAACTATGAATGCAGCCCTCCAAAATTGTTGGAAGCTGCAGAATGAAAACAAACATGCAGAACTGGGAGAAATAAAAATACCACAGATGTTTTGTGTGAGAGAACAGTTTTCTAAGGCACCTTTGTTCTTGCCTGTGTGCAATGAGCTGCTGTCCTTTCCAAGAGAACGGACAAGGAAGAGAGAGCCTGAGAAAAACCATTAAAGACACTGCAGACAGGGAGGGAGGAACACAGATCTTGCAGCAGGGATTTACCATACTTCCCAGCAATTTGTTCAGGAGGCAAAAAACCTCTGTGTTCTGGGGGAGTTTCATCATGATTTCTACATGTGCTTCTACCCATGTTGTTGAGCATCCTGTTGCGCCAACCTATCTGCGCTGCCTTACGGCCCTTTATGAATCATGTCCGCACTAAACCAATTTTATGTTTAGAAGAGCCACATGATCTAATGAGAACTATGCCTGTCTCCAGTATGGCACAATTACTTGTTGGAAGAGAAACAGTTAGGTATGAAATGAATAAATGACATAAGCAAGTTTCTTTTCTTTTCTTTTTTAAATGTGCTCTTTCAGCTCTTCTTCTCTTGATATTGCCCATTGTTCTCTGCTTGCTTTCCCTGTTTGTCCCACTGTAAAAGGATGGGTCACAGAATCTCAAAAGAGAAAATACCATTTTGAAAGGCCCTTTTGAAACCATAAGTGACTGACAGGGAGACAGTCTAATAGTGGGAGATGAAACTGGGGCATTGGAGATAAGAAATTAATAGGAGAGAGAGAGTTATTCACATACACAAAACAGCACTGAGACAGGCAGATGTATAACAGCTCTTTGATTTCCCAGATGTCCATCACAGGCATTCCAATAAGCTAAAACCTTTTCCAAATGTCAGTGAGAATAAATCTATGACCACAGTCCACCAATGTCCACAAACTAAGGTTGTTATTGGCTTGCAGGCTATTTGATCTAGCTGGTTGGAATTGGATAGAAATAGTGCACAATTATATATTTATGCCAACTGATTTGTAGACAACTCCAGTAAAATGAAGCCTGCAAGATCAGTACCAGAGGAAGATAAAAGATATGAAAGGTACAATTATTTCACATTAGAATTCCAGCAATTTTACCATGCTGCCTTATTTTTAAAATATTGCTGGCAAGAAACTTTTCGATGTGGTCTTGAGGGTGGTGGCACACATCAGTGGTTTTATTACAATGGGCTGCAAGTGCAACATCTGTGGGCATATTTTAAGCACAGCATTGTATGTTTTAAACAACAGCTTCAAAGAAGCAAAATAACTGCCGAATCAAAAGGTGAGATAGAGAACCTCTGAATCACTTGTGTTTCCACAGGGAGGTCTAACACATCCCTGATCTGCCAGAGATTTGTGTTCCTTATCCTGGACCATTGTGAAGGGTAAGAGCTATTTCATGTTCTGCCAGACTTCCTACGGCCTCAGACAATTGCTCGAGGAGTTCAAAATCATTGCTCAAAATACAGCAAGGCTCCTTCACAGCTTCATTGCTGCAAGCAGCAGGTAGAAGTGGGGAGATGCTGGCTCCATGTGGAAGGACCTGTAAGAGGACTCTTTGGTGCAAACGAACTCCTAGCTCACAAGATGTAAAAAAAAAAATGATAGAGCCAGGCAGGAGGTAGGCCTTTGCATTTGTATATTAGAAATGAAGTACAGCAGCAGGAATTACTGCATGTCTTCACGCTTCCCCATTCCTTGTTGCCCAGCACGTTCCCATATCCCGCAGGCAGAGCTGTCCCCTGGAGAGCAAAGGCTGTCGGGCAACTCTGGGACGAGCGTGGGGTGGCTCCCCTGGGTGCTAGCAGCCGTCCCCACTGCGTCTCCCTCTGTTTCCAGGCTCCAGTGCTAGAGGGATGTGACCACCGAATTTCTGCACAGTTGAAAGCACAGTGTGCTAAGGAGACCTGCCACCGATGCTGTTTTATTTCCCACAGCTGAAGGTGGGGACATTGCTCTTGCCATGAACCCCATTTCTTGCCTGGCAGCAGGTGACTCCTTAATGCCCCTATTCAGCCAGTTATTTAGATGCCTAAGGCCCTTTAATTTAAAAAGGCTTGGCAGTCTGCCTGTTTATCTCTTTTTGCATTAATTTCTCACCTGTGCAAAGGGGGGGGATTAATAGCTCTTCGTTACTTTAGAGGAGGTGATGTGAGGATAAACATACTAAAAGCTGCGAGGCTGTTAGTGGACTCAGGAAATGGCAGAGCTAGCTCATTGCATATCAACAGGTGTGGGAGCTGTCGTGCTAATTTTAGGGAAGAAGTTTAAGGATCTAATCTGTGTGCAAGATGAGAAAAATAATTTGGATCAAGTTACAATGAGTGTTCATCTGCTGTTCATGGTGCATACTGAATTTGAGGTGTAAGCTCAAATACGTGGGGTGTTGGGGCTTTTTTTGGTAATTTAGAGATTAGCATTTCTCATATGGTCAAATAACTGACCCTACCTACTGTGCCATAATGTGCTACAGTTTATACAAATCCTCAAAACTTCCCTTTAAATGAATATTCTTGCTGTTTTTCATCTAGCTCTGACAGACAAACCAAGCACAAAATCAATCCAGACTCACCACATCTGTCTCACTGAAGCCCTTCTGCAGATGTCATCACTAAATGAATCAGAAAAAACATCCAGTTTTCTCTTGCCTTTCCTATGTCTGTACTGAGAAAAGGCACTTACAGAAAATGCCAGCCACCACAAGAGATGTTTAGACAGTTTCAGCTGCTTCCAATACCCACTGATTAGAGCTTCCCTTCTGCTGAATAGGTAGGTAGCACACGTATTTGACCACATTACACTCATCTGGGGTGTGAAATACTTCTCAGAAAGCAAGGGCAAGGTGATGACTACTCAGGAGCTGTTACAATGACTTGCAGGAGCCTCCTTATATTGCTATATATTTCTGTGGACTTGCTCCTCCCCTCCTTCCCAGGAATTAGGGTTTTTGGGGGGTGGGAGGAGGAAGGTTTAAGAGTGTTTTCACAGGTCCTGGGCATTTTTGCTTTCCTCCAAAGCATCAAGTGCTGCATTCTGTTAAAGGTAGGCTATTGATGTTGCTGGAGCTTTGATTCAGGTATGACAAATTCTATGTGATATAAAAGCAAATTGCCCTGCAGTAGGGAGCAAGGTTATATTTGTTGTTCCTAGCTTTGCTTCTCTTTCTTCCACCAGTTTTATTTCATTGACCCCTGCAGAGCTGCTCTTGATGCATACTACTGTAAGAAGAGAATTAGTCTCTTTCTCACGTGAGTTTTGTAATGCTAGGGAACAATTCAGAGACCTAAACTGGAAACTTTCATTATCAGTTATACCTTTACTTTGAAAACACAGCTGTGTGTGAATAGTTATGGTTTTTTACTGCTAATAGGAAAAGAATCTCTTGTGGTTGTTAATTAACACTGCTCCAGATTTATCGTGATTTCAGCAGGATAGCCTACCAATGAGTTTAACCCTTTGCTCTTCTGGAAGCAGTTTAAATTACATAGTCTTAGTCAAGCGTGCGGGATGAGTTCTTGGCCGAGATTTTTCAAAGGACAGGCCTGTGGTGGAGGCTCGTGCCCTGGTGCCACTGAAATCCAATAGAATTTTGATATCTCCCATCCTTGGGGTCAGCCTCTGATTATCACAGTAATGGGTAGCAATTAATAGGCTGATAGTAAGTTGCAGAGATTCTGTCCTATGAGAGTCCTGATTGCCCAGAGCAAGAATGAACTGCATTTTTTGACCCATTAGTGATCTCCAATTTTATGCCAAATAGTGCTGCTTAAATCACTTATTGAGGTTAATATCAAAAAGGTTTGCTAACTTTGAATACTTTTCCTCTTGCATTTGCAATTAACAATGGTGCAGTAATGAGAAATGAAAGATCAATAAAGCCTCTGTTATCTTTTAATATCCATGTTGTCAGGCAAATTTCTGTTCCCTAAAAGGGCCACAGTGTTGGGTTCATTCTGGAGATGGATTTTTGAAGCTGCTTGGCAACTTTCTATCACTCGTATGTCAGACTTGATTACTAATTCCTACCTATGTCAAAGGTTAATGGAGGACTGCTGTGTGTGTAATTGGGCCTCATTGAGAAGAGGGGTCAAATAGGTTTATAGGGATGAATCTCTATTGATTGCTAGGAGTACGTAAAATTATTTGACTCAGGCAATTGGATTATACAGTTATGATTCTGAGATGGGGCTATCTGTGGTAATTTATGTGGTTGACACAAAGATTGCATCTGATCCTGGTCACTTTTGTCTTTAATATGCTGAGTTTTTTACTCATTTGCTTATTAAAGCTGAGACTACTTGGTTTTAGGCACTGGTCTATAAAATCAGCTAAGAATTCGTGCAGTACTCCCCAGTGAATGCATGGATAAATAAATATGCCCTCACTTGCGAGGACATGGATAAACTGAGAGCCTTTGTGATACATCCTGAACACTAATGAGATCAGACTGTGTCACAACAAGAATGAAGAAGTTCCTCTTCTATGAGATACCTGAAATGTATAAGTCATTTTCCTGTCCTCATACCTGTTCATTGGAAAAAAAAGGGAATATAACCCATCTCAATCAGAGGAACCAATACGGAAACAACATACTACTTGGAAAGCAGTATTATGCACCAGAGTTAATTTTTAGAAACCTACATCTATGCATAGGGACCCACATATATTTCTGTAGTTATTAAGGCATGCAACAACTGTAGCTGGGAACTGGGAAGACCGAAAGCTTCGGGCGCCTCCTGCCAGCTTGTCTTCATGGTGTTTTGTTTGCATCTTCCACCAGAGAATAGGGTCTGTGGGGTCTTCTTCCTCAAAAAAATTGCTAAGGGAGTTTCTGCCAAGCCTTATGGGTTCAAGGACACAGAGACCAATTTGTTAAAGGCCAGGATTGTCTGTCAGGAGACCAAATGCCTCAACACCAGGGGTAGGGCATGTTTCTTATCCTTTTAGTTATTGGCTGCTTCTGTCAAATAATCTGTTAAGGACGTTATTTGTTGCTGAGGGAGGAGATGGGACTGTTTGAATTACTGCTACTAGATATGACATTTCAACAAGGAGCCTGTGGGTTGTGTTCCTACTTATGGCCCCGTCTTGCTTCTCCCCATGTGCAGCACCTGAGCTACAGATGAGTTCTTGAGGCAAGGCTTTTTCAGAGCAAAACCAGATCTCTCCATTCCCACACAGCTCAAACAGAGGTCTAGATATTTTCTTCTTTTCTGCTTACTAAGATGGTGATATTCAAATTGTGTTATACGCAACCCACAGAGAGGATGTGGATCTACAGCCTGCTAGCAACACTGTCATGCCCTCAGAATTAGGAAGTGGCTGAGGCCACACTCATCAGTACAGTAATGCATCTTGTGATATTCGATACTTCCCTTAAAGCTCCAGCTCTCGGAGTCATGTGGTTAAACGAAGGTCTTGGCCTTTGTTTAAAAAAGGGAGAAAAGCAGAAGAGACTGGCTGTTTTTACACTGCAGGAAGATAAGTCACATAGGTGACTCCAAGTTGTTGGTGTCAACCGCAAGTACAGAGAATCCAAAATGCATTGTTTTTAACGCTGTGTCATTCTTGCACTGTTCTCCTGATTTCATGAGGACCAACTCAACATTTTCAAACACCTACAGGTTGCAACAGCAGATCCCACTTTGAAGTGTGCTATGCTGCTGGGATGTGTTCAGGGCTACAGTTCAGTGAAAGCAAATGAAACCTCTTGCTCCACCTTAACAAGCACCCTAGAAATTTGTCTTGTGAAGACTTTCAGCCAAGCAGCTGCATTGTTTACTAACGAATCTGTTTCTGTTTGAATTGCTCTTCAGACTGGTGAGCTCCCTCTACTTTGGAGGTTACACTATGAGAAACGTTTACATTTGTACACATCTGCTAAGCTGTGGGCGTTACTATGTAGAACAAAGTGATTGCACGTGCCATAACCCAAGGCATCATGAATTGGAAAATCTGGTCAGTTAATTACAGCAAGGGGAGAATAACTTCGAAGCATTTTGGAAAAATCAGTCTGCAAAATCAGCTGCCCAATGATTTTTTTTTGTTCTATATGTCTTGAAGAGTATAAGAATGGTCCTGCTGGGACAAACCAGAGGTCCATCTGGCCAAATATCCTGTTCTCAAAGGAGACAGGGGAAAAAGTATGAGAAACAAGGCTGGCATACAGTGGTGTCTTTCCAGCAAGCACGCTAAAAGTTAAGACTAAGAGCTAGGGGTTCTGTCAAGATCTCCAGGTTTAATAACCGTAATTTGATGGTAGTCAATGCCATATGATAAAAGCTGGCTGCTTGTACACATGTATTTCAATGAACTCCCTTCACTGCTGTCTGAACTCTTCTAAAAATGTAGAAAAACTCACAAACCTGGCTGTAAGCCAGGCTCCAAGTTGGTTGCTATCAAAAGAAAGACGGCATGAAGCAATGTGGGCTTTTGGGTCAGGGATGGGGAAAAACAAGCCTCACTTTTTATTTTTAAATTGGCATTACTGTATTCATCCCTGTTAGTCTAATTTGGAGGTGAATAGCTCACTTATCCCTGTCATCCAAGCACTTTTTTCATAGCCCAGACTTAGGGAGTTAATTGTAACATGTCATCCTTTCAAATGAACGGTGCATCAAAGGATACTGAAGCAACCACAGACTACAAACACGGGAGTGGGATGTTCTGGTTCAGCGACCAGTACTGAAAAGGTTAAGGCTGTTGACACTTCAGTGTTAATAATTAGGTTTTGAAAACCTTGCAGCCCATTATGCTGGAGGGGGATGGAAAGTTCCTGTCTCTCTTAGCATGGTTATTTCAGCCCCCTGTGAACTCGGAAAGTCAGCAGTTTACATTACCAGAGTTATCTTTGCGGGCGGAAACTGTTTCCTTAAGTGAAAGTCTGGATGCTGCAGCAAACATGAGATCCATGGGGAGAACTCAGCAGCATTCAGACTTCCCACGCACACTGATTACTGCTGGCCCTGGGTGCACCCTTTAAAACAATCATAAAAGCTGCAACAGGATAAGAAAAATCCTACTTTTTTTGTTTCTTCTCCCTTCCATGTCTGCAAAATGTTTTAGCAACTCTTGCTAATTTCCTTGTTCATACAGGTGAAGGTTTCAGTGCTGGTTTTACAGATGGGCAAATGAGGGACGGAGATGGATGGATTCTTCCCATCCCCTTGCAGATCCACTTTACCCCTTTCCAGCCCAGTAAGTGGCACTGGAAAGCACTGCAAGCAGTGTTCCTAGATACTACCAGCAAAGCCTGTCTTTTCTCAGATAAAGCAATTCATGCACAGTATCTCAAGTTTTCATCTGAGAAGTAGTTTAGGTCATATCTTCCCTAACAGTTAGAAGTTGATCTCCAGATCCTCTGGGAGTAGGGACCTGCCAACCCTCTTCAACCTGACCTCTCCCAGTGCTGCTGAGCTCCTGGGCTTGGGGTGGCTTGTTCATCCACCTGCCTGCAACTTCTTTGGAGCTAATGAAGGAGAGAGGATCAAGGGCGACAGGACTCGGGCCCACAAAGTCAGGTGGCAGTCAGCCTGCGATTCTCTTTCCTTTCTGCATTGCCTGTGCGTACAAACCTGTCAGGAAGGCCGTGCCGTGCACAGACTGATTCCCCAAAGACCCCTACAAAAGAACCTGGGATGTGAAGAGAAAACCCATGCAGCACAACAAGCTCTGGGGAGAGCCACGGCACATGATGAAGGGGTATAGACTTGCCTGCACAAATTATGTGGCCGAAGGAGGTCTCGGCATTGAGAAGGAAGGTGAGCCAAAGCTTTCCCATCACGTTACAGCTCTTTCTGTGCTCAGAGAGAAGATGCCTCTGGCAAGCACACAAGACTTGGATTCGTGAGCTGGCGAGTATTTCTTGATTAAGCAGTGCTCCTTTACTCCTCTTATGGAATGGCTGAGTAAGGAAGGATAAGGCCAAATTGCTGTTTAACTGAATGAGGACTGTGAGGTTTTTGCTCTGTGTTTTGTATCACAAATTTACTGATTTATAAGGCATATTAGATCATGCCATGGCCATTTGCTGTATTACTTCCAGAGCCGGTCAAAGATATCCTCCCCAGAAGCCAGTTATCTGGGGAAAAACTGCTTTTTTCCTAATGACAGTCTCAACAAAAGCTCCACTTCCACAGATTTAGTGAAGTTGTAAGGAAAAGAATATAAAAAGGGAGAGAAAAATGTTCATGATTGGAGGGGGGGAAATCTCTTCTCTTTCCCTCTGAAATAAATGAAGGCTTTAAAAAAAAGAAAATTCAAATTATTCAGAAAGTTATCCCATCAAAAGGACTCAGCATCTCTAAAACATCCACCAAGCTTTCTCACAGGCATGTGTTACCCTTCATTACTTGTGCCAGCACCTGGAGCACCGGTTGCAGGGCAGGACCTCTATCTACTAAGTGCTGTTCAAAGACCGAATAAAAGGATAGTTTTTGTCCCAAAGAGTTTAAATCCCATTAGGATTTTTAGTCCTAATCTTGGTTGGTATTTTCGAGTTCTGCGGCAGGTTTCGTGACACCAGCACCGCTGAGATTTTGCCATTGAGAGATTTCTGCAGCGAGCAGGCTTTCATTCACAGCGCTGTATTAATTGCTAATATGTTTTTCTTTCTGGTTGCAGCATGTCAGTAATCTGCTTCTTATAAATAGCTGCTCCCTGGGGAGAAAATAAATCATATGTATTTTTTGGAACCGATGCCGATTCAATACTTAGAAAATGCGTTTGGTAATAATATTGGCTGTAACCCTCCTGAGAGAAATTAATTATAAACATGTAGCAAGGTAATCAGGAAGCCGTTCTTGCTGTGACATTGAGCGAAGAATACCAAAGAGAATGGAAGGGTGGATTGAATTAAAACCGAAGCGCGCAATGTTTCCAGAGGCCAGATGGTATACAACAGTGCTCGGGCCGCATTGTTGCGGGGGAACGGGGACTTGGCTTGGACAAATGAGAAATTATAACATCACGTTCCCTCCAGAAGCTCTGACGTGCCAGCCCTTTTCATCCGCTCTTCTAGCCGGGCCACGCGAAACATTGCCTTAACGACAACAGCGACGACAAAATGTCTGAAAGCAATCGGATACGAGGATCGCCCACAGCATGGCTTCCTTTAGGAAATTAAGATGAGCTGGAGTTGGAAGTGCTTGTGGAATCACCGCAGGTCACTGGGCTTGTTGGCTCCCGGGGGGAAGAGCATGAACTGGGAGGGGGCACATGCAAGAAGCACCTCTGTCTGCACTTGGAGAAGCGGCCAACCATTTTAGGGGTTTCTGCCTCTATTTTCACATTTGTCAGCAAATGGGTGCTGTGTGTTGGGCACCCTCAGGTGCTGCTCAAAGATGAAGGCTGCTTTGGATGAGGTGGTGGATGCTGCTTTCAAGCTTGGGTGACCTGTGCACACCAAAGAGTGCACAGAGAGGGGCATGTCCATGTGCGCATAAATGTGCATGCTTGCTTGTGAGAAAAAGTCTCCTGGGTAATAAGGGACAGCAGGAATGTACTGGGGGTTCAAATAGTGTCATGGTCAACAATACTGTCTTATTTCACTTCTCTGTTTCTCTATTGTACAGCTACCTGCTTTCTCTCCTCTTTCTATTCATCCTGGTATCTCACAGATCTCCTTCCTCTCTTACCCTCTTCCCTTTTGCATCTTTTCTCTTACTTCCCCACCACCTCATTTTTTTTCTTCATATAGTTGATGGGCTGAATTTCTTTCTCTCTCTCTCTTTTTCTTTTTTCATTTTTCATTTTTTTCACATTGTTTTATAAATTCAGATCATAAAGTGAAGGCAAAATTAATAAAATTCTTCATGCTAAAGGGGGGGGGGGGAACCCACCCTAAATAGTGTAACACCAATCTCTCCAGCAATAAACCTCAAATTAATGTGGTTTTGCTGGAGAAATTTCACATGTGGGTGAAGGGAAAAAGTAGATTTTATCTGTCTCCCTGTCACTTTGTTTTGTTTGTTTATTTTGTCGTTAGTAGCTGGACCTGTTCAAAGGTCTGGAGTATTAGAAATATGTCCATATATACTGGATTAATGAGCCAAGGCTTGGAACAACAAGGGAGGTGGTTAAATGTATATGAGAAATGCAGTTTATCCCAAGGTACATATTGTTTCTGCCCCCAGCCATCCAGTGCAATGTATGGATCTCAGTCATAAATAGCACCATTGCTTAACTTGTTTACAGAAATTGCTTAATTGTTTACAGAAACACTATAGCGCTTGAGAAGGTGGAAGAGGTGAGAGCCACTTGAAAGTACAGGGGAAAATCAGACCGGCAGATGTGAGCTAGACTTTCTCCACCCTGGAAGGGAGAAGTCCTGTTGGACTTGTCTCTTGAAGTCAGCAAGTTCAGTCATGCAGTACCTTTCATTTCTCTTCCTAGCGATGGGGCTGTGCCACCCAGGAGGAAGAGATTGTATTTAGTGCGCGCCAGCCCCAATCCTTTGCAGTGATCACTAACAAACATTGGCTGCGGTAGCAAATGAAACGGGAAGGAGAGCTTGCGAACCGTGTCGTAGCAGCATCTGATGCACCAAGGAGCTTAGCACGCCTCCACCTAGGAGGAGATGTTCTCTTTAATGCAGAAGATCAGATTAAAGCCTTGGAGAGATTTCAATGCTCAAGTGCTTTACAGCTGTGTTATTAGGAGAACTCAAACTGATAGGACTATTTCTTGCTCCCACTCACGGCACGCCCGGCTCCTGTGGATTCCAGCCAGCTTCGGCTCAGCCCCCAGGTAGCTGCAAATGTTTTCTGTGCTCACCGAAGCTGTCACGACTGGTTTTAATGTTAAGCTTTAGGTAGCTTCTGCAAGTGACCTAAGTTGCTTTCTGCAATGTTTAAGACCTTTCTTAAAGCTTCCAATTCTGTTTTTATTAGAGACCAGGTGTTTTTTATATCAGCTGGACAGTTATTCCTGCTCTCTGTCTTTTATATAACTCTTCTTTTGCCTTGGCCTATTCCACCTCACCTTTGGCCAATTACAGCTATTTTAGAATACCTTTTGTTAGATTTGAAGCATATAGGAGAAAGAAACAGGGTTCAAAGAGAAGCAAAGAACACTGAAATCAAGATACAGCTGCTATCTTTCAAGCAAAGACAGCATTGCCAGTTTTTTTTCTTTTTTAGAGATTAAAGCTGAAAGCACTGATGATGCAAAGACTTATGCACATGTTTAACTTTCTGAAGTAGTCACATCAACATAATTCGAATCACTTCCACTCAGCATATCTGTGTTGCTTTAAAATAGATGACTGTCCTTTGGAAAAATCACTGCATCTTGTGTAGTTCATTCTTCCAGCTATCTGTATAGGAGGTCTCATTTTTCCTTTGAAATACATTGTGGAATGAAAATTTGAGGCTGAAATCCTTCAAGAAATGTAATTTGCTATGGTTGAATGGCTAGCTTCTAATAAAATGACTTCTTTCGTGGCTGAGGTCAGTAATATGGCAACACGTGCTTTCCCTGATCTTCAGAAAGTACCTGATGAGCATGCTTCTTGGAGGCTGAAAAAGCCAAGGTCTATGTCCCAGGTACAAAAGATTTGAAACTGATGTTGCAGGTTTTTCATCCTTTTTGCCCTGACAATGGTCTTGATCTTCTAATTTCGCAGAGTGCAGAGGTTGCCTGGTCTCCCTGAAGGTCTGACATAGTCCTCTTTTCCCAGTGTCTTTGGGATCATTCTTGGAGCCAACTACTTCTTCTCCCATGAAAAACTCTGGATACAAGAAAATCCCCTATGATGATGCGCCCTCCTTATTTGCTTTAGCTCAAAGTATTAGAAAAAGAGCTGAATCCTGCTGCGCAGCCTGGTTTTGGTCTGGACCAAGCTGGTGTGCTGACAGGCATCTGGTGTGGAAGGGGGGTGGCAATGCTACATATGGAGAACTGGAGCGTGCCTGAATGCTGGAGCTGCTGGGATGCTGGTGGTTTCATTATTATTAGTTTTGTATCCCCACGAGTCTACTCCCCATGAATATTTGATAAAGCCTGAGAAGGTCACTACAGCTTGTTTACTCTCCATATGGCATTTCTGCATGTCCCCGCTCTCTGTATGTGCATGTGATTTTTATCCTTTAGCCATGGCACTCAGCCAGATCCCCCTTTTTTCCTGCTTGGTTAAGTCAGGGGAAAAAAAAGGGACAAAATAAAAGGAAGAAGTTTTTATTATTCATCACAGGTGAAAAGCTGTATGTATTCTGAGCAAATCTGAGGGGGAACGTTTCCCATATTTTGTGAGTCATTATGGAAACAAATTACACAGGAATGGGTTTCCAAACACCCTGGATGACTGGTTTACATTTCGGCAGGTTTTGCCAGTATAGACGTATGAGTAGAGTTAGAGTGGCAGCTCCCTTGCGGAGAAGAAAGCTTATTCAGCAGGGAGTCACTGGCCAGTATAGATTAAAGCAGTCCCTTGGATGGAGTGGGTTAAGCTTGCAAAAGGAGTTTTGTTGGGGTAATTGTCTCCATGTTAGTTTTAGGCTGGAATACCTGGATCAGTCGTGTGTTATGGGCTGGGGCAGATGAGACCTGGTGGCTTGAGACATTGCAGCTGAAGTTACCTCTCCTGGAGCGAAGTGGAAGGAAAGGACTGTGTGCCTGTACTTCCACCGCTCCTCCAGGGTCTGGTGCACCAGCCAACGTCCCAGTCGAGGAGGATTTGTGCTAAGACCCTCAGCAGCCTGACTGATGAGCTAATGCATCTCCTCTTCTGTTGTCTCTCATGAGTTTAATAGGCTTTGGCGGGGAGGTTGCAAACAAAGCACTGGAAATGGTATTAACTTAAACGACACATGTTGTTCACTTAGTGAACTTGAGTTCAAATCCTAACTTGTATTTTGCAGTTCTGTTCTGTCTTTGGCCATAGCTCAGCAGCCCTTTATACACATGAATCTCCATTACTGATAAAGAAAAAAGTATTTTAGTATTCCTTACGTAAAAGAGGAAACTGAGGCAGGGAGTGATTATTCAGCCAGGAGAAATGAGTGGTTCTTCTACCATAAAAACAGACGCATCTTCTAGTGCAGCTGGAGAACACTGCACAAATTTGGTGAAACCTGTTTCATGTTATTTCCTCATGCGGCATTCAGAGAAGAACTTCTTGAAAATCCCCCGAGTACCAAGTCCTTTCGCCACATGGCACATCACACACTCCCTGGCTCCTCGTAGTGCCAAACTTTTTTCTCTGGTTTCCTCAATTGCCTTGTACAGGGGTAATGAAGGCAGCAAATCTGTTTTGGGAGATGTGGTCTGGAGTTGACCATGCAGTTGGTACCTACCTAGGCTGACTGGTAAATCCATCTGTGCTAAAAATTAGGAACAGGCTTGTGTATCTTGCTACATAATGGGAGAGGGTCTGGCTGAGAGCTTTCGTGGACGCTGTGCTTCGCTCATTATATCCTTGTTCTCCCTAGACTGGCTGTAATCACATTTGTGCCTTTTCTTAAGCTTCTGACATAAGCTCTCTGGAGAAACGTGACCTGTTGGTACAATGCTTGGCACATTACAGTGGACATGTGCAAAACATTACAGCAACACAGATACCCTCTCCTGCCACTAATAACGCCAGGAGACGTAGCGATAAGAAACCATTTTGCAATTACTATCGTTTTTCTCTCTGCACCATCAGGTGTATAAGGCAGAGGATATTGGGTTTGGACTTTTAATAAACTGTGATAGTTTTAATAAATTTAACCATGCTCAGTAGATTTTCCTAAGGGAATTAATCACAAGGAGTAAAGATGATTAATATGAGAATTTAGCTGGACAAAACAGATGGTGCAGCAAAAGGCTCTGCAAGTGTTTCATGTGTTTTGAAACTGCTCTTATTTGGTGCTATTTGCAAGACTGCAATCTCTGTGTCTATCAAAACTCTCCACTGATTCTGCAGCTTCTTTCTGTGCCCTGTTCTCCCCACTCCCTTCCCTTCACTAGGAACAAGTGTTGTCCCTAGAGCGTGCTAGCTAATGTGTGATAACCAGCCAGGTGAAAACATGATAGTCTGTAGTTTTAATATAGTTTGATAGATGCAATGATTGTCTGACATGCAGAAATCACGACCTGCCTTGTCTGCACTAAGCTGGTTTTAGCGCTTGGCAAAAGCTGCACCTTTCTTATGAGAACACATTTGTAGGTGGGTGCACATCCCGGGATTTTGCTCTTGCAAAATGCTCGTGCCCTTACCTGCTATATACACAGCCTATGCAAGCACGGTGATGGCCCCATGGACGAACAGGGCCAGGCCCTAGTTGCCTGCTCTGCAAGCCCCTGTGGCCAATTGCCAGCGCTCACCCAGCTCGGCCCTGGTAGCTCAGCCGAACTTCCCAGTGGAAGTTGGTGCTGCCTCCAATTCACTCCTGCAGGCAAAAGCAATCCAGCTGCTCCTTTTTGTTGCCTTCAGGGCACTTTGTTTCCCTTCTCTGGAGCCCTGTAAATTGGGACAAAGCTGAAAGGAGAGAAAGGCATCTGCAGGGTATCTCCTGGAAGGGCTCTGTTTCCCAGGCAAACAGCACCGTGAGACTAGCTTTGCTGGGGGCTGAAGAGGCAACCTGAAGGGAAGAGTTGACCACACAGACTAGGCTAGTCCAAATGACCTTTAGGGCTCCACCTCATTGCCCTGAAACAATCAAGATGATAAAAAAAACCCTACCATTTATTGTTTTTTTTACCTACACAAGGTACTCGGGAGTGCTTGGTATGCCTTGGTGTCTGGGAAGGGAGTAAAGATTTTACCAGCGGCTTCAACAGGAATAGAGATAGAGCAGCAAGAAATGCCTTTGAAAATCCTACCTTCTGCTTACTTTTTAGTGCTGTCATAGGAAAGATGTACCTCCTGTGTCAGCTAGAGTTTTGTAAAGGCTGATGGATGATATTGAGATCGGATGTTGGGCTTTACAAAGACTTTGGGTTGTTTTCTTTCTTCCTGCACAATTACTCATTGCGAACTGTCCACATTGGAGAGCAATGAATTAATTTTTTTTTCCTCGAAAGTTCATTCTTTAATACTGAACTAAATAAAAAACCAATTACGTACCAGATGACTGTGACAAGGCTAGATTTTTCTGACCAATATTTGAACACCAGAAAGAATCGTTGGAGAAAAGTTATTCAATTCCAAGTGTCCTCACTTCTAGTATTTAATTAAGTGATGTTCCAAATGATATCATGTCTTTACAGCAGAATAGGGAGGAAAAAAAGCTTCCCGCTACTCGCTGCCTTGAATATTTCTGCTAATTAGTGGAACAGCACTTTTATGTAGCAAGTATTATCTTGCGTTGTAGGATCTCTTTCCTGTTTTATGTCTGGGAGTGGAAAAAGAAATGTTTGAGTAAACAGCCAAGAGTAAGTACAGAGGATCCACTGCCTGGTTTTATTTTATGTTATTTTATTTTTTCTCCTCTGTGGGGTTCCCCCACATACACAAACTATAGGTCTATCCTGTGGCTGAGCCCAGATACTGTGAATACTTGTAGGCACTGAAGGATCATGATGGTGTTATGTCCAAGCAGTGTTATTTCATATGCCTGGACTGCAGCCTGCTTTAGACCTGTTAGATAGCAATATCGTTGGGCAGAGAGGCTGAAAGAAAGCTCATACCTCTCCAGGCTGCTGCAAGCCTACGGGCCCACGGTGCCCCTCATGATGCAGAAGGTCCCCAAACACGCTGTGCTGAGGGCTGGGGTCAATCCTGCCTGGTGATGCTTTGCATGGGAATGAAAAAGGCATGCTGAGGGTATGCTGAGCCTCTCCCCAAGGAAAGCAGCTCACCCTGGCCGGGGATGTCGGCCCTCCCTCAAGCTGTTGGGCTCCCCGGAGCGATGCAAGCCCTGAAATGGGGCACTGAAACCCAGGCCTCGGGGTTTCACTGTGGGAATGGCTGGTGAAGATGACCTGTCTATGCCATCCATAAATAAGATCTTGGCACAGTCTCACAGTCTGTGACCACATCCTAGGGAGCAAATTGAATATTTTATTTTTATTACTTTAGAATAACGATAATAACTAACCCAGAACACTTCTGCTGGGGAAACCTCAAACAAGTTGCTGTTCAAAGCGTCTTGAAAGCAGCGGATACAGAATAAAATAGATAAGCTGGAGGGTCAGACCTTGCCAGGGACATGGTGTGCGTGCTACCAAGTCAGCTGTGATTGAGTCCCGGCAATAGGAGCACCTCTTAGAGGTAAACTGGACCTGGTGGCCAGGTAGGCCAGTTTCTGGAAGAGCACAAGCCCTTTCTGGTAGAGGTTCATCTGCCTGTTGCTCAGTTTAATTGCCCATGCAAAGCTCCCAAGTGTTATTGCTAAATTTCATGTGACCTGATTACAGTAACGAATTGTTCTCACCTGGAGTCATCAGTCAGCAAGAGGATGTTCAGCCTCGTGTTACCCTCTTATCTGCTCCCACTATCTCGTCCCCAGATCCTGCGTATTTTTTTTTTAATCAACAAAACAATTTCCTCTGAATGTCGCTTGGTCAGACGAGATGCATTGGCATGAATAGTCAGTGAGAGCCGCCGTTGCTGCGAAGGGGAAGGAGGCGACTCTTCCCCCATCGGGGAGAGGGCTGGTGGACAGGGTTTCCCCGACTTTCCTCTTCCCGCGAGGGCAGGCGAGAAGGATTGTGGCAGCTGCCTGTCAAGGAAGGGGAGGAAAGAGAGAAGGAGTTTGGCAAGGGGGGAGCTGGTGATGGCGATGTTGCAGCGTCCCCTGAGAGCACTGCGCGAACGTGCCCCGCTGTGAGCTTTCCGCGGAGGTTTTGCAGTCAGGCTGCAGCCAGCCAGAGTCATCCTGCTTGGGATTTCTGGCGAGCAGGCAAGACCTGTAAACTTTTGCAGGCTATCCCACTCATACGATTGATGTTGAAGAGATTTATGGCAGGGAGGGAGAGATGGCAGTCTTGTTTTCCTGATTTTTGGGGGCAGAAGGGCTGATTCCTTGGTATTCTTTTAGTCTCCTTCCCCAAAATGTTTGTCAAGGGCATCTAGAATTTCTGTCAAACTGGAGCCTAAATAAATAGTAATAATAAAAGGGATTATGCAGACAATAATCATTCTTCAGTTGTACTTTATGAAAACTTTCTACTCCATGGTATAAGATTATTTTTGATTGGTTTTTTTTCTTTTTTTTAAGCATTAAGCAGATGCTCCACTGTAATGAGAGGAAACAGAAGTGGAAAATGAAGAGACTTAGACTTAAACAAATGAACAGATGCAGGGAATGGAAAAACAACAAGGTAAACAAATGAATACTTTGAGTAAACAACCTGAAACAAATAGGAAAAACCCACAAACAGTCAGCCTGCACCAGTCTGGAGCTGGGAATGATCACCTCCCCCAACTTCCACAGATTTTTTAACAGAAGCTCAGTATGATCTTTCCTGGCAGTTTTGCAGTATACCTGCATCTGGAACAGTGCATCATTGCTTATCCTGAAGTACGTGAAGCGTAAAGGAGAGGGGGTGATCAGAAAGAGGGAAGGGAGGCTGCACGATGCAGCAGAGCAGGCAGAGGGAGCCTAATTAAAGCCTGGCCCCACTGAAGTAAAGGGAGAGAGATAGAAATGCTCTTTAAAACTGAGCAGGAAAGGCTAGCTATCCCTAGCCCTGCTTGGTGCAAATTGCCTTTCCTTGCTCTCCAGCCTCTGCCTGGTCTTCCCTCCCGTCTCCGCTTAAATGTGCATCTGCAATGAAAGGACTTAGACCCGCTCCTTTTGTGGCTCTGCTTTTGTGCCCAGCCACCGTTCTGGGTAACAGACGCTGTTCTGTTCTTTCCTATTAATGGGCTTTGCATAGTACACAGACAGTATTTAGGGAAAACAAGCCCTAAACACAGCTGCTGGCACATCTGAAAGGGGATCAATGTTCAGCATCATGCCATCAATTCTGCTTTCTTCTTGCTCACTGCCTAGGGAAGTTGCTGCTGTCCGACATCTCCGCGTACAAACCTGACGGCCATTCCCCAGCTGGACGAGCTGAACTCGAGCAATTGCTCGGCCATGTCCTCCGCTTGTTGGTAACTGTGGTAACAGTAAGGGGAGAGGAAGGAAACGGTAAGCTATAATCCGCACCGAGGCAGGAGACTGACTGTTGGCTAAACTGATGGCTATACGGCCTTTTCTGATAGAAAATCCTAGAGTAAAGAGCACATGTTGTAAGTCGCTGATGAATTTCGCTCCCTGACATTTCCGTGATAAGGAAAAGGGAAGACAGGCAGTGCTTGGTTTTTGAAAAACATTTAGACAATTTTGCAAGCTCTTACATATTTTTAACTCGGTACCTCATTACCTGCCTTTGAATAAGGTTATTATTCATTCTTTACAAGATCTCCTCCCTTCTCCCTGTCATCATTTATCCTTCTTAATTAACAAATGGCATCAATTAAAATGTCAAATATACTCTGCACAGAACACGCCAAAGCCGCGCTCAGACATATGTTGAAATGAGAACAGCCCCTTACAGCTCGGTGGGGATGAGGATAGAAAATCTTGTCTGAAATGCAATTACTTGCAAACCTTGTCTGTAAGTGACAATGGCATTTGTCTTGCACAGATAGGCAGACTTGATGACCACAAAACTTTCTCTGGAAGATTTGCCCGATTTAGACAGCAGGCTCCTTGGGGCAGGAACTGGCTTGTTGTGTGGGATTTATCTTAAATTGTTTTAGCCGTCTGACTCCGGTGTCGGTCGATGCTAGGGGTCTGGAATCCCTCCGGAGGCATTGAGGGCTGGGGAGGAGAGAAGAGCATTGCCGGAGCATGATGCAAATCCCTAGGTTACGTGCCTATTTTAGGATAGGATGAATCACCCTCTCCCACAGAGAGGCAGCTACCTTGGGGGGCAATGAAGCCTGCCGAAGCCCCAAATCTCCAAGGAGAGCAGAGTACTCAGGTGACTGCTGTGACTAGGCAGTTAATTTTTTGACAGCTGAAATTAGATGAGATGTTCTTGCAGTGTTTAGTGCTTGGCATGAGGGCATGCTGACTCTTCATCAGGGGGCTCTTCAGGATACTTAATCAAAATATATCACAGTGAAGGGCATTTAGAGGACATGACCATCATTTTCTAGGAACAAACACTACTTATCCACTAAGGCCTAATGATACAAGCCCTTCAAAGTGAATGCTCTGCTTATTTGAGGCCTTTTGTATGATCCAAACTGTAATTTCAGCTCATGCAGATGGAGGAGAAATGTAATTTGTGTAGCCCAGAACAGGCAGATAATGTTCTTCCGTCAAACACTAATTCACTGTCTGACTCTGAGCGAGTCCCTCACCTCTGCTTACGTCTGCCCCTGCTTTCCAGTGCTGTTTGCAGGATAATCTTTACCCGCTCAGCTGGGAACTGTTGATTACCAATTGGGTCTTTGTCTCATGATTTTACCTAAGAGCTCAAGTCATGGACCGAGACCCTGTTGTACTAGAAGCTGTACAAATACAGAGTAAAAAGATAGAGCAGGTGCCAAAGGCTTCAAGAAGGCTTTTGAAGCCTTGGAAACAAAAACACTGCAAAACCAGCAAGGCAGGTCAATAGTTGTTCAAAACACACATGTGTAACCCAATGCAGGCTGTCAGCTGGCAGCCACAATAATACATTTCTCCCTGGTAAGGTTTTTGTGTTCTCTATAGCTATTGCTGTAGCACCATGTCACCTGTGCTCAGAGCTCCAGCTCGGGAGACCTTCTCTCCCCCCTGTACTTCAGCCGGTCCCAAAGTGCAGCGAGTCTTTTCATGTCTCAGGCGGTGAAAGAAAAGGGACCAGGAGGAAATACTTACCAAGTAAAATACAAAACATCGGATTAAATGGCTCTTGCTTCTTCGAACAAAAGGCAGGCAGAACTGTAGGGCAGCATTCTGAGTTTAATACCGACTTATCAGAGAAAATCTAAAGCTAAATAATTACTTTTTAAAACTGCCAGTGCAGTTAATCTGATGTGCAACACCTCAAGGGGTTCTTGTGGTGTTAAACCAAGGTCAGAGGAGCTTTTCAATAGGGAGGCTGATGTTTTATCTTGATTCAAATTTGTTAATGGCAATTTGTGCACCTGGTGGCCTGCCACTATTGCCTTTATCTTCAAGACCTCCCTTCGGTTTGCAGTTCTTGTTTAGTGAAGTTTGACTCAGACGTAGCACTCATTTCTTGTGAAGGCATAGGACAAATCAGGCTGCATTTGCACTTGCTGGCATAAAATAATTCTGAGTGTCAGCGGTGGGGTCATTTTCTAAACCATGCACACACTCAGTCCATTTCTGATAGGCAAAAACCTAGGCTTTTGGGAATCCGGGTTTGTTTAGTTATTCAATAAAATCTTTGGTCAAGAAGGGATCTCCATTCAGCAAAATACTTAAGTTTATACTTAAATTCAAGCATATGCTGAAATGCTGCTGAAGCTAAAAGGATTTAGAGTGTGTGTAAGGGTAACTATGTGCTTGAATATTTAGCTAACAAGAGTGATATTGAAGCAGATGCTTAAGTGACTTTCTTGAAGGGAAACCTGAGAGGCTATTGCATGAGAGAAATATCCAGAATCCAGGTTTATGAGATGTCTGGAGCACTGGGTGGATGTGGCTGTCTATTTGTGAGTGGCTTCTGGTACATGTCAGGCTGGGAAGCACATGCCAGAGATGACATTTTGCCAATTGGGGTGACTCAAAGCCTTTTTTTTCAGCAGGATGTGAAAAACACACTGGAAAATAACAGTGGGGTAAAAAACCTTCAAACCTTTAGGTGTGTCGTTATGGGCTCTGCAGTGACTGTTGCCAGCAAGGAGAGTGGTCTTGGAGCTTCAACATCTGCTCAGTCCTCGTTAGTAGTTATGTTAAAAATTATTAGGGAAAGAGAACAGAAAATACCCTCAGGCTGCTGTTTAAATGCATGGTGTTTTCACATCTTGAGTGCTGTGTGCAATGCCAGTTTGTCTAGCTCAAAAATGATCTAGCAGAGCTGGGCAAAGTTCAAAGCAGGGCAATAAGGATTATCAGAAGTATGGAGCAGCTTTATATGAGGAGTGACTAAATGGCCTAAGGCTCTTTGGTGTGGAGTAGAAGTGCTTGGGGGAGGGTACAAGGGAACTGAGCGTGGTGGAGAGGGGGAAGAGGTGGCAGCAAATTAAATCATCGGATGGCAGATTTGTAACAAATGAAGTCTTTTTTTTCTCGCTGTGGAGAATTATGCTGGCAAAGTGAGTGCCACAAGACATGGGCTAGCCTCAAAATGTGTGTGGGGTCAAAAAGAGACTAGGCAAGTTCATTATCAAGGTCACTTTGGTATAATTATACCACTTCTGGCTCAGGAAGTCCCTGACACCAGGAAGTATCTATATACTTGCCTTAGACCTTATCCCTTATTAGACATCAGATATTGTCTGGCAGTGGAAAGAAAATATTGGGCTTGATAGACCAACTCTGTGATATAGTACAGCCATCTGACATTGTGGTGTAAAAATGGAAGTAGATTTTGCTAACTGGGGTGTGAAAGATTAGTGTTTGGGGACCAAAGGGCACTTGTATATTACTGTTTAAAGTATAAGCAAAAAAAGTGGACCAACAGGGTGAGCAGAAGAGACTTTGGTCAGCTGTTGGAAGAGAAATTTCAGCTCCTTGCCAGAAGATCTTGGGGGAACCAGATTTTGAATCACTTTTCAGGTTGGGGAAGAAGCACAAACTCTGTAGAGAGAGGTTTTTGTAGGTGAGGATTCTCTAACAGAAAAAGGCACAATAACAACCTGAGGAACCTAGGAAAGTTCTTCAGTCAGCAGATTGAGTCCCTGCCATTATAGAAAGCAAGTCTTGTGATCCTCCTCATAGCTTTAGGGATTCCCCTATGAAAACTAGTTAATGTTCCCCTAACCTATTATTCTGGCTGGAATTATGTTGTTAATGGATATGATCCATCTTCTAATTGCCAGCTGTAATTTATTCATTATTTAGGTAAATAAATTTGTTCTTGTATCAGCCTTGACCCTCAGCTTAAAAGGTTTTTCATTCTCCCTGGTGTCTATTACCCTTACATATTTCATAGAATTGCGAACTAGTCCCTATCCTCACCTCAAAGCAAACCCAGTCACCCAGATAAAATTCCCGATTGATACTTGTCTAACCCATCCATGAAGACCTTCAGCAGTGGAAATTCCACACTGCCCATGGGGGATGCATGCTAATATTTTACTTCTTCACCTTCACATCCAGGAAAGGGGAATGTGTTTCCTGATACTTAATTTCAAAAGGGGGAATTACATAAGACCAAGGAAGAATGAAAAAGCTTACTCTCTAGCCATCTGTCTAAAACAAACAGGAATAAATACATAAAAGGAGCAGTTAAAAGGGTTTAATTCTTGGATTATAGCATGAACACTTTAAAAATAGCACAGTAGAAGTTCAGAGAAAATGTATATTGCCCATCAGAAAAAAAGTTAAAGGGACTCTGGTTAAGCAGTGTAGTAAAGGAGGCCACTAAGGAAAACCAGATGTCACATTTCAACACAAAAATAAAGAAATGCCTAAATTCTAGGAAGTTAAATATTAAACCCTAAAAGAGAGAGTCAAAAAGATGCAGAATCTGCTACGTTCAAAAGAATACTTTTCTCCTCCCAAACATATCAGAAATGGGGATCTTGCTATATACTCCATAGGCATAAGAGGTGATTGAGACACAATCATTGGCGGCTCTTGGAAAAGATCGGACCATGGTAGAAGAAAAGCCGTGTAAAATTCATTCTGTAGGAACTGAGGGAGTGTTCCCACTTTGAAAACTCTCTCTCTCTGGGGAGTTTTTCTGAGGAACTATCTCAAATTAAATTATGGATACAAATGGTTTCCAAATAAATTAACAGGATGAGTAGTAGCCAATTGTGAAGGCTAAAAGATATTCACACAAGAGGTGTAAAGGAATTCAGGTACGAAAATGCCAAGCTACCAGCTGTGTCTCACATGTGCTCCTTCAATCGCCCTCGGTACCAGGAGAATGGAAAGTGGCAAATATGACATATGTTTTTAAAGTAGAGTCTGGGAACATGTGGCTAACTTCTGCACTGGGCAAACTGTAATTAAGAATGCAATTAGTAAACATTTGGATAAATATGACACAGAGCAAAAAAAAAAATCTATATAGCTTTTATAGAGGGAAATTATTACCATGCAAATCTATTAAAGCTCGCTATAAGAGTCAACCAATATTGATAAGGACAATCCAATCCATACAGAGCACTGGATTTTGAAAATCTTTTGACAAAGACCCTTTCACCAAGGGCTCTTAAAGCTATCATGGGATAAGGGAAAAGGTTAATCAATTTATTCCTGTACTTTTCCTATATATTAATCATTCCTAATGAATTTATTCCTATACAGATTTTTTTCTCTGGTAAAAGCTAGGTAATGAAGGGAAGAATAAATGGTTAGTCTGTACAACAGACCTCCTGTAGTGATCAGTACCAGGACCTGTTACATTCTGCATAGTCGCAAATAATTGGGAAAAATGGTGACTAGGGAAGCGCCAAAATTCCCTGGCAGTAAAATGCTATTCCCAAAACACAAAACTAAAATTGTCAGCAAAGTGTTGAAGATGCTAAGTGATTGGTTGATAGAATGGCAGACAAAATTCAGTGTCAATAAATGCAAAATAATACAATGGAGAATGCTGATAGCTGTACCTGCATAATGAGGGGTTTAAATGAACTCCTTTTTCAGGAAGGAGATGTTGGAATTATTTTGGTTAGTTCTATGAAAACAACAGCCAATGCTTTTTTTCCTCCCCCTTCTCCTATTAAAAACATATTATAATAACTTTCTTGAGAAGGGTATTGATCTAACTAGGTCTCATGCTCCTCCTTCTATTTTTTTCCTCTCCATAGCAGTGTAAACCTGTGGCAGTTTTAGTGCCTTTGATGTAAAACCATCCTAGACACTTCCGAATTCAAAACCCTGTGCTCTCCAGTCCAGCTGACTTCCCATAACTATTTTCCCTAGTTTATCAAAATTTACTCTGCTGATCGAGATCTGGAAACAAGAAACACTAAAAGTCAAGCTGGTAATGAAACACTCAGTCTAGGCACTGAAAATAATTAACCATAGGAACGGATCACCCAAAGGTGATGGTGAATTCTCCTTCACGTTGAGTTTTTCAGGCCAAACTGCTTCTTGTGCTGGAAGGTTACGTCTAGTTTGGATGTAGGACATTGGGCTTGGCACTGATGTTACTGGCTGCCCTCTTCTGCTCCACGCTACTCGCCTCAACTCTTCTCATACCTCCTTCCCCATCACCATCTCTACTGTACATACACTTCTCCCTGACAAAACCCTGCACTAAATGTACTGCATTTACTAATTAGAATAGCAGTTACTAATTAAGTTTAAATTCCAATGTACCAATCAAACTTTATTTCCTAATTGTGCTACATTATCACTAATTAGAATGGCAGTTTTTACTTAATGGATTATATTTAAATTAAGATGTCTCCATCCAATGTTTTTTCCTACTTACATTTTAACTAATTGGTACTGCAATTATTAAGTTACATTTAAATTGAAATATATCAGGCTGGTAGGGAATCATATGATAGCTTGCTTACAGTCTGTATAGTACTAGTAGGAATGATTAAGATACAGTCCAGTTAATTAGTTCTGGAATCAAAATAATTTCCAGAGTGCTTGAATAAAGAGGGAGCATGTGCTACTCCCTTGCCACAGTATTAAGGAGGAGCTTATTATGGGCTCAACAGAAATTTAACATGGCTATTGTAACTAATGAGCTCAGACTCCAGTGCTGAGTCTGCAAATGTTTAGGCCCAGGTTCAGGGGAGCATTTAAACATATACCTACTTTTAAGCATGTTCTTAGTGGCTGATGCACATTTCTGAATCCATTTCTGTAGAAGAGAGTATTTCCTGCTTGTCAATACTTGTAATATTTTTGTGATAGCCAATACAGCCTTTAAAGATTCACTTACCGGTTTTTATTTTACCCTCTACCGCACCAGCCCTCCAGATCCTGGTGATGTTACACAAAAGCAAAGACAATTGCCAAGCGCCAACGATAACAAAGAAGTCGACAGCAGCCTTGTATCACAGATCTGCATCAAGATCCAGTGCGGAAGACTTGTTTGACTGACAAAGCTACCTGGAGCAGAGGGAGGACTCATCGCTGGCTAAGGGGATTTGTGATTCCTGCTTTCTGCTGCTGGTGACCCTGAAGCGGCATGGGGGAGAGCAGTTCAGACTGCAACAAATGCCATGACCTGAGGGTTTTAACATCGCAGCCTTTCCGTCTGGCGAGCTCAGCACACAAGCTTTGGGCCACACTCTTGCCCTTCCCAAGCACCAGCTAACCCTCGCTGCTAAATCAGCTCCGGTCACGGAGAGTGTAAGACTGTGTTTGCAAGAAATAGGCACCGGGATGAGGAGTTGAGGAGCTGCAGCCTCATGAAATACCGGTATGTTTTCCTTCCAGTGCCATCCTGAACCTAAAGGGGAGAAGCAGGGTGGCTCTTGATAGACGCACTCGCATCACACACATATACATACCTATAATTTTAGACACATTCCAGTTTTTATGTCTGTTTGGCCACATGCACACAATGGCATATGCGCACAGAGAGACACCAGCTTAGAAATGCTCTCTTTCCCATAATCAGTTTTGCACGGACAGTGAGGAGACATTATCTGCTGTGCCCTTCAGCCTAGGCTTGGTCACGTTTGGGAGAGGCAGGCTGTTCCTATGGAAACTATGCCTTTTGTTTTTGTGACCCAACACGTCTTTCTAAATCAGGTCTGCATGCAAGCTGCAAGGCAGAGTCCTAATACCATCAGGAAAGAAGCAAACGCCAGGGAAAGGAAGTCTATAATGACTTACTACCAATCCCAGAGTTGCAATATGACTAAGAGCAGATGAAGGGGGATATAGTGATTCAACTGAGATCTGTAACAGGCTAACAACCTTCCTCATATGAGGCAGAATTTAAAAGAAACCAGCAGGACGTGAAAAACAAATAATAAATTAATGAGGTAAAATGAGGGATAAATTAGGAGGAAAGGTTATTGGTGCTTCACAAACAGAAGGGCCCATTAAAAATAAGATTAGAGTGTAAACTTTTGAATTGGCAAGATTTTTAAAAGACCTCGGCAATATCACCTTATCTCTATGTAAATAAATGAGAGGGTGAATGTCAGAAATGGTACATACTTAGCAATGCCTTCCTTCTCTTCTCCCTGCCTCCGCGCTTTGAGTTTTACAGGAGCAGGGTTGAACTCCAGAGAAATCCATCTCCATGTTGGGGGACTAAGTCCTTTCAGAAAGCCTGCATAATTTAAGAATAAGCGCAAAGAAAAAGATACCAGGATGTCAGATTGTCCTCATATTAAACAAGATCCAAGTTTTAGAGGTGCCATAACAGCCAATGTCATCAAAAGCTCCTACAGCACTGAAAGAGAACTGGAAAAGTCAATAGAAAACTACTTAACTGAGGCAGAAGGATCAGCTTGAGAGGCAGTTGATGATAAGCCACTCTGGCAATGTATGTTTGAGAGACTGTGTCCTTCATTTTGTAATGCAACTATGGACATGAAGGCAGATGCTGTATGGTTATACTTTAACAGTGAACTATGAGAGGATTTTATCTATTTTCTTTCTAATTTACTCTGACTCTGCAAAACCATCTTCCTCCAAGCACTGCTGCCTCTTTCAGCATGCTAAGAACTCCCCTCCATACGATGGGGACAAATGTTCAAAGCCCTAAGCTGCATTTTTCCTTTTGTATAACTTCTTTTAAGGCAGTACATGGATTTTTTTCCCCCAACAAATTGTGGCAGCTTTCGGTGTGTAGTTGCTTTTGACTTAAACGCTGAACCCACTTGAGAGTCATGGCCAGGCAAATTTCTCAAAACAACTCCGCTCCAGAATAGACATTGCAAATCTGTCACCAGATGACTACAAGGGACACGAGCGAGCATTTGTCTGCTACTCCCACTTAGCAGTCCATAGCTGCATTACAAAGTAGCTACTCCCACCCCATCCATGAAACAGCCGCATTTCATCCTCCAGCTTACTAAACAATAGAAATAGGTGGACAACCTTGGGTTGGGTACTCATTTGGTTTAAATGCATGGAGCTATGCTGATTTACAGCAGCTGAGAAGCTGGCGCCTGCACTCCATCCTAGAAATGATTTCATTTCATTAGTAGATCCCTAGACAAAGTATGGTCTGCAATTCAATAACCATCCTTGATGCTTACAAGAGGTGCCTTCAGCTCAACCGTATAGGGACTGGTAGGAACATTTCTGATCGACTCAGTCTCTGCCAGAATATGATGTCATGTCACATCATAACTTTTTGGGGCTGTGTATTGCTTTTAGTGATGTTTCCAAATCTTTCTGTTTTCTTAAGCTCCTGGGGTTTAGCACTCTAGCCTTGGATGTAAAAAATGCAGGTTCAAACCCTTGCCCTCTGTGAGTGTAGTAATCCAGGGTAAAAAACTCATGCTGTGATTCAGACTAGGGAATAGAAAGAGACTTTATGCAGCTTAGACACATGCTGTAGCCACAAGGAAAAGCTTAAATTTTGATGGGGAGGTGGAGAGGGGAGCAAGCAGGGGGGAAAGCTACCCAAAAATACAGAATTCAGTTTTTGGAAAAGTATCCAGTGGGGTTTAGTTATGCTATACACTATGGTTCAAAACTTCCAGAGCTACCATGAAATAGAAACAGACTTGTCATCATCTGGTCAACTTTATTTTCAAGTGTTATTTAAATCTAGTGTTAAATTGTGCACTTAAGTTATTTTGTAAAGAGAGGGAAGGTAGAAATGAGTATTACAGAATTAAATCAGTAGGGTTACTCTGGGAGGAAAACATGACTCAGAAGGGTACTGATTGCAGAATCTGGCCTTTAATGTACTATGTCTGTTCTCAAAAATTTGGAATATAAAAAAAATATACAAAGCACCATGTGTGTTTACATGTGTGTGACTGCGACAAACTAGCTCAACAAAACTGAGGAGCTGGTATTTGTTAGGTTAGACAGGCTGAGTTTATACCGAATTTTATATAGTTGTAATTCTGGTGGAGAAATGTCTTACTATCCCTCTCTGAAATTTCTCCAGCATGCCCCCCCTGCAGATGGGAATTCATTTGCTAAAAGGAGACTTGGCAGTAAAGCCCATCTTGAGCTCTGTGGGCTGTGTCTCTTCGGGAGACAGTATTATTGCAAACATTCCCTTTGCGCTAAGATATTTAAACAGTCTTCCCGGCAATGTTAAAAATGTAAGGTGTGCTTGATGATGAAATATTGCTGTACAATGACTTTCTCATTTAAAAAAGCTACAGAACATTTTCCAGCTGCGGCCACTGCAGTATCCGAGTATATCATTCTGGACATTTATTTGTGGAGACAAATTTTTGCTGCATCCCTTGCTCCCTCTCCGAAGCGTTCCCCCGAATGCTTGAGGTGTTGTGTTGTCTGAGGCAAGCGCTCTCAGTGCCCACTAGCTCCCAGTGCAGTACTTGAGAAAATCCTCCCTTTGCCTTCACGAGGAAGAGACACAAAGAGAAAGCTTCAGAGGTATCCCACGCAGCGGCGGTACTGTTTTAACTACGCTGTTAGGTAGTACGGGGCATTGCCATAGTTTCGTTTTCCTGGCTGCTCTCTTAACCTTTTCTCTAGGGATGGCTGTCCATGTGGTACCCTCTAAACCAAGTGATACCTAAAACCATATGAAAGGTATGATCTAGAGCAAAATCTCCAGGGCAGTTTTGCTGAAGATAAGAGAAATACTCTGTACATGAATACAGCAAACACCTGCCAACTTTCAGACTGAGCAGCAGGTCATAAAGCAAGCAGAACTTAGAAAAGCGGAGGCGTATATAACATCTGAATGAGAGGTGAGAGATAAAAACAGCTTTTGTACGTGTGTGGCTGGAAAAGAGCTGAATAAAACAAACTCAACATGACTGCCAGCATGGTTTGCTGCCCAACAAAATGCAAAGCCATATGCGTGGAGTGAAAGCAAATGGCCTCCCTGATTTCAAGAGCTGGAAGAAAAGCAAACAGGAGAAGGGAAGGGAGGTGAGTTGGGATTCAGGAAGTACTGAATACCGCCAAGCTCTTCCAGGCTGGAAAGGCTATATGAAGATTAGGCATCAGACTAAAAGTGCATCGTGGTGCACTTGCCTTCAGCCAACACAGAGAGGAACAGCAAGAAAATTCTGTGAATCAAAATTCAGACAGAGTAACGCAGTCCTGCCCTGCTGGGCCCATTCTTTTGCCAGGTAATCACAGGTAATAGACATTACTCCCAAAGTGGCCAGAGGCCATCTGCTTATGATCTACAAAACTCCACGACTCAAGGCAACAAAGAACCTGGGAGCCTAAAATGCAATTTTCCCAATCTGTTGATAGTCTGAGGCAATCTCTCCTGTCAAGAGCCCAGAGCAAGCTCTCTTGGTTGCTCAACATGCTGCTTGGATGTAGCTGCATTTCTGTAGATTCCTCTTTATTCTTGCCTTCTGCTGCAGAAGTCTTGTTCTCTTTGATGACTGATTTGCCTGTTTTTTATTTTGGACTTAGTTATACTGCATTCCCCATGGTTTCTTGTTGTTTGGCCCTGCCTCTGAGCATGTGTTTGCCTTGCTCCTTGCCTGGTGGGCTTCTCGCTGACCACTGAACTAACTTTGGGCCATCCCTCTACTCAGACCTGTGGCCTCAGCTGCACCTTGATCAAGGTACTGGGTTCTGCTCTGGGTTAGAAAATCCTCACTTAGCTGTAACCACTGGCCTTTTCTGGCTGTGACTCCCTGGCACAGATCTCCACTGCAAAACTCCAGAAGCCAGATGAACTAAAATGGATCAAAACAAGAGAGCAGAAAAATGAGGGGCACTTGCAGTAGTTGGGAACTAGATGAAAGGCCCATGTGATCCAAGGAGATGCATCCCCATCTTCCTTCTGAATGTCAGTTTTGGCAAATAGTTTAACTCTGAGTGAGTGAGTCCCGCTAACCAAAAACCTGAGCATTATTCTGTGTCATCCTATGCTTGCTAATGCAACACATGTGCTTCGAATGTTATGATTATTTGTTATTAAACTAAGAAAAAACATTGCACGAGTCTGTCAGCCTTTCAAAAATAGCTTGCACTCTTGCACACGCCTTTCCCTTATGCACAGTTTGGCACCTTCTAACACATTGTTTTTGTCTGTGTTTATTTTAAACTGAGAAGCTTAAAGAAATGCCCAAATAGTCACAGGGGAAAAAGGAAACCAGTTATTTATAGTATGAAGCAGTTAAGCTTTCAGGATGGTTATAAGTATGTTTTGTATCAACTAGCGCCCTAATTCTGCAAGCACTTAAGGGTGTACTGTACTTGCTGCGTAAGGCGAGGGGTGCACTTGGCCTGGTTTCAAGTGTTTCATCAAGGTCACCATTGAAAGGGGACTTGTGCTCAGAAGGGACGTGCAAGCTAAAAGCACGGATTCTGGCATTGCTAGGTGTGCCTCCAGACCATCCAGGACCCATCCGGGTGCCCCGGCACAGCTGGAAAGGTCACATGTCACCAGGCCGGCTGGGCTGTTGGAAGGGGAGAGCCCTGTCTATGTGAGCAGGGTAGACAAGATGGTCCATGGCCCGCAGTAGGACTATTCATGTTGCCTAAAGGTGGCTGTGTGGGGATATTGGCAGAAGTGAGACTTAGATGTGCAGGTGCAGGGCTATGTCGTGTTGCCAAAAAGCAAAATATTACAGGTAGCTTCTGAGTTTTGAAAAGAGATTGTTTGTCATAAGGAAAAATCTACACAGCTTTTATAGCAAATGGTTATTTCTCCCAGGTTAGTTAGGTTCTAACCACTGATTTTTTTATTTTTTATTTTTCCAGTGTTTCTATTTCTTCCTGAGAAGAGGAAGAGAAAAGGCTGCCACTGCTGAATTGCTGCACACGGATTCATTTATTCTCCCTCCCTGCACAAATTTGCCTTTTTTGGTACAAAATGTTTTGCTAGGATGATTTTCAGCAGCTCTACACATTCATGCTCAAGGGGAGTTACTGTGGAGGTGATCCTGTTAGCGCTACGAAGAAATACTGATGCTGCCAGACACTTTGATGTGCTAAACTAAATCCCAGGCGCACAGGTATCAAGAACAGCCCTGCAAAAACATGGTAAGCAGATAGTCATAATTGGCCAGGGTTTTTTGTAATAAATCAATATTTGATTAGCAGCAAATATTTCCTCTGATCTCTCCCTTGCTTCATAAGGCCGAAAACAAAGGTAGGATGGGTTTTTTCAAAGCTCTACCCTTGAGTCTCATTAGTCTCTCTCTGGACTCGATGGTAAAGTGCCTTGTAACACCAGTGGGAAGTGGTTTATACCAACAGTAAGTGTTTTTAAAAATCCTATTGATTATAGGTATTAGGACAATGTAGACTTGGGGCTAGGTTTTACCAGAGAGTCTCAGCTTTGGCTTGTTTTCATAGCATGAGGAAAGATGGTTTGATAAAATATTTGCGAGAAATGCCAAATCAGTGTAAGGAAGCACTTCTACCAGGAGTGGAAATTTTTTCCAGCTTTTCCCATTTAATTATGTGTCCATGGCATGTTTTGTCCATGCTAAGACCTAGAGATGTTCATCTTTACGTGAGCTAGCTGTAGCAAAGTTTCAAACTTGCCGTGCTACCAGATAATGAGCTTGTGACTGGTCCCATGATGACCACATCTAGAAGATCTGCCTGCGCTGTGGCTTTAAAGGAGCGCCCCAGAAACACCACAGGGGCTTTTATTGTTGTTAGGTAGGCGTTGTTAGACCTGGAGCTATAACTATGACATTTTAAAAGGGGAAATTCAATAACTGGAACACTATCTCCGCCCTATATACTGTGTCCTTGAAGAGGGTTTCCTTTCAGACCAGCAACTTTTCAGTCGCTTTCTAGTTGCAAAAACCACTATACAATCCCCTTCTGTGTCTCCAAAGAAATTTGTTTAGCCTTCTACCACTTCAGGGTGTCCTGGACTCTCTCTGCCAGGGTCTCGGCCTGCCAGCACTTCTTCACCCTGCAGCAGCTGCTCCTCACTGTCTATGCTCAGTCCTTTTCAGACAGCAAAGAAGGGCAGCAATCAGGCCAGAGCAAACATCTGTGTGTGCCTCTGCTTCCCCGTACTGGCTTTTTGGAAGTAGACTGAGGGCAATACCATCAGTCCTGACCAACGTTGTACATCACAGACCTACTCACGGTGAGCAACAGGTTTAATTCCCTTTGCTGCTGTTTGTCAGTTTTCTATGAGACAGTGATTTTTTTTAAGACGTATTCAACACTAATGGGTGTTGTATATATTATGTGAAGGTATTTCAGTGTAACTTCTTTAACGTTTCAGATATTCAACATACAGCTATTTGCTTTGTGCTTTATAGTAGGTTGCATGGTGCCCTTTTTCTTCCCCTTTCAGACAGAAAATTTTCTGAGTTGAGAGAAGGGTTTAAATAAATCCCACAGAATCACACAATGCTTTTCCACAAATACTCATGTTTGCGGAAATGTTTACAGCATTTTTCTTTTTTTCTTATGTGCTGCTGAACAACTTATCTCTTGCATTAATAAACAGTGGATGCAAATGTTTTGGAAGCAAATTCCTAGAGATTTATTCCAGCAAATATTTGCCCATTCTTTTTTTCATCTCTCCCTGTCTAGTCCTAACCACAGCTCCCCAGGATGAAGCAGGCTGTTTTAAAATAATTAAAAGTTTCTGCCTTTGCGTGGCTTCTGTTGACACCGTATCTGCCTGAGCATGGTAGGAACCAGCTCCAAGCCAATTAAAAGGAGATGGGTGCATCATATTGCTCCCGTCTCTCTTAGCGAACTCTTGACCAAGAAGTCACTGTATTGATGAATTTCATTTCTTCCTAATCTGCTTGTACTCTGCTTGATAGCTTGGAGCTTTGCTCTCTTCTGTTTCAGTGCAATGACCCTGCTCTTGAGAAAGCTGCAAGTTCGAGGCAAAGCAAAGATTTCAAGTTATTACAAGATGCTAAACATACAGATCTCTTCTTAGCTGTCTGCAAGACGTTGCCTGAAGTTGAGCTCTCCCCCCACAGACGAAGAAACAGTAAGGCATTATTAAAGAGGTTTTAAGGCAGTAACAAAGAAAAGCAGTTCCACTCAGCGCTACACAGCTAAACAGACTCAATGCTCATGCCCCTTCAGGTGCGTATATGGAAAAGTAGCAAACCAGGGTTTGCATTAGTGCAAAACACATGTACTGTGTGTCTTTCAAGAGCTGGCCTTCAGGCAGGCACTCATGTACTAGTCAGACAAATCAGAGGTCCCTTTACGAGTAATTTTATGCAGATGAAGACCAAAAGGACCTTTCTGTAGGACTACTCTTTTGTGTGTTTCTGGGATGGTGCCTTAGGTTTTTTTGCACAAATCTCAAGCTGCCAGTTTGCCGGCTTTTGTCTATTCTGTAATGGCGTGTCTTGAGCAAAGCATAGTGAAACAGGCCAAGGATGTAGTGTTGCTGGATGTGCACTCCAGCCTGCTTGCTACTACGTCAGCCAGGCAAAATCAATTTGCTTTTTGGCTTGTTGTCAGATAATGAGTTTTGGTCAACAGACAGCGTTGGCCTCAGATAGGTGCTCCTTAGGCAAAAGGGCAATGTTTCTTATTTATTTTTGTCAGCATAATACCCATTTGGGTGCCAGATATTAATTAAGATATATAACTAAAGAATAGGACCCAAGATCTCTTCTTGTGAACAGAAGATAATACCAATGGGAAAGCAGTTTAAATAACTTCCAGGAGAATACCAGAGCTACAGGAATTGCTCTTCTCATATACAGCTACAAGGGAAATCCTGACACCTGCATCTTCGTATTGGAAAAGTCTTTGCCATACCAGAGACTGTACGTTCAGGATCGAAGTGACAGATAGAAATAACATTCTGAAACTAGTACACTATGAATTTCCATTTCCTTAGAAGTTTAATATTTATAAAGTGGTTCAGCTCTGAATTGCTGTGACAGTATCACAGTATTAAAGACTTGGTTGTCCTGATAATAAACAACACTGTTTTGCCCGAGAGCATCTTTGACTTGTACCTGTTCCAGTCTATTTTAATTTTTGTTTAATCGTGACGCTTTCCACACTTAGAGAATGTGTCTTTTTGGCATGGAAAGGAAGTAAGCATGACCTTTATCAAATAAAAATGTGCATTGCTACTGCAACAATGAGTAAGCACAGATGAAATAGACACTTGTATTTACACGACATCTGGAAGACAAATACTGACCAGATCTTTTTATCACCACTGCACTGCTCCAAGTTAATTGGAAAGACAGAAGGACATCACAGAATCTCATCAAAGGGATTTAGAGATGTCAGTCTGAGTTTCTAAACTTACAGTGAATTTGGCACCTAATTTTTTTACCTAGTCTTTTGGAGTTTCAAGATAATAGAAAAGAAATAATGGAATAGATAGGATAATTTAGGAAGAAATTGTGTTTGAAACTGTATTATCAAATAAATCACCCTCTATGGGAGAAAACAATAGAGTGGGACCTTGACTTTACCAGTTGGATAAAGATAAGTATTCAGACTGAGACAGCTAAAGCTTAGGAAGATAATAGCTTGTCCATCAGGGGCAATGATGCCAATTAATGTTAATAGAAGCATATAGATCTCCTCAATATTGCCAATGGGCATGCTGGGAATATTGTTAACACCAGCGTGCCCATCTGTTATTAAGGAATTGGAGGGGGAAAAGGAAATGAGAGAGAGGGAAGGAGGAGGAGGTTCAACCTCTTGTTGGAGATGAAATGGTTTCCTGTTATTTAATTAAGTGGCATTTTTTTCAGGTCCAGCAACAGAACAAGCGTGTCTGTGTTTACTTACTATGTCCCTCCTCTGCAAGAGCGCAACTTTTTGAAACCCAGGATCAGAGGCGATATTTCACCAAACAGAAAGCATCCGTTAGCTCCTTACTAACCATTGCTTGAATGGTTTATTCTTGTTCCTTGTAACTCCATTTTTCTTTCAGGTAGAGACAACCATCTTTTCCTCACCTGGAAATCTTCATAGGAGGAAAGAATCAAGAATGACATGGAGGTTATAATTTGAGGAAAGCTTGCCATTATCTTCTTGGCTTATCTATTTGAAACTAAAGGAAAAAGACCTTCCATGATATGTTTGTCTCTAGGTAAGGGATAGTTGTGCCCAGAGCTAGTTATTAAAACTGACTGAAAAAGGGGATTTTTTTTTTCCCCTGTAGAAATTTGAGTATTAGAATATTCTAGTGGAAAACAAAAATATTTTGGCTGAAATTCAGAAAGACCTTAATTTAGAAATGCTTCTATTTTTGCCTAATGGAAGTTGCCATCCTAGCCTAGATAGAGAAGTGAGGCACCTGGCTTGATCCAATTAGGTCACCCTTAAGGACTCCTTAGAGGGCAGCGGCATCATCGGAATTAATCTAGAGCCTCTTCTGCAGAAGAGAATGACAACCTGCAGCATCCGAAGCCTGGGGTGGCAAAAAACACCGCAAAAGCATTGTCAAATACGTGTATTTTGTGGTTTAATCAAAACACCATTTTTTTCACTGCTTGGTGTCGCCACAAAAAAAAAAGAAAATTTCAGGGGGAATTAGCTACTCTTTTGAGAAATAATATTCAGTTTATTTATAACCCATAGCCTATTTCTAGTGATAGACATAGGCACTTTTGCATTTCATATTATCTGATCAAGGTAGAAATACCAAGGCAGAACTAATAGAATGTGCCTTATATCTGTACTGTAGCAGCTGCAATGGTATAGCAAGAGCGGGGGAGGGTTTTAGTGTGCTGTGAATACAGTCTTTTCATCTCAAGCCTGGGCTGATAGAGACCTTCTGAATCATATGACAATTTTCTTAAAAGGTGTCTCCGAAATAAGACTCAGGATTCATGTTTCCTTGAAGAATTTGTGACTTGGGGTTTCAGTCGCTTCCCAAAATCAAGGTTAATAACCTGAAAGGATTCTACCGTAGAAGTTTTAAGCACTCTAAATGGTCTGGTGAAAATAAGCAAGCAGAGAAATAACAGTATGCATTCTAGTTAAACAAAGGTAAATGCTTTGGCCCAACAGATAGATGGTAATGTAATGTAACGGTGAGATATACTTTCATTTTTAGCCAGAGTATCAGCATTTGCTCCTGGCCTTTGGCATGCAAAAGTAAATCAAGGCTGGTTAGGGGGCAGCTGGGATGTTCTTTCTCTCCACAAACACCGTATGGTCTTTCCTTCTGCTGTGCATGTGCCTCCAGGCAGATGGAGGCTCTGAATACAAGCGGAGTATTTTGCAGAGAAGTCAGAGCATGTGTGCCTGTGGTGCTCCAGGGCCTCACCCTTCCACTACTAGAGCTAGTGAGGGGTAGATTCATGTATCCACCAGCGAAAGGCAAAGCCTGCCACATCATCACTCAGGAGGTCGTCTTGGTGTGCGTCTTTTTTTCTAAGTTTTTAAAAGAAATGCATTTTGCAGGGTGCTGACCACAACCATGGGAAGATTGAGCTCTGGCTGCTACCACTGTTGTCTGAGTTCATGTCCACTCTCACCACTAATATAAGCAGCGCTCATCAACACCATCTCTCAGCCCTCCTGGCAGGTAGGACTCCCCTCCATCCTCCTGCTATTACCCTGTTCTGAACTTCATTTCTCAGCTCTGCTTTGTGAACAAGAACTGCATCATTCCATCATAACAACAGTTAATTAGGAAAGAAAACCCACCCAAATCAATTACCACAAATCAAATTACTCTTAGGACAAAAATGCAGCAGTGAATATTGTGGTAAAATATATGAGAAACACCTCTTGCCAGTTCAGTATTTATAGTGGCCAGCAGCCACTGTAAATTCTCCAGTATAACAGGAAACAAACAGCACGTGTGAAATGATCTCATCTCTTCAGGGTGCTGATTTTATGAGCAGTTCTGTTCGTGCCTATCTTCAAACATGTAGACAGCTCCACTGAAGACAATTTGCTTCAGTTCCTGAGACAGCAGGAAGAAAACAGCCCTAGATAAAGGCAGAGAAAAAAACTGGAGAAGGAAGCAAGAAATTGGCTGCAAAGAAGGGAACAATTAAGGGGGGAAAAAGATGCTTTTGTGGGTTGGTTTTTGTTTTGTTTTCCCCCTCCTTTTTGCAAACAAATTGTCCTCAATGTTCTCCCACTTGCTTGGGAATCATCCGACAGGCCTAAGCAGTCCATCAGCCTGGATCAGTGCAGTTATTCCACCTACATCACAGGCCTTTGAGGGTGAAAAGCCCCGGCGGTGACCCATTTTCAAGTCTCCATGCCTGCAAACTCCTCTTCTGGTTGCTGGCTTCCTAGCTGTCCCACTTTTGGAGGAAGAACAGCCAAAAAAGGTGCAGAGGGGGTGAGCATGGCTGCCCACAGGAGCCAGGTGAGTGTGGGCATGGAGGTACCAGGGAGAAGGGAACAGCAGCAAGCGAGCAACTGAGGCAGCTTCATTCCCTCTGCCCCCTACAAAGGGACTGAAGCGGGGCTGCGATGGCTGTCATGAGTAGGGGTGCACAAACACGGGGGTTTATTATGACAGCCGAACAAAAAAGAGCCGTGTTACCACTGGGAATTTCTCAAGCTTTTTACCAGTAGTATGTTCTTAGCAGTGCTGAAAATATGGCTAGACTGGAGCAGACGACAGCAAGCATAAATCAAGTGAAGGCAACTAATTAACACCAGTGAGGGACTCAGGCCGGTATTTCAGCTGTTGCAAGGTGCTGCAGTTGTTCTAGTTGGGGGCTGGGGGGGCTGGGGGTGAGGCTTGGTGATGAATTGATACTATTTTAAAAGTTTCTTTGCTTTTCTTAGGATATCTGCTGGGATGGGCTTGTGTCTGACTCCTCATACAGACTCTTGAAAGAGGCATGTCTGCATGGCAAGGGGATATGCTTATATGGGGGAGAAAATAATATTTCCCTCAAGAGGAGGATTGTGAAAACGACTTTCTAAAGCCTGTTTCTTCGGGATATGAGGTTGGTATGATAACGTTTTCTGTTTCTGACTCCCTCCTGCTCTTTCCCAAGAGCATCTGACCTACTTGGCCAATTTCAGACACATTTGACCAAGGTGGCAGAGGTCTTAGGATACCCGTTTCATAAGACTTGGTGCCCAAGTAGAGGATGCCCTTATGCTTCCTTTGGAGCATGCGCCTTATTAGATACCAGGGAATCAAATTGTAAGGCAAAACCCTGTTGTCTCTTCTTCCCTGGATGCAAGCAGAGTAAGATGCCTGTTTTCCAGGGAAGAGATCAGGATACAAATCGGGGTGCTGGAAAAGCTGTGGGTCATCACCCCCAGGCTTTGTCCCATGGCTGAGGGAGTGTGGGAAAGGATGAACGGCTCCACTTGAACTGTATTGCCTGAGAGCCTCAGACAAGACTCTCATTTATTTTTAATGTTGGTTATTATTTAAACTTTGGATGGTTGCATATTTCAGAAGACTTGAGTTGCCATTTAGGAAATGTATTTATGGATGCTAGGTTATTTTACAGCCTTTTGGAGTGAGATACACGGGAGCAGTGTCCAGAGGGTGAGCTATGCTGGGGATTTCGAAGCGCAGTTAGGCTAAACGGCAGTGATGTTCACAAGCCTAATCCCAAAACACACACAAATGATTGTGGAAGAACTTCGGGCTAATAAACACAAAATGCTTGTTTGTTTGTTTTCTAAAAACAAACAAAGAACACTGAGGAAAATTAACATGATTGAAAACAAGGAGAGGAACTTGAACACCTTGCTGTGGTAAATGGATTTTGTCAGCATTAATATACGTGCTAGTGACACTTCAGATATAAATGAGGACTTGAGAAGCTCTTAAATCTGAAGATGGAAGCTGATGAAACGTGATATTCTTCCTATATTTAAATTAGGCTTAGCAACTACTAGGTGATCCTTTAAACCCTAGCTGATCCATCATCTTTGTGGCTTATTTATTCTTAATTTCTCCAGTTATTTTAAAGGAGTTGATTGCTATCGTCCCATTAAGCAGCTTCACTGAATTATTTTGGGGTCAGCATCATTAGCTTTGGATGCAGGTACGGATCAAGATCTGTGCATGAAAAGATGACCATATTTTGTAGAAAACAAATAAATAGAGAGAACCACATCTTCCAGTGTAAACATTTTGAAGTAATTTGATAATAATTTTCTTTGCTAAAACAAACAAGCCAACTCAAAATACTGTATTACATGCACATTGCCTCCATATGGTACCTTTATGCAGAACTGGTTACTGAAGATTTTCCAGGCCTAGTATATTAAGTTCGGTTCAGGTTTCACTGATTAAGAGACCCTTTGTTTTTCACAGTTATTTTCTTTGCATTCATAACACTATTCATGTCTGTGAGGAGAGACAGGGAGGGGGTAAATATCTGGTACAACTTAAATGACTGCACTGTTTCCTGGTACAAAATAAAAGCCTGAAGGTTTTTAGCACACAGTGAGTAGATGAATGCATATTAGGAGAGAAGGAGCCTCCCCAGTTATCCAGCCTCATCCCTGCAGGCTATAAGTTGTGATTCAGCTACCAGTCCCTGTGGTTAGGCTTATTTTTCCCCTCTTGCAATAAAGTCAGGGTACAGGACTAACTATCTGGAAGCCCAGTATGTTCACTGCTTTGTGGAGAAAAATGCATGCAAGTTGAATGAAGGCTTGTTTGGGTAGCCCCCTTGGGCTGTAGCTGCTGTAGAGAGATCACCATCCACCCTGTTCACCATCTTCTCCCACATGGACATTGCTGTTTCCTCAGATCTGCTTCAATCAAGAGAAACAGGGTTAGCAAAGAGCGGCTATTCAAAGTGTGTCAGTTAGCTACAGTCCTCCCTTTGCCTTAACCAGGCCAAGGAGCGCTCGCATGAGCAGCCCAGCTGGCACATCTGGAGGAGGGGGAGTCACAGTGGCCACCCCGATGGGGAGCAGAAGGGTAGGCGAAGGACACGAACCTTTTCAGATAGCAGAGCTGCCGCTGGAGAGGGATGTGCATGCAAATCCCAATGCCACAGGCCACGCTCGCCTTTCCTTTGAGGCACATAATAATGCAAGCACGATGCAAGTCGATGTTTGGTTTGGGCAGATAGAAATCTGGCAGGCAAGAGGGCAAAGGGAAGGTTTCCCTATCAGATCCTTACCTAGCAGCAGGATCTATCTAAGGCACTGGCCTATTGCCTCCAGAGAAGCACGTCTCCTGCCCAGGTAAATAAAATACAGGATCACCTCCAAGTGCCTAGCTGAGGCCCTTGTTTTGATCTGAAGCGCTTATTATTAGGCCTTTTAGTCTGGATATGAAAATGGGGCTGTCTATTTGGAAACTGCTAGCTCCTTGGCTTTGAATATCTATCCTTTAGGAGAGCGAATTGCTCCCTGCACTCACTAGCTCTCTGATTCCTGGCCATCGCTGTCTTCCAGGAGAACTGGTTGGAATGCTAGTTGCTGAAAACGAGGGAGTGGATAGTCCTGCTTGGCACAGGCTGTGGATTTCTGGCCAATTTTTGTTTCATGCTCCCGGAGGAGGTAGCAGCAGGTATCCTTTGCCTGTGTGATGGAGAGTTCAGATAGCAAAGATGCTCTTGGGACCAGACGCAGCCAACTGGAGAGCTGAAGTTAACAGGTTTTACACCCTAGACTCCGTGTATGCAGCTCTCCCAGTGCTGTAGAGGGAGCTTAAAGCTAGACTTGGTGTACTGGGCCTTTGGAGAGCCAAGGTTTTGTGCTGATCCCAGCACAGAGTGCACGAGAACTTCATATTCTCTGCTCCGTGGCCCATTCCTAATTACTCGAACCATCTATTCTTCCAGATAGCTACTTATTAAAATAATTAGCTTGAACCTCCCTTGTTACAGACTGGTCCTAGAAGAGCTGTTTTATTTGCAGTTGCTTAGTGTTAATGAACACATTGCCTGTCCCCATTCTTTGCAATGATAATCTAATGACAAGGACAGTATTTGCTGTAAACTTGTTCCGTGTTGGTTGCTTTCAATAAGACTTCTATCAGACGAAATGAGGTTTTGCTCTCTCAGCTGCAAGGGGTAATGGAGAAATTGGCTTGTAAACAATGAGCAATTATACTGGGAATTAACTTCCACGGAAAGGACAGACTCTTTTGGGATATAACCAGACGGAAATTAATGCCAGGCAAATGTATAAGGTTTCTGATAACCAGATCCAAGTCAGCTAGAATGCTTGGATTCCTTGTTCCACTTCGCAGTTGAGCTAAAAGTTTGTACTTCTCTTCCAGCAAAATTTTAACGCGCCAAGTCCCTGCTCAGTAAAAGCATGTGGATTTTATAGCCTTCACAGCATTGCTGTTGCTCTTTTTTTTAAAAGAGTGGATGAAAAAGGAAAATTGTGAAAAAAGGAGGCTAATTAGAGAAAATGGGCTTAATTTGGAAGCCACAGGTACCTCTTTTATAAGCTTTTGTTGAGCTTTTGCCCACAGTAAATTTATACAAGCTTTGAACAGACGGTAAATCTCTGTTTGCTATGGCCTGCTCTAAATGGGGCGCTTTCAGCACTATTTTGCTGACAGCTAAGGGTGCAGATGAGGTCATAAAATCAACAAGTCCTGGGAAATACCCGTTCAGCTGGGAGAAACGTTTCCTTGGATGCCTTGTTTTTCTGGATTTGTGTAAAATAGTATTTACTGTTTTTGCTAAGATGCTTGGTGGCTACATCACTATGTGTTTAAGAAGTCCTGTTATGAAGTTTGATTCCGTAGCGCTCTGCTGCCTTCTCTCTTGCCAGTCAGGCACTTCAGACCTCTTTCAAAGACTGACATTTATTATCACAATTTCATCGCTCAGGTCCTGGCCAGCCTACTTGTGGAAGGCTTCATTGAATAGAATTGAATGTTGATTGAACTGAGCAGCCTGAATTGAATGAGGAGTGACCTGTATACACTGTTCAATTGGATGGGAGTCACTTAGGTGAATTACTATTAAAAAGAATAAAAATCAAAGCAACACAATCACATTTAGAAATTGTGGTTGTACTGGATGGAGGTACCTAATGAGTACCAGAATGTGACGTTGTGGCTTGCACAATGCTGAGACTAACCCACAGCAAATCCCAGCAGCCCCAGTTTTCAAAAGGGTCGATTCACACTGAATGCGATGGGTTTATGGGTTCAGCTCGGGGGTGGGCTTACCAAAGAAGGGTGCCAGTGGTGGGGCAACTGGTGATGTCCCACTACTGCTTGCTAGCAGCATGTGTGCTCTTACCCTGTCGGGGCAGGGAAAGCTCAGACCAAGGCTGTATCTTCACCCAGTCCAACTTACAAAGCAAGCACTTGATCTGCAGAGATAAGAAACACCTCTCACCCGCAGTGGCTTCAGCTGGATGGTGGGTGGCCTAGTTGGTTGCTTGTGTTTCTGCCTGGACCTTTGTCGCTAAGGAAAAAGGCCTGCCAAAGCTCTCAGTTGATATCGCTCACAGTCTAGCAGATCAGGCATTTAAATTTAGAGCATAATGACTAACACATTAATGGCTTTGCAAATCCACCCCCAAGGATCCACGTGCCTCCACCTGCCTAAAAAGCGCTGTGAAAATTTGGTCTCATGTCTTGTGTTACGTGCCCAAGCACAAAGACACAATTTGTGATGTTTAGTTTCTCTTCATCTCCATCCAATCACTGGAAAAGTGGAGGAAATTACACCTACTAGAGGAGGATGTTGCAAGTCTTGCTTTAAAATGGTATGAGGTCCCTGTGTGCGGGTTTCTGTTAAGTTAGTTAAGCCTCAGCAAACGTGCTGGAGTTGCAAGGGAAGCAGTCTAGGCATAGGATGGGAATGGAGTGACCTGACTCTGCATCTTGTGCCACTGAAGAACTGGAAACTTGTTTCCATCTTTAAAAAAAAAAGAAAAGAAAAAAAGCATTTCACTGCTGAATACTGAAATCCAGCTTCATTACTGGGATGGCAGTAACACTAGCTCGCAGGTACTACGTGATGCTGAAGAACAGCAAGCTTGTTGAACGTCTATATGAAGGAGTGAATTTTCTTCATGAACAACCAGAGCCCTTCCCCGAGACGAGGAAGGTGGTAAAGTTGTCTCCATGAAGAAAACATTTGTACCATGGCACTTATTTTATTGAAATACTGCACTCTTTCAAACAAGCTTACTCCCAGGACAGGCTTGAGCCTGAAGAAAGCAGATGTGGCAGACAGCTAGATGAAACAGATAGTAAAGAGCTGTACAGTAACTGAAGGGCTGAGCCCAGGCTCTGGAGGCAGCTCAAGAGAAAGATTCAGTTGAACTAATGAAGACTTCTTGGAGATGCAGAAAAAAATAAAGTCAATCAATATTTTTCTTTCTTTTTTGAAATGAAAAATTCAATTAAGGTTCCCATACCCTTAAAAAAAACATGTTCTGGTGGTTTCTTTTTCTTTTTTTTTTTAATAGAAAATCTCTTCATTTGAGCAAAGCATTGTAACTGCTGTAATTTTGAAAAACATTTGTGGAAATGTTTGCAAGGTCTCTACAGACTGAAGGCCAAATTGATTTTGGGAAATGACAAATGGCCATTAATCCAGGAAACTCTGGCCCTTTAATGAAATGACTAAAAGGGCAGCACAGGAAAAATGATCAAAGGCAGATCCTTTCTTAGTAACTACAAATGTGAAGAAAAGATAAGAAGAGCGAACAAGTGTCTGATTGCCTTTTACAATGAGATTATTACTCTCTGTGATCATTAGATATGAATGAGGTCTTTTAATCACTGTAGCTAGGTCTGGTCATTGCCCATCGGGCAAATTCTAACAGAGGTGTTAGTGTAATTTCTTTAATATGAGCAGAGATATTCCCTCCACTGCCAAAGAACATACTATCTGTTTTGCCTTGTGATCTTGGCAAAGCAATTGGACAACAGCTCTTGGCCATTTCTTGTGGCTCCTGAGTGAATTCTGATACCCTTGTCGCTTTGAAATTCCTGAGAGAGTTGCAATTTGTGCTTTCCTCACTGAGCAGGGCTACGTGCAGATCTCATCCTTTATCCCTTGCTTTCTTTAACTGTGCATTTGCCATAAATGGTATCTGAAAACTTGAATCCTGAGCCAATCCCAAGGGGGAGGCCCAGGACTGGTGTATATATAGTCCCAGCTTCTGGAGTCATGGGATTACACTATTTCTGTTTCACTTAGAGGAGGTATGGTATGTTCCCAGCCCTCATGTCTGTGCTGGAAGCCTTAAAAAATCAGCGTGTGAATAAGGCAATGATGTCTTCCCAAGTTTGCTGACAGCCTAAAACTGTAGCTCTGAAAGTGGAAATTTCCCTCTGTGTTTTTAATAAAACAATTATGGAGAAATATTTGAGGAGGAGGAGACCAGGCAGTTTCTTATTGTTACCACCTGAAATGGAAGTAGTAATCTGGGCATGGGAGAGATGATACACAAGCCAGTAGAAGTAAAGCTGGACACCAGGAAGGCTATTACCTGATGCCAAAGTGGCAGCTGGATTTCCAAGCCACCAGCAGTGTGGTCCAAAGTGAAATGCAGGTATATGGAGTTTATCTATTTCTTGCTGACTAAGCTGGAACACTAAATAAGTGAGCTGACCCAAGGTTTAATTTACCACCATATGCTGCTCTGTCCAGGGTTGGCCTCTGTCCCACCTGGTAACTAGCGGTGTTTCAGGGACTACTGGGTTTCTGGGTGCTTTGGGACCCTGCCCCATGCTCAGCTTTCCATTTTGCAGCTGCTCGGCTACTCACTACAACTGACTGCTCCAGCATCTATTTGCACCATCTTATTGCAGTGAATATTTCCATATCTGGACATTTCTGATGCATGCAACAGAAGTGTCATGTGCAGCCCTCTCTTGGGCCTTTGATGGATGACAGGCATGCTGATTATTAATCTGTTATCCAACTGCTATTCAGCTTCATTCTCAAAGGCCTCATTACATCATTGGCACAGCCATACTCATTAGACGCAATCTTTCTCAGGGTTTCCGAGCATCAATTTTGCCCGTTCCACGCCACTGAAAAAACTCTCGGCGTGCTACTTTCTCTTCTGCCTTGCTCGTACCTAGCTTCAGCATTTCCTGTGCTTTCCAGTCCTGACTGGGTACTGAGCTTGTTGAATCTACCTCTGTCCTGCAGCGGAGGTGAATGAAAGATATAATGGACGTTGTCTCTGTATTACTGGCATTTGACATTTTGTGATAACAGCTCCCTCTGTCAGCTTCCAGGAGGCACTGAATACTATTCAACACTGCAAAAAAGAGCCATCCCCTCCAAAAACCTGCAAAATGATTCTAATGGAATTGATAATGAGGTCTAGTAATAAAATAACAGGCATCCATCCCCTACATACAGATAAGATGCAGACCTCCATTGGCACAGCGGATGCCAAATTCACTCCATGCTCTGGCTTGAAGACTGTCCTTAAAGCATCATCTGTCTTTTTTCTTAGGGCAGTGCTCCTCATGTGTTAATTCTTTTTGAAGCACCAGCCCAGAAAGTGAAAATGTTGTGAAACAAACATAACGTGTAAAGGCTCAGGTGATTTAAGGTGCAGAAAACAGAAGTTGTGGGATTCTGGATACTGCTTAATTAAAAGGATTGCTGGTGGCAGTGGTTTCCAATGAGGAATTTCAAAACTTAATTGAAAAATCAAATATAGTAGTGGAGAGAAGTGTTTTTCTATCATAAAAACTAACAGCAGCTCCCTTGCTTTATATGACATCTCGCCTTTGCCTTCTAAGATAATTGTGCTATTTTTGCAAAGATGTGCAGGGATAGTTTCACTGCCGAGCACAAAGTTGCCGTATAAGGTTGATAAGTACTCACAATATAAAATAGCAGATATGGTGGAAACCTATTGATCATGTACCATAAATCAATTGTTTTTCCCTCCAGGTGAGAGTGGAAGGTAATTGCCCTGGGAAGGGACTGTGTGACCTCAAAGATCACAGCTGTATGGCAGCATCTGGAACCAGGTTTTCTATTATGGTCATATTGTTCCCCCTGAAGTCAAAATCATTCAATCTTAATTCATGAATAATAATTATTTCCTGCTGATGATGTTTTAACACATCATCTCTGAGCTAGATACACTAAAGCAGAGCTTGTAAATGCATTTAAGCATGGTACATCTCCACAATGTTAGAAGCTACAATCAAGCAAACAAAAAAGCTGCTTTAAGTGGTTGTCCTCACATAAAGCAGACTGCATCAAAACTGGCTTTCAGTATCTCTGGATGACTATTGCTGAAGTCAAGGGATAGTTGAGGATTTAAATCCATCAGATAGTTTTGACTGTCAGACCCAGCTCAGGGTTTTATGTTGTGCATTCACTAGTGGAGCAACCCAACGTTAGATGTAACAAGATGGTTCTTTTCTCCATCAACATCAGGAAGCCAACCAGGCAGCGCTAACTCTGGGAGTTTGGGCAGATTAAGTTACACAGTATCATTTTGACAGAGGCAGCAAAGATGTGTCCTTTACCCAGTCCACAGAAGGTGAAACTTCAGTGCAGATTGTACAGCAGGAGAGCAGGCAAGAAGGATTATGCCACGATCTCTCAACATTATGCTCCTCACAATGAGGAAGGCAACAGGACATCTGTTTCTAATCTTGAGTTTTTGCTGTAGCCATTTTTTTGTGTGTATAATTCACGTGTGCATGGGACAGCATGAAGGAAAATAGTGGGTGGTGTGCCGCGTATGAATGTCGTCTGCTCCCAGGATCCTGTTTTTAGCCTCACAGTTTTCCTGTGGTCAGTCTCTCTTCATTTTCTTACACATTGGTTCAGGTCTTACTCTATTTCGCATTCTGCAATTTAGGTCTAGCTCAGGTCTCAACAGGAATTTAAGTTTTACTTCTTGATCCAGGATTTTAGTTATCTCCAGTTATTACCGACCCCTATTATTTCCAGTTGCATTTAGTGTTGCAACTAGATTTCTTCATATTTTCTAACAAACTGGAAATAAAGGTTTCTTATTTCACTATAAAACCCCTAAGAGATGCAGCTTGAATCTCTGTAAAGTACATAAAATGAGAAAATATTTAATCACTGGATGTAGTAGCCAACATAGTAATGGGAGCGACGTAATTCCGTAACATTCCCACTCTTTGTATAGATAAACTTTTTAGCTACGGTTCTGTTTTTGTTCTGCCAAAATCATGTTGTTTTAATTTCTGTTAATGAAATGCCTGACTTTCCAACTCAGTTTTGTTTTTGTTAATAAAAATACCGCTGCTAGGTTTTGAGTGGTAGGGTCTGAGAACCTTTGGAATAGCAGTTAAAATTTCCCATTCTTGTGGAAACCCTGCTAAATGCCTTACTTTTGGAGGAAACTCACGCAACCAGAAGTGGCAAGAGTATGAGTGAAATGAAATTAAGGAATTAAAAATATAAGGTAGAAGGAAAAACTCTGACTGTATGGGATGGTGAACATGTCTGAGGCTTCTCAGTGGAGCTGTGAGTGGGGGGCTGTGAACAGCACATCTGCAGGCATGCTCTGTTCCCAAAAGCTGTATCTCATCATTTTGTTATGCTGGGAAGATGCGGAGTCTCATCCCCAAACCAGCAGTGCTTCCTCTTGGAATACAGAATGAAATTTTCCAATAATCTATGAGGGAAATTAATTTCAGGTCATTTCCTCTCAAAAACAAATGAATGAATCCCTAAGGAAATGGGTTTCTCTGAAAGAACTTTCTTTGCCTAGAGTTATCTAAACAGTAAGGCTCATCAGAGTTTCCACTGAAATCCTTATTTGTGGATCTGTAACCTGGAAAAAACAGTTTTGTGAGCAGAAGAATGGATGAAACCCTATTTCCTATGATTTTTGTGCTCTATACGTCCCCTCCCACCTCCCCTGCTTTATAATAATTTCAGTTCCTTTCCAGATGCCTTTGTGATGCCAGATAATATTAGAGATGGCAAAGGCTGTGGCTCAGCAGGAGCATTGCCCCTACTGATGGCTTTGCCTCATTCTTGCTGGTGGTTGGCTGCTCCCCCGCATGATGCAGAACAGTTGAGTGCTCCTCACATTTACTTAAGAGAGCGCACCAGGAAGCGGTCTCTTTTTTGCACAGCTGTTAGTGGTAGTGAAATGTAGGAGAGAGAAAGTACCCTCAACTCTTCTTCTCCTTTTGCCATGCTCGAAGCTCAAAAACAGCATTGGGTGAGATGGGCAGGACGATTTCAGAAGCCTCACTGGGTTGTAAGCAATATGAGCAGTTTGTAGTTACCCCAGTAGTAGATGAAAACACTGAATATCTGTTCCTTCCCCTCCCTCCCCCCCACAAATAGCACAGTATGTGTACACAGAAGTGTACGAATGCTGAATCAAAGTTTCCATAAGCAAAATGCTCCTTAGTCTCTGTTCAAGTTCAATATGAGACTCTGCTTCCTAAGCAGCTCTGCACCTTCCATGGAGGTTTCTGACAACTGGACTAATGGCTCTTCTGACCCAACCAGGTCAACTGAAATACAGGTATAGATTTGTATTTGATGCTAAGGAGGATGTGTCTGTATACCTGCTCAATGAATTTACACCTAGTATGTGAACTAGGTCTACTCCAGAAGAGATGTACTGGTGCTCTCAGCTGTTAATTTTAATTGATATTAGCAGTATATTGGTTTTTAATGATTTTAATGTTATTTCTTCATCCAGTAGTGTTAGCTTTTATTTTTTTTTAAAGTCCTTTCTATAATTTCTCTTGTTGTTTGGTCTTTCCTAAGCTCATCTCTTTGACCTATAGAAATGATTTGAAGACCACTGAATACTTTAGAGTATACGGGCATCAGTTCTGTTGCATCCACACACTCTTGCAAAGAGCATCTGAAAGTTTTGCTTAATCTGGAGTCCTTTAATATTAGCCCTTCTGCTGTTACACTGCCTGTTACTATCTCCAAGACTGAAGCGACTGGGGCTAGAACTTGGAAAAGAGGAGGAATGGATTTTTTTGTTGTTGTTTATCTTTTTCTGTTGCCAGGCCTTTGTCTCCTCCAAAGTTGCTCTTGATGTCTTTGCTTTTGCTCCACTGTATTCTGATCTTCTCGTTGCTTTGCTGGAAAGCTGCTGTTACTGTGTGTCCCTCCTCACAGAACTGCAGTTCTCCTCTCCCCTGCTACAAGGAGCTTATCAGAACTCTGCTTTTGACATTTAAAACTATTTTTGTTTCTTGGCCCTGGCCACGCCTGTGATTTGTTGACTCATTCCTCTTTACAAGCTGTATGATCTAGTGATTAAGTGAAGGTGATTGCCATAGGCAGTTAGGCAGTGCCATAGCTCACAGGCAGTGCCATAGCTCTGTTTTATGGAGTGAGAGGTAAGGGCTGTTGGGCTCAAAAGGAGGATAAATGTACCTACAGCCTGAGATTATCTTCATCCAGAACACGTTTTCTGTCATCTGTTATTGTGACAGTTCTGGTGTGTAAGTACAACCTGAACTTATCCATGCTGTCCAAAGGGGAGAAAAGCTTTCCTGTCCTCTACTCGTGTCAGAATCCCACCTCATCCAGCACATCATGCTGGGGAAGCCCTGAAGACTGGGGGAGAGGCAAAAGTTTCTTCATTTCTGGGGCAGATCCTTAGCAAGGAGATGGCAATATGTGGTGGGCAGACACTATTATGGGACTTGAGAATTCAAGTCTACTCTTGCTGCTGCCCCTGAACTGCTGTATAACCTTGGGCATGTCACTTCACCTCTTTTTCATCTTTTGTTTCTAACTCCAGGTTAGTTTTATAAGCAAAAGGCTCCTTTGCACGGAAAATCTCCCAGATATTGCTTAAACAATTTTGCTAGTTTAACTATACTCATAATTGGTATACCACAGTATAGCCTAGGGAAACATAACACTAGTGATATAAAAGTGTTTGTATCAGTGCAGCTGCATCCACATGAGGACTTACGCTAGGCTGGCTATGTAGGTAAAAGTTACATTTCTTAGTGACATGTTTTATAGAGCCAGGCTTCACTGTATAGCAGTAACACCGAGGATAGTAGCACTGAGCGCAGGTTAAGTTGTCTGTAACCAGCCGGATCTCATGCTTTTTCTTCTGGGCACTGTTCAGATAGAAACAAGTGATATACCCTTCCCACTTGATCCCCTTGGACCTGCAGGCTGCTGTTGTCATTGTGCTATACAGCCTCCAAGCTGTTCTGTAATAACAAGTCACCTTCTCTGAGGCAGGTGGATTTTCAGCTTGCCATTAGAGATGATACACAAAGTTGATGTTGTGGCATCGCAAGTCAGGCTTGGTGCTGAGAGAGGCTGCCACAGCAAAGGGCGCTCCATGTGCCTTTTTCTTTTTGCCCATATGCCCTGCAAGGCAGGATCAGGATTTAGCCTTAACAGAAAGTTAGCAGTGACTTTCTCATTTTGGAATGGCCCTTCATTTAATATGTGAATGGATCAAAACACAGTTTGGTCTCTGACTTTGTGCAACATGAGGCAGACTAAACTGCTCGCTCGTTTGGGACAAGCTAAAAGGATCCCATATTGCATGTGTAGAAGGCCTAACTCGATTAATGGGAAGGGTTGTGCAAGACTGCATTTAGGGTGAGAAGAGGTATCTTGTGTGGAAGAGGCTGGGAATGCACACACCTCATGGTTGAGATGGAGCGTTCCTTTAATAACAGACATCCAACGTTAACTTAAGGACTCAAAGTGATATTGTATAAGTGGGAGGGCAAAGGGACACCAAGTTCTCTTACTTTGTCTTCAGATAGTACAATATAGTAGCTGGATACATCCTAGAAACTTATAATTAAAGGTCTCCGTGGAATATATGAAGGTTCTGCTTGAGCTTCCTGCATAATTCTCAGTGAAAGAGAAGAAAAATTCCTTTGAAAATACATGAGGCAGTGAATCTGTCCTCTCTGTGTGCTACAGCTCCAGCAGAGCTGCTGAGACCCAACATCACTGAAGGGATGTAATACTTGAAGTACAGCATGATCAAATAAAATATGCAGAAACCAAGCACAGCCTTAGGCTCATTTCAATTTAAACAAACAAATAAAAAACTGTAAGGGCTGATCAGGCAGCTGGAAATGGCACGGGAAAATAGCACAGAGAAAAAGGCAAATCTTCGCTACAGGAATTTGAGGTACCCAGATATGGCTTCTGTGGCAACAGCCTATCGCTCTCTGGGGCATGGATATCGCTTGCACTGAGCGTATGGATGACCCCCCGTGGTGTCCTCTGTTTTTTGAGGCGACAGAGCACGGTAGCCAGGGCTGTCTGCTTAGGCTCTGATCTTTCAAATCCACCCTATGGGTGGACCCTGGTGGCTGTGAAGAAGCTCTGCTGTATTTGTTAGGGCTGCTTGCAGGTGTGCAGTTACTATGTGCCTATGCTCATCCAGTGTGAAGAGGGAAGCTGTAAATGAAGCTCTGTGGAGTCATCTGTGCCTGGCAGAACATCCCTAATCTGTGAACTTGTCTCCACCCTTGCTGCCATACCAGGAGCTGCTGTGCTTCAGGGAGACAGAGTCTCTCCTGGCGTGTTCGGGCATGGAAGGGAAGCATGTACTTCCAGTGGGCCCCTTGGAGGGCCCCTGTGATGATCCTTTGCCATCTTCCCGTGTTTCTCCCTCAGGCTTGTTTGCCATCCAGAAAGCCAACAGAGAACGTACATGTGGGCCTGAGGTAGTGAGGAAAAAAAGAGTACCACCAACAGGTTCAAACAGGCCTCCTGGTCTCTGGTTTCCCCTCCACACACACACTTCCCAACTTAGCAGCTTAAAAGAATTGCCTCTTCCTTGTAGCTCCTTTGCTCTGGTGAGCTTTCCTGCCCACCAGCCTTTCTGGAACAAAATTTTGTCTTTGATCTTCAACAGAAACTGGATAGATGAACAAACATCTCAAAACAAACAGGTTTACTTTTTTCTGCCTTTTTTTTTCCTCCTCAGTCAATTACTTGGACCTTTTCCAAAAGCAGAAGCTCCTCCAATTGCTAACTCTTTTTATGCTGGTCAAGGCTTCCCATCTCTGTTGTGCAGCAGGATGCAGAGCTGGGAATAATAGAAGATTGTTCGTATCAGTTTCCATTTGCTCTTTTCTTTACCATACTGCCATTAAAAGACTTTTGCCATCCCTATATTTGGCTACAATATAAGATCACTTGCTGCTCATGGTGCTCTGCTGTTCCTTCCTAGTTTTTCTGCATCTTGTAGCATGATTTGACAAATAAGCTGACCCCTTATGAATCAGGCCCAGCCAGTGGTGGAAGGGGAATTATTCTGGGTATTATTTCTGCCAAAGTTTGATTTCCTTGGCCTCTTGTAATCTACTGTGACTAGGGTAAAACCTGATGCATATCCATCCCTGGAATAAAATGCAAGGGGCTGTCTCTGCCTTCGAATGTCAGTGGAGTAACCCTCACGCAGCAAAATGAAGTGTGTGGTGGCAGGCACGGGGCTCTTAACAGCTGGCTGCTCTTGCTTCTGCATCGGCAACAGCAAGGTCTGAGATGGGGCACTGTTGCAAGGAAGGTGAACTCCGTGTGTGTGTGTTGAACCTCCTTAGTGCCAGCTTGGGCAGACCTTGCTGCAAGCTTCTGTTGCAGCGTGCCCTCTCCCCACCATGCAATGGCTTTTCCTCTCTGTGTCTCAAGTCTGTCATTTGTAAAATGGGAGGGCGAGTGCTTTTCTGTGCGATGGGACGTGATGCTGGGTAGAAACACTGGGTCTGTTGGCTCGCAGATTATTGTGTGAGTGCTAAGCAGTGCCTGCTAGGTTAGGAGGAGTAGCAGAAACATCTAGTTCTGGGCTCCTGCCTTGTGGATTTGGAGACGGGGAGGGAAGATTGCCCAGCTGCTCTCAGGCAGGTTCAGGATCATAGCCAACGCCCCCAAATCCATGTTTCCAGACCTGCTGGCTGTGAAAGAAGTGGTGAATTCATGGTCTCTTGGTACCAAAAGACTTCAAAACATGCCAGGTTCCTAGATCCATGCATAGATACACAGATAAGCGTTCTTATTTTCAGAACTGGGCATTTTTAAATCACATGCTGCAAATCCTCTTTCACCCAATAGAATAGTAACACTTCCCGCTTTGGAGACAATGGGCGTCTTGTCACTGGTGCATTAAAAGCAGAGTTAGGCCAAAGCTGAGTTGTTACAAAATCCCTCCCTGAGCTCCCAAACTTTAATCACCTGGTGTTGCAAGCAATGCCCTGTGTATCCCTCCAGCTCCTTTGTTTCTTTAAAAGAAGTCATTCTTTGAGTAAGACTGTGCCTCAGATGTGAAGTGATGTGGGGATGAATGAGGATGGCTTACACATTTTGGAGTTACCATTTCATTATTTTGCTGTATTGTCATAGTAACAACAATCTGCTTTTCGTGTAGTCAAAAATAATCACTTTGTGCTGTCTGTATTTTACAGAGAGGGATGTCACATTGTTAATCTGGAAGAATGACAAGGCACAATAAATAATCACAGTGCCCTGAAAAACCACAAGTACAGTTTTGTGCATGATGCCATTTCTGGTTTGCACTTTGCTGGGTACAAATGGCAGGAAAAAATGACATAATGAGTGCCATAAACCATGAATTTCCAATCCCTCCAGACACAGCAACTCCTGGTAGAGTTTCAGTCGATGTGGTGATATTTAAAAGTAGTACTGGAAGCCATGGTAACTCTTATTGTACAGTGATACTATAAAGCACCCTGTGATGGATTGTGGACAACAAGGTTTAAACCTACAGTCTTTGGCTATGAAAGCTGTAGGTTCAGTGGCTAAAATAATTGTTTTGTTATTCATGCGGACCCATCAGCCTCTGTGTATGGCCTAGCCATAGCAGGCTGCACTCTGAACAGGGGCTCTATGTTATGTCTCTAAAGCGGACATAGCTTGCTCCTGTCCCACAGTGGGAGAAGTGGTAGGCTTTGGTACGTCTCCACTGCTCATCTGTGGCTCTCTGATGGCCTACAGATTGCATGAGTTTCTCTTCCTCAGGACCAAGGCCAGGAACCCCTATTCAGAAGCCTTCAGGCTTCTGAATAGGATGTGAGTTCTGTCAGCTTTTTGAGAAATGGAGATAATGAAGAATATGTGTGCTAGTACCGGACTTACCCTGCTCGGAAGCACTTGTGATGTGAAAGGCTGTCAGGGTAGATTGTATCAGCTACCTGACCACGTGTTCCTGGGCACATGGGAATTACCCAGTGCTGCCCTTCTTCCAAGCTGCTATCACAGGGATCAGTCTATTGATGTACCAGCTAGAAAACGGCTTGGCTGGGCAGAGGTCTTGTAGAGGAAAGTGGTCTGCCAGGTTTTGCATCAGGGTGCAAATCTGGAGCCTTGCACTCTATGCTGAGCTCCCCTAGAGACTTGTTGTGTTGTGTGGCTTTCTGCTTTCTTCTTGGGTGGTCAGGATTATATCCTGGCTCCAGTGAGACGGGCCAGGCTTTCAGTCGGGGATGTCTGCAGCAGGGATTCTGTTTCAGCATGCTGTGCAAAAATTTACTGGGGCCCTGATCTTGCCTGGAGCTTCTAGATGCTAAAGCAATATAAAGGTTAGTAATAATAATTCATTATGGACAGGGTAGCAGAGTTATTCCCATGGAGCCCCAGAAGCAATTCTCTCTGCTCTACGCACCTCTTCCTAATGCAGACCTGTGCTTATATACACCCTGATGCACTTGGCTGCACTGGACTTGAGCAATCAGGGAATCATTATAGCTCTTAAAGTCATGGCTGTGAGTTTGTGCTGTGGCATCACCGATGTCCTTCTGTAGCCAAAGAGAAAACAGCATTGTGCCAGAAGTTGTGGTATGGCTACATTTGAAAAGGTGGCTTTTGTTTTTCCAATAGCATTGAAACGAAGTTGAGTGGTATTTGTGGTTATTTTATCACTCTCTTTCTGGCAGCAGATGATGGTGAATGGATAGATGCAGTCATTTCAGATGTTAAGGGTTATGCCACTCTCAAGCTCTGATGACAGTATTAAAAGCATCAAAAGATTTCAAAGTTTAGAGAGAAATGACAGCTTATTTTTTGGGCTTTTTTTTGCTAGACATACTAAAAATGTTTAGATTTCTGAACAAATGTGGAATAACCTTTGAAGTTCTTCCAGATCTACAGGGGTGGGGAGCTTCATACTGGTGATCCAGTGACCAAAGAGTGTCATGCTGTAAAAACTAGTAGGGGATTTTTGCCTTCTGTTAGTCTCTTAAGGTGCATATTTTACTGTGCAGATAATCTGTATTTGTGTGCTGTTGTCATGGTTGCATAGGTGGAAGACATTCTAGAAGACAGAGAGGAAAGTTAACAGCAAGTTACTGAGCACATATAATCACAGAGGGATGCGTGCCCGCTAGCTCAGTGGGATCCTATTATTCTTCTGTTTTCTCTTCTCTGCCTCAGTCCTTTTCCTCCAGTTCTGTGCTCTCATTTTAATCTATGTTGCTCATTCCCTGTTGAGAGTTTCTAGACTATTTAGCACTGACCAAAGTCTTGATGTTGGTAAGAGTGTTTATCACCGAGATGAACAGAAGAGATGGATGAGCGCAGAGAGCTTTTGACAATCCACCTTGCATCTCTCCCCTCTGTTTTGGTATTAATCCATATATGGCTTTCCCAATTTCTGTCCTCCTTTCACCATTTCTTACCAATCTGCTTTCCTTCTCCAGCCTATATGCTTCTTTCCATATCTCCTTGAATCTGTCTCTAGCCCTTTGCCTTTTTCTTTTCTCTGCTGCTTTGCAGGGTTCTTCTAATTCTTTCTTTCTTTCATTATGTTCAAGAATGCTTTTATGGGGGAGATCAGGTCAGGTAGCCCAGGCTAGGTCAGAACAATAAGAGAAGGATTAAAGGATCACTGAAGAACTGTGAGGGCTGAACCAAGGCCTCTAGAGTTGCAGATTCCACTTCTGTCCTCATGATCTTGGATCATCTTTGCCAAACAGCTGAGGTTCAGGCCTACAATTGTTTTACAAGTGGCTTAAGGTACCCAGCACCAGTGAACCAGAGGATTTCTCTGTCACCATCTGTAAACTGATGAGACTTTGTGGTGAGGCATTTGGTGTATAACAGGGCTGCCAACGCGTTCTCTGGACCTTTCTGGCACTTTTGTTTTGGCCTTCTGAAGCAAAATGAGTGTGACTGTAGCAGGACCTAGCAAACGGGTAGTGTCCTTCGTTGGCATGGGTAAGGAAAGCTGTAAAGAAACAGCAACAAGGAATTAAGATACACTGGCAGCCAGAGTACAAATGCTCTCAGAGACCTGGATGTGCATTTTGGTGACCAAGGGGGCAGCTACAGCCCCAGTATGACTAGCCAGCAAGGTGCTTACTGGTGTGGGCAGCCAAAGACAGCAAGTCGTGGTTCTACTCTGGGAGCACATGATCTTGCAATGCCACAGTGAAGGAACAGGGACATGGAGATTGAGAAAAAGGACTGAAAGCCCTCCAGGTTTCCCTAGTAAATCCATACCTGGCTAATGTGCTAAGGCCAGCTCTTGCTGCTATTGTTTCCAGTGGTCTATCTGTCGAGCCAGCACAGGGATGCTGGCATTTGCTGCCAAGGGAGCCTCTGCTTTGCTGTGTAAATACATTACTAATGTCTCTGGGGATGTATCACTTTAAGAGCTTGGCTTTCTTTAGGTTAGTGAAACAAGTAATGGGAATAACTGTGTCCTGCTGAGACTTTGAGTAGAATGAAGAGAGACAGAAAGCAATTATTCACGTTTGAATGTGAGCAGAACACTTTTATTATTGTTATTTATTGTTTTATGGTCATGGAAGTTGTGCTGCGCTTCAGAGAAGGCGGCGAGCCATTGGCACAGCTAGTGTAAATCAGTGTGGCTCCATGACATCACTGGATTTACCACCAGTTCGCATTTGCTATGTCCTGGCCCTAGGTTTCTGCCACAGAAGATTACCATGTGTGTTTAAAATGTGAAAGACTGGGACTGCAGGTGTGATAAGCAATAAAGAGAGCATGGGGAAGGAAGGTAGGAAGCAACCAGGGTTGCTTGGTGCAAGGAAAGCAGCTGGCTGGATGGGCAGAGCAAAGAGATAATCTCCTCTCCCCTTCTTTGCATGTGAAAGGCTTTGATAAACATTTTGATAATATTCTGACTAATGCTTACATTGTGTGAATGTAATATGTTCAGAGGCAGGCATGTTTTGAATGCTTTGAGGTGAAAATAACTTAAAATTTCCTGTTTGCATCTAGGTAAGTTTTTCTCTCCCCCCCCCCACCCCCCCGCCAGCTTCATGGCTAGGTATGTCATGTCCTTTATTTGAATGATGGTCTATTTACTGGGCATAAGTCTCTCTATTTTACATCTCGCCTGACACAAAACACCTCTAGGTCCTCTGTGCTGCTCTATAAAAATGGCAGCTATGGCAATGAGTGCCAGTACAATGCGAGACTACTACCCTATTTGTTTGCTTTCAGCCATGTTTTAGAACGGAGATGAGTGCAGGACAGTGAATATTTAATACTTTCTTTCCATGCCTATGAATTGCATGAAGTTTGGGTAAGATGAAAGGCTGCTGAATAGCATCTGAATCTTTGTTGTTGTTGTTTTTCCCTGCTAGTGTCGTGCTTAAGAGGATTTCCCAGGGCAGGAAAGTGTTTTAATTATGAAGGAGACAAAATTATGGGTGTGGTACTTCAGAGTGGGTGAGGTCCTCTGGGGAGGTTGAAACGATTTTTGACTTTTTTAACCCCCCCAACAGTGTTTTGTGGGAATTTTCTATGTTTTTATTATTTTCTTTGCTCTTTTTTTTTTTTTTTCCTTCCTTCCGCTCCAGGGGAAATCTAGCTGGCTGCTTCTTGTCTCTTCTGGAAGCTTCTTAGAGGCTCTTCCAGTGTGCAGCAGCTATTGGCCGTTGCCCTGACAGGCTGCCGCTGATGAGAAACGGTCGGCGCACGTGACCGGGCGCGGTCGGCGCGCGAGCCCCTAACGGTCGGCGCACGTGACCGGGCACGCTTCGGCGCGCGAGCCCCTAACGGTCGGCGCACGTGACCGGGCGCGGTCGGCGCACGTGACCGGGCACGCTTCGGCGCGCGAGCCTCTAACGGTCGGTGCACGTGACCGGGCACGCTTCGGCGCGCGAGCCCCTAACGGTCGGCGCACGTGACCGGGCGCGGTCGGCGCGCGAGCCTCTAACGGTCGGCGCCCTTCCCGCCCCTCCTCCCACCCCCCGCCGCCGTAGCTTGGCCCGGCCCCGAGGCAGGTGGAGGGGAGAGCGGCTCCGCGCTGTTTGAAGCAGGGCTGGAGACCTCCTTGCAGCCCCTTCTGCCCTGAGCTACGCTTTGGGGAGGAAAGGGGAATTTAGCGGTGTTTCGGGTAAGTCTCTAAATGTTATTTTTATGGCAAGATTTGAGGATCGTAGTGTTAGAATTATCCTAAAATGCTAAAAAAAAAAAAAAAAAAAAAGTCACCAGGCACTGTTTCTGCCTGATACTGTTACCCAGGTAGATGTAATTTGTATCTTTGTCATGCTTCTTTGTTTACTTCCTTTTTTGAACCAAAGAACCTCTTTTGTTGTTGTTGTTTTCTGCAGAGGATGCTGCTAGGAGTGGGGATTGCTCCTTGGATGGAGGGACAGTTGCCATGTGGGATTTGCCCTGCTTCCTGCTGATGAGTGCCTCTGGAGTTGTTGCTGGAAAACCATCAAAGAAGTGAGTTAATATTTCTGTATTGTTGCAGAAACTAAAGCAGTCATCTCTATCAAGATGTAGAATAATGAGACAAAGTTAGTTTACAGTATCTAATCCATATTCATGTTCATGCTTTTTAAAGTGGGTTAACCCTTATGATTGTCAAATCAAGGCTTTTAATAATCACCATTATTAAAAGGGTCTCTTAGAAAACCCTTAAACTTGCTTCTTTTATATGGGCTGGGCTAACTTTTTCTGCATATTTGGTTTGCTTATGCTTATACGCTGGAGCAGTTTTTTCTTAGGCTATCGTGCAGATGTTCCCTTGATATCCACAGCATTATAATGCAGTCAGCAGAATCACTGTGGCTGTGTTAGGCAGTGCAGCTCACCTTGTATGTACTTATCAGTGTGTTCGGTGCCAAAACAAATCTGGCAAATCTGAGCATTCCAGTTTTAACAAGCTGCGGTATCTGTATTTTCTACTCCAGTTGTTAATATTTGGGGTCACTGTAACTTGTACATTTAAGCTAAAACTACATCTCTATACTGATGATGAACTAATTCTCTTAAGTCATACCAAACCCTCTTAGTTTCAGACATAAGAAATTCCTCCTTGCATTTTTACAAAGAAAAAACCTTAACTCTTTCAAGTCTGTTCTGCAGTTTAAATATGCAAAGTTGTCAAGAGCCCGGGGGGAGGATGGGGCAGGGAGGAGAATCTCTCAGGTAATTGCTGATTTCCTTCTCTTCTCCTAAAAATGACAATTTATCATTAGCCTGAAATGGAGACATTGTTATTCTTGACTTCTGTAAAGCAAGAGCTTTAGCCTTCCAAAGTTTTCTCAAAAACTGGAAGAAGTATTAGGTAGAACAATGTTTAGGTTGGTGAAAGGTGGAGGAAATGCTGCTTTTTACAAAACAAACACAGGTACTTTTCGAAGGAGAGAAAAATATTTTGAAAGGAAATGTCAAAATACTGCATTTTGAAAATGGTCAAACAAGCCACTTTGCTTTCTATTTTTTCCCCTCGGATATGACTATTGGCTGAATTTAACTTGAGCTAGTACATATTTCCGGACAAACCAGAACTATATCTTAAACTTGTATTTCTTGGTAGTTGCTTTTATATTCACATGAAAAGTGTTGCCTAGCAGTGAGCATAACAGAGCTCAGGCATCACCTCTAGAAACATGCTCTGAAATGGAAGTTTGCTGTGCCTTCGAGCCATCTGCACCACCAAAAGAAAAGGAGTCCTTAGTCCTGGCTTCTTCCCCAGCCTCTTTATCATGCCTATTACTGTCCTGGCCTGAGTGCTGTATATTGTGCTGTGAACCGTATGTATGGGATGGTGTATCAGTGCAGTGGAAAACTCTTCTGTTGCTGGATCGTTTTCCCAGTTAGGTGCAGCCTTGTGGTACACCAGGTGCTTATGTCACCGTGCTTCAGGGATAAGAGTGAGTAGCGTGCTGGGAGGAAGGGGATCTCAGACTCCTTTGCTTTAGTGGCAATGCTCCAGTACACGGGCTTCTTGTGTGCTGTTTCCTGCAGGATGGAGGAGGCCAGAGGCCAGCAGGTAAAAGGAGCCTGACTTGCATTTGGGTTCCCTCTGTGATACTGCTTGTTGCTGGTACGACACTCTTGTCTCCCTGCCTGTTTCTTCCCACATCCTCCCATGTTGCACAGAAGTACTTGTCAGGCAGAGGGAATATTGCTAAATATTGCAGGCTGGGTTTATGTTCAGCATCATGGAGGTTGAATGAAGAGTAGAAAAAAAGGAATAGCTCAGGGAGAAATAGTGCTAATGAACTTTGGTTTCCAATGGGTTTGTATCTTGAGGCACATCTCCTGCGGAGGTTTTCTGGGGCCTGATCAAGAGAGCACTCATGGTACAGCCTCTTCTGGCTGAGGATCAGCCCTCTCTGCTGATCGCTACAGAACATAAATGTTTTTGAGGCCTTTTCCTTCCCGCTAAATGCAGTTGAAACTGGCTGTTGAGTTTAGAATCAGTAGAGGGAGATTGAAAGGCACGTACTGAGCATGTAACTGGGAAACCAAACTACAAACCAAACTCTCAGTAAGCACGGTCATGTGATGTGAGGAGCAGGATAGCCAGAAAGTGTGGGAGGGGTGTGAGGAGGTGGTTATCCTCGAGTTGCACGTGGGTGCCTCATTGGAGGGTGGGAAACTCTTAAAATTCAGCTCTGATCTGGAAGTGAAATCAGTTATTAGAAAAAGACTGCTATTCTGAAACTGCTTTGCTCTCCCTCTCATGTCCCATGATATGATGAAGGGGCCTTGCCAATTGAGAAGAAAATAGAGAGTTGGACTCCTAGATATTAAAAGCTCCCTGAGGCTGTCAGCACTTCAGGGTCCTGATGGCAGCAGGGCTTCCAAATTGATTCAGAATCAAATGAAATAGCAGGGGGGAGAGAAGGAGGCATAAATATTTTTTCCCTTGCTAATTTATTTTCCCCTTTTGTGCATGAGCTAATACGATAGAAAGCAATGCAGCTAAAAATGAGTGCATTCATTGGGAGCTGTGTGCTGCGTCGCTCAGAGTTATGGGTGGAAATGCCCATTGGTCTGTTGAGCCAATCCATTCCTTCCTGTTGCTGTATCACAATGTGCTCTGAGCAGTGCCGGAGGGAGGCAGCCTCCGGGATGTCTAATGAGCACAGTGGACTAATGAATGCAAATCTAGTCAGGTATTGCACAGAATGAGGGCCAAATTCTGCACCTGTTTCCATCAACATAACTCCGATTCAGAGCCTGCACCTGTAGGAGGAAGGGCTTTACATGTACTGGGGAGCAGGAATGGTCTAATGGCAGGAGGGTCTAATGAGCCAGGGTGGGAAAGCTGGCTTCCTGGGCTCAGTTCTGCTGAAGACTTCCAGCATGACCTTGATCTTGACTGGATCCACCAGTTCCTTCTTCAGCAAACAAGAGGGCAGTTCACAGTGTGCGCATCTCTGGAAGGCGATTCACTCCATACTCCTCCTTTCACTGACAATTTGAGAGACTCTCTTTGGGTTGCTCCTTTGTTTCATCTCCCATACGTTGGAATGTGGTGCTGTGTAAGTTAAAATGAATATCGCAATGCATTTATAGCTGTTAGGTTGCTTGTATTTTCCTACGGCAAGTGGCTCCTGCAGAGACTTTTCCCTGGCCTACATGTTCTAAATGGAACTCATTCTGATGCATCTTCCATCTGCTTAAGTGTTGCCCATAAATAACAACATATTACAAAACTGCCTTCTTGTCAACAGACAGATTGTTTATGTGTCATTTCCTCTATCCTTTGTGTTGCTGTAACTTTCTAGGGATGGAGGATTTATTGGTATAGCAACATTTGGGAATGAAACCAAATCCTATGGGGGTATGAAATAAATAGTCACTTTTTGGTACTACATTTTTATTTACTTTTTACAAAATGTCTTCTTTCCTTGACAGTTTTGTATCTCGCCATGTGGCATCCACTAGCTTTGCAATATCATCTGTTATTTAGGGTCTTTTATTTCCAGAGTATGTTTACAAGCTGAGTGTAGAACTGTGAACCACAGTCCCACAGTATTTTCCACTGTAAACTAATCTTAAATTTCCGCTTACTGTAAGCTAATCTTGAATTCCCACAGCCTCAGTTTGGTGTCATATTAAAGGAATGTCTCTATCAATTTAAAATGCAGGTGGGAGATTGGTCAAAAGCTATGTTAGGAAACAGAAGTTTCTCTTGGTTTCCCCCTGTCCCCCAATATAGCACCCAGGAACGTGGGTTAACTAGGCCAGGCATGTACTTTTGGGAGTAAGAACCTTTTCTGAGCAATGAATGCTTCTGGCTCAAGACTACTGAGTTTGACCAGGAGAGCCTCAATAAGGACTTAAGAGCAAGACTCTGCTGTGCAAGGCCTACTGTCATTTCTGCATAGACATAAGTCACCTCTAAGACACATTGCTAGCCATTATATAGTAAGACATTTGAGAAAATTCCCAGAATCTACTGCTCTGAGTTTTCTAGTGGACCAGGATTTTGACTGTTTCTTTACCTTCGTGTTTACTAGATTCTTTGGAGAATTGCCAGACTCTGCTTGAATAGCTTTTTTTTTTGTCTTGTTTTTTTCTTAGTTTTGATAGAGCTTTTTTTTTTTTTTTTTTTTTTGGCTTTAATGATGCTACATTTTACAGTGGTGAATTTTGCAAAGTAGAGAGCATTGGCTTAAATCTTTCTGTTCACATCTGCAGCAGACTTCCACCCTTCGTTTTCTTTACCTTGAGTTTTAGAGCTTGTTTATATAAATGTATACGTAGGTTTGCTGTTTCTTGCGTGCATGAATTAGTCCCGTAAAGAGAGTTGACACTTGCCTTCCTCAGAGAGTAGGCTTCAGGCTGTTGAGAAGATGGAGGATCACCATAGAGCCCTGCAAGGAGTGAATGCGCAGTTTGGCCTCTGCTGTGACAGGTTGGCACATCACAGGGACCAGAGGGCGCGTGCAGAGTTTGCAGCAACCTAGAGAGCCTTGGAGGTGTGGTTGAAGCCCTGTGCAGAGGAGAGACACGGAAAAGGCATGGCAAGATGGGGGAGATTTTTCATAATTTTCTGCTTCCCTATAGTTTTATTCTGAGGGTTTTTTATTTAAATTAGAAAGTTGACTGTCTCTATTTATTTCTGATGAAACTTGAGGTTTAAAGATTTGTTCAGACATCTAAAGATGTTTCATCTTTTTGTTTGTTGCTAAAAGCAAAACAAAAACTTTCAGTTGCAATGTGTTTGTAGATGACATAAATACCAAAAAATGTATTATGTAAATAACATAAAATGGCTCTTATTCTTAGAATGTGTTTTTCCTCTTACAGAAGTGCATTTCATAACAATTGAGCTTCTGCTCAATTAGAAATTAGCACTCATTGTAAGAGGCAAAGCCGTAATGTAAAATTGTTTTATTAACAACAGTGGAAATGCTGTAGTTGTGTGTATATATATATTTTTTCTTTTGTCAGAATAATAGTATTTTTTTTAGTGCCCTCTTAATCTTACATTGGGATTGTAGGGAGATGTATTGCCAGAATGGGGTATATTGTCCCATTTTAAAGGTAGTATTGGCCCTCAGAATATCACAATATTTGGAATGAGCTTCCTTTTAAAAATGAGAGGAAAAAGAAAAGATTATTCTCCAAGTTTGTAGTGGATGTCATAAGAATTTATGGGCTTAAATTTTTGCAAGAATGACATCAGTTAGATATTAGGAAAAAGCCTTCCAACAGAAAAAGACAGCGGATTATACATTATGGCCAGGATGTGAAGTCTCTATGGCTGGTCTTAATAGCAGGTCAGGCAAACATTGGTCGGGAATGATATACACAAAATTGAGCTTATCTTGGTGTGGGAGTTGGCCCTATCCCTTCTTGAAGTCCCTTCCATCCCTGTGGTTATGTGATAATTGCATCCACTATATACTTTCCTTCGCCCCCCACCCTCGCGTTTCATAGGATATATGTGATTTTTTTGTTGTCTTCTGTGTTTGTACAAAGAAGGAGCTGTGTTTTATGAACTGAGGACCCATTTAAAAAGCAAAAAAAGATAATAAGCTTGCCAGTTCAAATGCTGAATAGTTATGAAACTCTTATGATGAGGGATCTGTGTGCATGTTGATCATTTGTCCCTTTCTACATATATGTTCTGACAGGGCTTTAGCTATGTGATCATGTATTGGGTTTTTTTCCCTACAGGATCCCTGTTTCAGCCTGAGCAGAGAGTGGGCAGTGCTTGCAGAACTGGTAGCTGTTCAGTGGTGTTTGTGCTTTTCACTCAGAATCAGTCCCCATAAATTTTCTACTGCACTCTGTACCTTGCTCTGAAAGTAAGGCATGTTTATTTTCTCACAGTTATTTTCAGTATTGCTTCCCACAGTAATGCTGAATATTGTGTTAACCAGTTACCACTCTGCACCTCACTGTATTAGCTTCATCCTGTAGCAGAGACACAGTAATAGAAAGGTTTAGGCTAGAATCACCAAAAGCGTCCATACATTGTCGTGTTTTATCTAGCTTCCTAAATTCTTGTTTTCTTCTGTGGTGTCAAACTGCAGTCTCTTGACTTAAGCAACAGTTTTAAGTACTTGATCCTTCTTGACGAAGTGTCCCAAGATGGGCATTCAGAAAATGTGGGCCACTGTTAAAAAACTGCACAGAATTTTTGGTTGCCAAACTTAAAGATGAATACTAGCATCCTGCGTCATTGATTTCATGCTAGCTGTGTCATGCCACAAAGGTAGTGGTCCTAGGGCCAAAAATAAAAGACCCGTTATAACTTATGACTGTCCTATTGTGGTTTCATTTTCTTTATAGGTTTGAAATTTGGCTTGGTTATTCAGTAGGGAAGGATACTTGTGCTGTGTGCTATTTTTCTTGTGGATATTCATAGCCCGTATGTCATCACAGCAAAGTCACAGACTTCAAAGCAAAGTGTGGGGGATAAATTTGAAAAGTTTCTTGGTATCAGTAATTTTTCAATGCCAGTAATATCAGAGTTGCGAACAATTCTCTGCCTAGGGTTCAGTACTCGTTTTTATTTGCTTCCCTCCGTCAGGTGTTTGACTATACAGGAAGGCTGTGGTAGTAGTGTAGAGCCTTGTTCTGTGTATTTCATGAAAGTCTGCCCTTTCTGATGTGGGTGGCAGGTTCTGTCCCTACTATGCCAAGTTTCTGCTCAGCTGTCTTCTTGAGCAGAGCTTTTTCCACAAGCTTTGCACAAGTTGATCTGTGCTTCATTTTCCTGTGTTCTGGTTGTTGAGACTTCCTTGTACTTTCATGGGTGGTCAGGATTTGGTGCACCTACCGCTGCAGTCCAGAGTTCCTGCATGGTAATGAAAAACGGCATAATTACACTTGTCCTGTGTTAGGATGGAGTGAGAGACACAGTGTTCTCTGAGGTCCCTTTCAAGCTTATTTTGTGTACAACAGTGAAACTTAGGCCTCTGAGAACAGTGAAGGCATCCCTAGTGCAGCAGTTGACAATTTTGACTTGGCAACTTTTGTAGAACAGCTAGTGATTGCAGACTTTGACTTTTTTTTTTTTAATTGCGACTACCTTGGGGAAAGCTACATAAAGAGCCATCTCTTCACATGCGTGCACAGAAACAACTCTTACATGGTGTGGATCGTATTGTCTCATTGTATAAAATGCGTAGCATTCACAGACCAGTACATTCAATAAAGCCTGTTTGGACCTCTGTAGTCCAGTGCTGTTATGTGTATGTGTTATTGACTGAACCTGGTGCTCACTAACTGGTTCTCTCCTATCTCTTCATGACTTGCTGCCTTTCCACTAAGTGGAATTATTTCTTTTATGAAATAATGATAATAAGACTTCTTGTACAGTCACCTTATCCGTTATGTGCCAGGCTGCTTTACAAGACGTCTGCATCATTGTTCCCCTTTATTACATGGGAAGCTGAATCACGGGGGTGTGAAATGTTTAGTACAAGATCAGTCATGGTGTGGCAAAACTGAGGTTTAACAAACGGGTTGCCACACAATGCCACTGTGGAATATTTTGCATGGAGTTCCTGCTCTTTAACAGTCTTTGTTATGCAAAGTACAAATAAGTTCCCTGCTCTTGTTAAAGGTCTCTGCCTGCCAGATGTTACTGTTGTTTTTTTCTTATTGTACTGTATCAGCGTGAAAGTTGTATCATCTAGGAACACTTTGCCTTTGTTCTCACAAAGTGCAGGTAGAGGACCTGGAGTGAGGGCTGAATACAGTGAGTGCAAAGTGATCGTGGGCTAAAGCAGGTTTCTCTTAGGTAGATTTCCAGATAGCCAAACAGTAGACTTCAAGACTTCAGAAGACTATTGCTGTTGTCTTTTGACACTTCAGAAATGGCTTCACGAGAGACGGTATCATTCAAGCATTTGATAGAGGTACGATCTTCGCTTATGGACTACTGATGTGTGCAACATGAAAGATGAATTTTCTGCTCAGCCACTCCCCAGGTTATTGTAGTAGAAAATTGTGCTTGGCATTATGTTGTTTCTTTTGCTGTTCGTTGTGTTTTGTATTTTGAGTGCTTGAATTAGAGTTACAAATTTCCAGAGTTATGCGATGACAGCATAACCTTGGAATTATTTTCAGACATCGTTGCAGGCAATAGAGGCCCCAAATTTATATTTGGTAATAAAAAAATAACCTCTATAAAATTTAATATGGACACAGAAATATTATTATGACTTTGCAAATCATGGCAATGGAAAAAATTCCCCTGCAAGGCTTTCTGTCCAAAAGTAACGCTTAGCAGTGGGTGTCTCCTTATTCAGGTTAAATGTGCCATTACAGTTTTCTGTCTTAGAGAGTGATGGTAACGGAAGGATGTGGTTTAAAAAAAAAAAAAAAAAAAAAAAAATTTATTGTTGGCTTAGTTTCAATAATATAGGAAGTTATTAATAACTTTGGCTGGTTGAATAATTTATAAGATGCATCTCTGTTTTTCACATTAATTATTTGATCATTTCCCCTGCTTATTGTTGTTTGTAATTACAGTGGTGCTTAGAGGATCAAATTAAGATCAGGATCTTTTACGCTATATACTACGTAAATAAACATAGTTCTTTCTCAAGCAAGCTGCAGTCTAAGCTGCTGTGATGGAGGGGAAAGAAGATAAGTAGTTGGCTTAGGGTCATAGCAAGTCTCCAACAGAGCTGAGCAGGCATCTTTTTGGAGTCTTGTTCTAACCCTTTGTCTGTTGGGCCAGGCTTTCTCTGACAGTGTTGGCATGTGCTTGAGGATGCGCTCCCACTCTCTTCACCTACCTGACAAAGGCCACCATGTATCTCTTGACTACTGCAAAGAAAAGGAACTTGTTTTTGGCACTGCATTGATGGACTGGAGGTTCATGTGTACCCAGAATAATAATACTTAACAACCTGGAGAAGTCAAGAAGGAGGAAGAAAAAGGGAATGAGAGTGAATATGAATTCCTGAAGGGTAGGGTGAGGGTATTTGAACAGTTTGTCCTGAAGCACTTATCCTCTGACATAAGTTGATACTGGCCAGAGGGCTCTGGATCTGTCGTACCAGGCGCTTCTTAGGCTGATTGCGACAAAACTTGGTTTAGATTTCTGATTCATTCACTTTCCATTGCCCTGAGAAAAACAACTGTTGAAATTGTATAATTACTTTTACATGGTTTTATATTACTTACTGTAATTTGTTATCTTGATGTAGTTTATGTACAGTGTTTGCCATTGTAGTTGGAGTTTGAGAATTCAATAAATTATGAGATTGACTTATTCCCATTAAAAAGTAATTTTGAAATAAGATTGCTCCACTGTAGTGCTGTAATCGAAGACTAAAACATAATGAGAGTAAGTGATTGGTCTTCTGTGGGTTTCAACATGCCATTAAAAAGAAAGAAAGAAAAAAAAACTTGATGGAAAGCAAAAATGCACTCTGTTTTAGTTTAAAAATTTGGCAAATTTGGGGGGAAAAAAAACTGCTCGCTAATATGGAGAAGAGTGGCTTCAGTTATGTTTAAGACAGATGACATAGGAATTGAATTAAAATACTTCAAAAACTTACAGCAATTTGCATGAAAATCTAGAGTATTGTACTGTTCTCTGCCTGTTAGTGCTGCTAACTGTTAAAGTTGCCTATTGGCTAAGAGAAGGATTAATCTTGCTTAGAGTTAGATTTTTGATTTAAGCTAGTTAAGTGTGCTCTCTCTGTAGTCTTTGGGCAGAGAAAAGTATATCCGGGGGCTGATCCGGCCTGTGTTTTTTAGAAGGCAATGAACTGAGCTCTGGAGGTACCTGTATTTCTCTGTTGGTCTATGTTAGTCTAGAAAGTCAATGCTCAGGAGAGAAACTCTTCAGACTGAGATTTCCTGTGTTTGAGAGCTACCTTTGGTTTTAGGAAGGTGAAGAGTTTAGATGAAAATGTCTTGCCCATCATGGTGCATGTTTGTTTGGACTATTCTTAAAAAGCTTACTAGTACTGGAGATTCCATGTCCTCTTAAACAATCTTTTTCGCTGTTTCAGTAGTCTGACATGATGAAGTTCCTGTTGTGATTAGCAAGAAAGATGGCCTCAAGGTCAAAAAGCTAGTGTTCCCTGTATTTGCACAGATTTACCAGGTTTTACAATTCAGAGAAGAACCAAGTGACAATTTTAAGGAATTACTGGAATTGTTTTGATGGCACAGAGAGATTTGCTGTATGTAACAAGCACAGGGATTGTTTCGTTCCTCTGAACAGATCTCAATGGTTGGAGGGTGAAAGCTCTGATGTTTTTTTCAATGTATTCCTCTTCTGCCATTTACCTGTTCTTTGGTGCATGGCCAAGGCTTCCGTGCAGCTTACGGAGAAGGAGGGATGTGGATGTGGAAGCCTCAGTGCTTTTGAGGAGAATAGTTCCATTATTGTAACCAGTAGTGGAACCTAGCATGCCTCTGTCTGGCTAGAATGGTGGGTCTATAATTAGTAGAAATCCAGGAGGTGCTTTGAATCCTCTAAAACATATAATACTAGAGCTCTGCCAGAATAAATATCAGTTTCCTGCTGCAGACCTGGAATTTGATAGTTGACCCTTACAACAAAACCACTCCAGTGAGCCTAAGTCTTTACGGCACCTGGGTTCTATCCCGTTAGGTTTCCTTGCCTTTGTCGGTCACACCTTTTCAGTGTGCTGAGCTGGACAGGTATGCTTTCTGTCACCCAGAGGGAAACTGGGTTGGCTGGGGATGTGTTAATGAGCAACATAATTACAGAGGTCACTAGGCAGTTTGGCTGTGCATCAGGACATGTGTGACGACTTGATTATTCCCAGGTTACCAATGTTTTAGGTCTGTTTATTTTCATTAAAACATTATTGGTGCATGAAATTACTGCTAGGATCTCGAGAGGTTTCAGTGGAGAATGTTAGTATTGTTAGGATGTAGCACGTTGAAAAGGAAGCTGGGAGAAGGTACATAACAGGTACAGAGGTGGAGGCTAATTATGGCCCAGTTAAAATTTCTGAAGGAAAGAAAGCATAGTCTAACAGGTAACATAGACACAACAGAAAGCAAATCCATCTCTGGACTGTGGTTTCTGTGACAGAAACCAGGTTGTGCTCTGGTTTTATAAGGGTGCTGAGATTGCTTAATGAGAATACTTGGGAAAAGAGGGGGATATAAAGTAAACCCATAATAGATTATATAAGGTTTTTGTGTAATAATCAGCAGGGGGGATGGAATTGTGTGCACAGCAATAGCACGAAGGTTGGTTTCTAAACTAAAAGTCCTCCCCATGCTCCCTAGGTCAATCTGTCTTTCCCATACTTCCTTGTTGACTTGTTCTTTCCAGAAACTTATGTTTGTGTAGGACCCTTAGCATTAGCTCAGCCACTTGAGGTAAGTGATGTAACTGAAGATAAGGGGTAACAGCATTGAAGGTGTTAGGCTTATTTAAATAGATTAAATAGTAGAAGCTTCTGTTTATAGATCTCAGCAGGTCAGGCTGAAGTTTAACAGAATGCTTAATGCGTGTGCTTAAACCCCTTTTTCTTCCACATGGCAATGTTAACTGGAAGAATATTCGGTGCATTCAAGTTTCAGCATAGGTGCTGTGCTGGTTTGCTGACTCACAGGCCTTAAGTTAGTATGCTGAGTTGTGAGGTATCTTTCCTTTCTTGCTATGTAACAGCTTGCTATTTGCAGCATTGGTTTAACTTAACTAGTGGCAAAAGCCAAAATACCAAGATGTTGCCCGAGTCCGAAATTTGCTGTCTGTGAGAGCTAGTTTGCAGATGAAGATAGGCGCTTTGCAGTGGCATCCGAGTGTTAACTGAATCCCCTTCTATTTGTCAAGATTGTTCAGCTAAGATGTGCCTTGAAGCTAGATCTGGTCATTTGTTCTCTATTTCGTGAATGTCACAGAGAATCACTTATTTGTTGGGATCCTTGGGTTGTCTTTTATTCAGGAGGATTGCTTTTTAAACATATTGATCAAAGTATTAGTGTTGAAGGTGGCATTGCGTTTGTCTGTGTTTTTCATTTGTTCAAATGCATAGCATAACGTGATACAAATAGTGATTATAGCAATCCTTGCAGCTCCGTAGAGGAGGAGACTTTTGCACCAGAATGAAAGTTATTCTTAGGCCGCTTTCTTGGAGATAAATCTATTTTTTCCCAGGGCTTTTAATTGTGGTCCTTGTCCCCAACTGTAGCTACTTGGTAGCAGGTTCCATAAAGGAAAACAAGTTGTGGAACACCAATTGCTTACACAGAAACAGATGGGTTCCTTCCTTCACGAGGAAGGAAATAAGAAAAGGCAAAATGAGAGCCAGAGTTCAGGAAAAAACTGAAAGAGGCATTTCCCCAGGAGATAAAGGTGGTAAATGAGGCTGTACTAGATCAGCAGTCCGTAAGCAAATCTTGTCTTCTAGAAGTGCTGGCTGCATGAGGGAAGCAGTTGCATGTTACACTTAAGGGGTTTGTTGTCGTGATGGACGTGCGCTTTTTTTAGGAGTGTCCTGGTATTCTTTGCACTTGGCCAGATACAAAAACTGACCAGTTGCTCCAGCGCTTGCATGAGGAACTGGTACCCTTACACGAGTATCATAAGCTCCCTTACAACACCTCTGTGAAGAAAACCAGTCTGCTGACACAAAATGCATCACTAGGTTTGTACGCCTGAGTAGAGATTTTATCTGTTGGAATAGGCTCTTGGAGTCATGTGATTATAAGCATCTTTTACAATAATTAGTAGCTTTGTGCTCTCAAGAAACAATTGCAGCATGTGCTTTACATATGTACACAGTACAGTTCCTCTGTCAGTGAACTCTGGGAAACAAAAGTGTATGTGCTCAAAGGTGTTCAATGTGTGAAGTTGAAGAGGTTCCTCCTGATGATCAACCAGCTGAATGAGTTGGCATGTTTCAAAGAAAACACCTTTCCCTTACCCAGCAGAGCACAGAAGCATTGCTTTCAAAGCTCTTCAAATGCCTGTGTAACCTGTTGGTAAGAGTGAATTACTGATCTTCCCTGGTTGGCTGCGGATATGAATCTGTTAGTCCTAGCTAAAGGGTTACTTTCACACTTTTCATAGAAAGAGCCTAGTCAGACCCTGCAGTGTGCTGGTTGAGGTAGTGGTGAATCCGTGTTGTCCAGCGTTGGAAGTGACTGTGCGTTTCAAGTCCAGCATGCCATTTAGCGCTTTGCTGAAGTAGGGCCAGTGTGGCCAGTGCCTGGTGAGATCTCGAGCTGTACTGACTCACAGTGACAGACTGGGATAAAAAAGCCAAGTACTGAAGATGTCTACAGGATTGTGTGAGGATTTTCAAGTACATGAAACAGAATGAGAATTGCTGCTACAGGGGTAAGGAACCACAGAACAACTTACGAAGGCTGTGGTTGCGTCTCTGTTGCTGGACATGTTTTGATTCCTACTAGATGTTTTTCTACAAGGCATGCTTATTCAAATAAGCTTTAATTTAGGAAAATCTTGTGTCAGAGCTCAGACAAAACAATTGTTGAGGTATTTTGTGGCATTATTTACATTTCTGTGGGGACTTAAAGCAGTTTCATGGCATTTCAAATATGAGGAAGACATAAAGACGTGATGCTTTGTGTTCACAAAAAGCATGATTAGGTGGGATGCCCTGTGATGAAATCCAGAGTAAAAACTATTGAAGCACAGTTCTCAGTAATAGTTGTATGTACCTGACACTATAAAATGTTTATGTAGGAACCATATGGCCGTAGCTTTTCAGCTGCAAAAGAAAATGCAGATTTTTTTTTTTAAGAGCGAAACTCAGTTTGCAATTCAGTTGGCAAGAGAGAGTCTCAATCCCTAAACTCTGGTAAAATGGCCAAACATCTGCATTGTGTGTAAACTGATGACCTTGGCATAAAGCCTACAACATTATTACCCATGAAACTGGTGGGAGGAAAGTGATTCAGGAATTACAAGTCACTTGGAAATCATATGAGAGTGTCTGTATTTTTCAAGGAAAATCAAACCTTCCTGCTAACCGTTCAGTACATATAATGACTTCATTTAAAAAACGAAGAGTCTGGGGTAAAGTTTGGGCCAGTTAAAATTGAGGGCTTATTGCCCCTTGATTTAGAGAATTTTTCAAAGAAAGAACCTCAGCCAAACAATTAACCGTCAGCCCTAGTCTAAAGACCTCTTAAAATCCAAGACAACTAACTAAACAAAGAACAACTCCTTCCTTACTCTGGTGCCCTTATGCTGAATGGGTAGTGGTGGAATTAAGAATGGCAGGGCTTTTCTTTAAAGGTTCTGAAAGCCTAATTTTACAATTACATGGGGGTACAGATAAAACTCGACAAACTGCTTGATAAAGTGCTCTGTTAAGCACTTTCATCAATAGGGACTTGAGAGGTGTCTCAGTATAGATTTCTATAACAGCTTGTCACATTGCATTTGCCAGTGCTGAAGACAATTACATTCCCCTAGAAATTCTGGTATTTCAAATGTACAAAATGTTTTGGTGTTACTTCCAAACGCTCACCTTTCTGGCAATGGCTGTGTGGAAGCGTGAGGTGGAACTGGGAAGGCTTTGTAGCTGAGGGAATGCTTGTCTGGCACTAGTCAACAGTGTTTAATTATCTTCCTGCTTCTGCTGTTTCAGTTGATTAGCTTCCCCCCCCCTCCCCCATCCTGGTTTTCTTCACCACCTTTGATCAGTTTTGTGTTTTCTATGAGAACTCCTGAGTGCAAAGAACTTCTTCACAGTGTGTTTTTATGATGACAAGGTCTCATTAGCTTTTGTTGTCTGTGACAGCCCTGCAATGAAAATAATGTTATCTAGATCTAGATTCAAGTTGGTATTTTCAAAGATCAGGAGTCTGATTCCATATAGGTACCTTGCTGGCTTATCAGAGTGATGCTGATCAGTGGATGGCTAGTGTTACCTGTGTGACATTATCAACTCTGCCTCTTAAAGAATGGAGCAGAGAAATCCTGCTCTGTATTGGAATCCTTCACAGAACTCATGGGTTTGCCTTGAGAACTAAGACCTTTATTTTCACAATTCAGTGATGAATATAAAACACGTACCATTTGCATTTCAAATGTAGATGGACACAAGCAGCGTATTTTTAAGAGAAAATAAACTGCTGCCTTAAAAGAAGCGTTCTGACAGGCTACGTATTGAGCACGCATTGACAATTTATCATACTAGCCCAGCTAATTTGAGTCCTAGTTTTGTATCTAGGACTATATGTTGTTCATCTTTGTAGTCAGATATGACACTAAGCTCTATACATAGGCCCACTCAAGAAGCGGTAATTCTGAACAACCAGAGAACAAGTGTTAAGTAGGGGGCAGCAAATCTTGGACTGGATAAGTGGGAGGACCAGGAAGTCTCATGGTCTGCTTTCTCAGTTTGTCTGCTGGCTACCCTTATACCAGCTTGTCCTTAACGGTGACTGGTACTCTGTGTTTAAGGAAAGTGAAAACAAATGCAAACCCACAAGTATTTGGCAAAACATGTTCATTTAAAGGGGATCAGTTCATGCTGTGATACAGGATGGCTAATGACCCCCTATTGTCGTTTTTAACTCTCAGAGCTGCAGCTTTTAATGGTAATGACAAGAAGAATTTGGCCCATCACTGTAGTGTAGTAGTGGCTGCTGAATACAGGTTCATTTATGGACTTGATATAGGAGATTCCTTAAGGTAGACTCGCAGATGCCTGTATTGAAATGATAGTGGGAGATGACTTTATTGTAAACTTCTGACGAATCAGGCTGGAAAACAGATGGTCCTTACAAAAAAATCTTCATTTTTTATGAAAACAGTATCTAAAAAAATGCCTTCCCTGGGTTGCCAGCAAAGAGGTTAAGAGGAATCAGTCTGCTCTGTCAGCCCTCCTGGTTGCACCTGGAGGCAGCAAATAACCCCAGTAGTTGTATCTGCTGACAGCACAGTGGAAGGGAGATCAAGGGTTTTGACTTAAATAAAAATGAAGGCAAAGCAGCAGCTATTTGAGAGGAAAAGACTTGGAGGCCTATCTAATCTGGACTAGAAGTATATACCTTGGCTAGCCAGAAGTAAATGTAGGTTTTTTCACTCTTTTTGATGATACTTAGGTCTCTTAAAGGGGAGGAAAGCTCAGATGTGATTTTAAGGCATTCCTGGGCTTATAGGTATGTGTTTAATACTTTTAACTGTGAATTGACCACAGGAAGACCTGGGACTAAGTGTGACTTTGGAGCTTGCAGTGCTCCAGGCAGCAACCAGCAAATAACAATTCTGGCTCCTGGTGGAAGAGAGCATTTCATAGTGCTTTGGAGTACTTGGCTTTTGATTTTAGGGGCTTTAATGTCTGCTCTTCAGGAGTGCTTGAAATGTGGCAGATGTGTGATGATCCAGACACATCATGCTGTCTGTCCTCTACGCATCTAACCTGGGCTCAGCTGTGAGGGTTCAGCCTGTAGTGTTGGCCTTGGCTTAAATGAAGCAATTGAGGAAATCGATCTTGAACACAGGCCAGCAAACTGCTGCCCTTCCGGAACAGTGTCCCTCAGTTGTCCCTGGACGCCTTTGGCTCTCTTATGCCCATTGCTAAGACAGGGCTGTAGACTACAATAACTTTCTTGTCCTAGTGCCTAGCAGTATGGCACAGCAGATGATGAGGCCCAACTGTAGCAGTTCTCGCTGGCAAAGACAGGTGACTAGGTTGGTGAGAATGCTGTTTGATCTGTGTGTGTAAGGCTCTTCTCTGGCTCATCTTGCTGTGCTGCTAGAAAACTTGAGTCAGGTGACAGGTAGGTTGGAGGTTCCCATTTACTTTGATCTTTGGTTGAAGTGAATTCAACCAAATGCAAACTCAATATTAGAAATGCCAAAAGGCTTTGTTCTCTAGGCAAGTGAGCCATAATTTCTCCTTAAATTTAAACAAAAATAACTTGCAGTCTTTCTTTCTAAATTGCAACAGTACTGTCCATGGTGGAGTTCCTAGGATTACAGAAGAATTCTTTTTGGTTTCCCTGTAGGGGAACTGCTGACAGTGCAGTCATCTTGCATGTTTGAGTGCTCAGATGGTTCAAAAAGCGCATGTTAAGAGATGCCTGTTCTGCCAGCACTGTCTCTCTCCACCATATCTGAATTGAGTACTAAAGAAAAGACTAGCTATTCCTCCTTTCCAGTGTCTGTTTCCATTGTCAGTTGGCACTGTTCTCAAAATGATGAGAACTCTGGGAAATGTTTGGTATATAAAAGTGAGGGGAAGTAAGCCATATTCACATAGAAATGGAGTTCTCCAAATTTCAGGTGATTCTTTTTCTATTAAAGAAAAGGAGGGGGGGGGGAATCCAGATGGTGGTAGAAAGGTTGAATTTTGTCTTCCAAATAACTTTTTAATTGCGGAAAGAATACGTGTTTGGGGCACCTGCTTCTTCACAAGCTTCTTCATGGCAAAAGAAGAGTGATCTCTGGTCACTGAAAGATATCTGGGCACTTTGATAAGGCTGAGAGAAAATATCTGGTTCAAATAGTGCTCAGACTGCGTTTAATAGTTTGAATAGGTCTTGGACTAACTGTTTTTCTCTTGGTTTTCAATTTCATGGCACACTGTAGAGACTTCACCACCGGGGTGCAGTTAATTTAACCATGTAAGGAAAGCTAAGGAATATGAGAAACTGTAGGCATCTCTGAGGGAGGAAGGCAGGCAGGAGAAAGGCAATGTCTGGTACATAGTAGCTGAAGCAAAACTGAGAGCTCTGTGCAAAAGCTATTGAAGTTTATAGACTCTGCATTGTGAGGAAAGAAGGATGCTAATGGCCTTTACCTAGATGTATGGAAGTCTACAGCTTCAAGAAACGCAGTTTCCAGTTGATCATAGATTCAGATAGATACAGCTAGTTAGCTTTGTGTTCATGCTTTCCGACTTCCCATTGTTTTAAGCCTGAAGGGTATTTTGGGGTAAGCTCCATGGCAAAGTCGCATTACCCCACACTTCATGGCTTGGCATGTGATGAAGCTGCTTGGGTGTGCAGACCAAATGAAGTGGTTGACCAAGCTTACTGACTGGGGACAATCAATACTTGCTGTTTAGGGGTGGGAACTCTTCTCAGGAACAGCTTCTTGGGAGGCTGATGCCATTGAAAGAGAACAGCCAGATTACTTTTGTTGTCTATCAATATTAGAGCAGCAGCTAGAGATTCCAGTGGTGTAGGCACTACCTACATGATGACAAGACAGCCTCCTCCCAGTGGGAGGCAACTGAACAAAGCTAGATGCAGGTCAGGAAAGTGATTTGCACAAGGTTGCACAGGAGCTTAGTGACAGTCACATGGGTCACCCAGAGGGTGGTCTTGGTTCTGAGGAACTAAAGAAAGATTTTCAAGGGGATGGAACTTGAAGGAAGGGCACTTTATGCTTTGGCTGTTGCCTGGTTGAGGTTGCTGAGTGCTCAATGCTGCGATACCAAGTGCAGGAATTACAGTTTTGTTTTATTTCTTCATTATCTTTTTTCTGGTTTTTGTTTTCTAGCTCTATGGCATGTCTTCCACTATGGTCTAAGCACCAAAAAATGCATTTGTTAACTGACTGCTTCATACCTCTGTGAGCAGAGATGCTAAGGGCCTGCTCACCCTGGTAGTTCAGGCTTGGTATCTCCGGAAGAAAATTAGAGTCTTCAGGTTATTTTCTTTGTGTTATGACCTGGTGGCCTTACACTGCTGGGTTTTAGGCAGCTGACCTGCCTCTAAATAATGGTAGAAACGAATAAACCTAGCATTCGTTGAAGGATGCCAAGTCTCCAATTGGTCTGTGTACTCCGAGTCCAAGTATACTCTGGCAGAGACGGTACTTTTTGTGAAAGATATCTAGACTTTCCCCATTGGGGTCATGCTTGTAACTTCTGCTAGGGAGGAACCAGCGCAGAGTTTTTCTGTGTGAAGTCTTCATACTTTAAAATTACTTCTGTAATTTCAAAGATGTCTTTACTGTTCCCTTGGAAAGAATGTTTCTGGAAGCTCTTGCTGTTGAGGAGTTTGCTTTATTTAGTTGATCACTTGTTCTGCCCCCAACCCCCAGTGTTGTATAGATTGCAAATCTTTCCTCAGTAAAAGGATCTGCTTTGTCATTCATCTTCGGACTTTTTAAAGCCATTACAAACACAAGATAGCCTGTGCTCCCTCCTGTATTCTGCAATAACACAAACATCTGTGCAGTAGTGGGAAGCCAAGCCATTCAGACTAATGATTTTACAGCGCTGCTGCTGCTGCTGAAGTTCAGAATGTTGTGGTCTTGATAGGTGTCACTCTTGCTTGTTGTTGTCATTGCAAGGGGGCCCTTTATGGACAGCACTTAGTCCGGCCTGTAGTCTAGAGTGTGGTCTCCTCTCCGCATCACTAAATGGTGCTTCAGACCCTGTTCTTTTTGGGTTGATTTGAGGTGGCAGTAGAGATTACAGTCTTCTAGCTTTCACGTCTGCCAAAGATCTTATTCCCCCTCATCCCTTCATAATGCTGCAGCCTTATGTCAGATGCAAGGATTCACAGGCCAATATATCAGCGAGCCAAAATTTACTTTAGCTTAAGTGAATAAACTAGGTGGTGCATTGCTCAAGTGTCTGCCCATGTAATTAGGGCAGTAAAGGGTGAATGGCAGCTGTGGACAATGAATTCTTCACCAGATAAATTTGACAGCCTTCACAGTTCAAATGGTGAGATCCATAGCCACCAAAGTTTTAGGAGGTCCGTTCCCAGGATCTCAAAATGTAAGAAGGGGTAGAGGATAGATTTGATTAATATGGGGGAACATAGAATTTTACTGAATTGCCCTGTCCAAGGCAAAAGCAAAGGCTGAAGAAGTTGGCTTGGCGTACAGGCCTAAACTGCCCTTTAAAAAGGTGTGTGAAAGTGTCAAACAGTTCTTCTTTCACGTGAAGGTTATTTTATTTTCCCTTTAAGACCTCTTGGTGAATGAAGGACCTATTTTCCTTCCCTAACCAGCCTTAGCACTTAAGAATTTATACGCTTCTTATTTGTTTAACTCCTAAGATAGACAGGAGACATTACTGTGAGCTACTTACCGTTCACCCCATGGACAACTGAGGGTGAATAAAGTAGAAACACCATTTTAAACATTCTTTGTAATGCCCTTTTCCTTTGTCCTGCTGAGCTGCTGTTTCCTGCTTGAAACTTTTAACTTTAGCTGGAGACAAAGATTTGTGGTCTTGAATGATCTGCTCTGTTTTGCTTGTTCATTTGTTTTTGCAAGGTTTGAAGGGGAAAGGTTCTTTAGTCTTCAGACTGAAAAAGCAACACAGCCTGCTACAGATGGATCAACCATCAGCCTGCCCCAAAACAGAAAGCCTAGTCTGTGTACCTAGGGATGTTACGATGTCAGTGTATGTAAGAAGCACATCTTGATTTCTGTCACACACTCACGCATCAAAGAGCCATTAATTCAGTCAACGAGGGAAACTAGGGAGTCGTGCCTGCTTTTTCCAGTACACGAGAGCCAGTTCGCAGATGAACCCATACATGTGTTAACATTCGGTGACTTAACAGGCTGGTTCTGATCAGACTCATGCTTGGCAATGCACAATCTGCATGTACCTTTTGGGAGTGCATGCTACTCCATACGTCAGTCACTGAATAATTCAAATCTAATCATGTAATTCCTCTAGACGTCTGTTCAGTATGTAACTCTACTAGTCTGCTACTGATTTTTTTAATTCAGCTGAATGGATGGCAGAACTGTTTCAGAGCCATTCAAAACTTGGGCAAGGAGGCTACATTTATTAAGGGCACAAACATTGTATTTGCCAGAGTAAATGTACTGTACACTGATTTAGTGACATCTTTCTTCTGGCAAGGAGACAGAGGGAGATAATTTGTTATCAAGTGCACTGTATGCCACGTAACTTGGGAGCAATCAGTGATCAGGAATGACTGGGGTTATAAATGACTCTGCCTGAGGCCTTGTTGATGTTTAAGATTGCATTCACAGAGGTAGGATCTTTTTTCTTTTTTCTTTTTTTTTTTTTCCTCTGCATGCTGCATTTTTTAACCTACAAATGTCTCAGCAGTGCCTCCCAGTAAGTAGTGGAAAATGCTGGTTCTTTCAGTTATCAGATTTTTGGAAACTTAGAGCTTGAAGGAAGCATGCTAATCAGGGCTGAAATAGGTTGGAAACAGAAGATGTGCTACACTTCTAGCTGGGAGACAACCATACATATTAAGCAGCAATAGTAAAACCCCTTCTATTAGAAGAATTATGGATAAAATCATCATTTGACATTCTGCATCTGCTGTGAACTAAGGATTTCATGCACTTTCTGATGAAGCAGTGTTGAAATGTCTTAATTCTTCCATGTGGTTATTTCCTGTCAATGAGAATAACCTGAGACCAATGGCTCTGGATAGTCTAAGGAATGCTTCTATTTTGGAGTTCTGCATGAGCTGTAATTATTACTGTTAGCCATTTTAACCTTATTACCCTGTGGTAATGCCTCAGGAAATCCTTGTACAGGATATGTTGTGATGATAATTATGCTTCTCGTGGATAAGTCTCTCTTCTGCATGGCAGTGGTTTGGACAGTGAGTTTCTGTGTATAAAGTGCCCTCCATTCAGTCTTCATTTAACAAAGACCAATATGGGGCTGAAGTGACCTGAAAGGTCTGAAAGCTGTAAAATGAACTGGACTCTTGTTCTCTTGTCCTATTGACTGCTGAGCTGAGCAAGGGTCAAATGTTAACTTGCCTTCTGTAAGCACCTGCAGTGGAGACAGGATCTGTCCCATGTGGAGATGGATCCGCTCTCTGTCCCTTGTGGTCTAGGAGCTCCTGCAGCAGGCTCTGTCGCGCCTTTAGGCACAGCCTGACATGAAGCACGAGCATTTGAATGGAATAGCGGCAGACCAGTGAGGACTCTGTCTTGTGTTCAGTCCTTCAGATCCAGTTCTGTAAGCTTTGCTGTATACCAGTACTAGTCATTAGCAAGCTACAAACTATGGTACTCGGAGCTCGTATGTTGAACTTGTGCACCTTCTGTGCATCCCTTGTGGCTACACAAAAATAAGCTTCCATTTTTATTTCTTTTCGGAGATGTGCCATAGGAGAGGGCCCAAGTCCACAGTAAGGAACCCTGGAAAAACTTCCCTCAAATATGGTATCTTGGGGATTGAGGCCCTGTTCCCTGTTCAGCCCCGTGGGACAGGTCATTTAACAACTTCATGTCTCAGTTGACCTTACTGCACAGTTGGTTGGCCTATTTTACCTTGGTGGTGCATTGAGACAAACATACTAGACTTCAAATGCTCTGCACTCTTATAATGAGTCTAAGAGCCTTGTAGTGCTTCCTGCCTGTCTTTATTGTTAAATCAGTGGTTGGGAGGCCAGAGTGAGATTTTGATTTTAATGACGTGCTGCTAAACCTTGACATTTCCCTTTTTAACTGATAAATGCTAATGTGTCCAAGTTCACTCCACACATAGCAACTGGAATTTGAGCCTTGCCTTATGTTTTCATTTTGAGAAGTATGCACAGCACCTGCAAACTGATTTTTTTACTCCCATCAGTATAAATCAAGCCTCATAAATTAAGCCTTTATCTGTGAATGTGTTTTATTTATAGTGGAAATAAGAGGAGGTGTATCTGCTGTCACTTGAGTTGTGTTTACCTGCCTGGTGCAATGTGCAGAGAGCATCCTGGTCAAGAGGCATTCATTTATAAACAGGCTTCCAGGGCGTGAACCTTCCACATACTCTGCTTGAGTAAAATGGCGTACACTTGAGTTGCTTTGAAAGATGGCCTAGTGGTTAGAGCCTTTCCTTGGGATACTGTAGTTTGTCCTTGTTTTGCAACGGATTTCTTAGGAGCATGCAGGCAAATTGCTTGGGCTTTGTATGGGAAACTGTCAGCAAGTGATACATGAATAGCCAAGAAGCGAACAACTCCATATTAATTCTCTGGCAGAAAAACTACAGCATACGAAAATCTTTGCCTTTTATATCACCTGGCTGCCTGTGTGGATGTCTTAAAGGTTCTGATGGCTCTGTTACGTTTACCTACCTCCTTTGCCCTAACAGTTTCCCCATGCGGATGGGTGAGTCCTTTGTCTTTTTGTCTCATTGCCCCAGTATAAGACAGGGCTAGTGGCACTCAGTTGTCTCACAGAAGTGTCACTGGGAGAGGTGCATGAAAGGCTGTCGGTGCTGGAAGGGGTACAGCGGGATGAGACTGGATTTTGACAAAGGATGTTGCTCAGCCTCTTGAGATCCTGGGCCAAGGCTTGACATAGATGTGAGTTCTGGCTCTCTGCAGTCTTTCTTGCTGTGAGGTAGGAGTTTGGGAAGGTTGTCACTGGGGAAAGGTCTTCTCTGGGTCTGTAGTAGCCCTTCATTCTGAGCATCCTGCCTCTTTGGCTGTGGTGAAAGAGGGAGCCTGAGAGTGCTGGAAATCATGTGCTCCCCACTCAGAGGGGATCCAGTTGCTGAATTCTCATTGGAGTAAAGTAATTTTGGCCTGGACTTGGGACGGAACTGTTTTCCAGGAGTTTATCTAGCTCTGATGGATGGCCGGGCAGGCCTGAGGCTTCAGATTACTGAATCTAGCTTGTCAAGGAAAGCTGATACCGTTTGGTTCAAATAAATGGATTATGTGTTTTGTCTCTAAATAAAGAATGTGTTTCTTGTTGATGTTTTTAAAAATCCCTTGATTTTAGAAAAATCTAGTTGATTTTAGAAATATAGATCAAATGAGGATTGCATCCTTGAAAATAAGGAGAAAACTGTTGCAGACAATTTTTCAACACTTGACAGATTCCCAACCAATTTAGTTATTCTCAGCAAAATAAATGAAGCCAGCCTGTGTCTAGTGTGACTGCCTGCTCTTTCACACAGTCACCTCAATTGTGCTTTAAATCAAATCCTCAGAGAACTGGCTGCGACAGGGAAGAAGGGGATGAAATTGCAGGGAGCTAATTAAATTGCAAGCATGGGTGTTGTGAAGCTATGATTTCTATTCAGGCAGGCAGGTGAACTCTGTTTAGAGAACAGGTTTCCATATTGGTGAACACATGTTTACTGAGATCTGCTTCCATGCATTGCAGAAGCATATGGCAGACAGAAGAAACTGGGTCGGATGAAATTGTCTGGTAGTCCAGGATCCTGCCTGACTGCGACTGGAGCTGACAAGTAGTAAGAAACAGGCAGCCATGGGTAAGTTTGCAGTAATTGCTAGCTACAGGATTTCTTGCTGGAAGTTGCTTCCAGTCACCATGTTTAAACACCATCAGTTCTTGCCCTGAGTTTGTCTAGCTCCTTTTGGAGCGTTCTGGTATTTTTTGCCTTTGCAAAGTGATGAGTGGTGCAAAACGATTGTCAGAGGCCACAGAGAGAGTGTTCTTTTTAACCTGAAGGCATTCAGTGATTTGTTTTCACTACAGACATGTACGTGTGATCTGCTGGAATCTCAGTCAGCTTCAAAACTGGTGGAAGAGTGAGTGAGAAAGCTCTCTTTGATGGTGTATTAGAGTACATAATCAACAGTGCTACTTGATGCTACTGCGGCAAAGGCAGTAAATAATATTCTGGGATGCCTTAATAGCAGTGTGTTATATTAGACAGGAAAGGTGATTATTTTACGTTATTTGACAGAAGTGAGAACCCAGATGGATTAGCGGTTTAGGCATTCCAGTGAGCACTCCAGGAAGGTGTCCACACATCTGAGAGTCTGTAGGCGTCTCCCAGTCTTACCAAAAAGAATGGTAAGCTGTAAATGATACTGAATGCGACCTTTAAGAAAAGGACTGGCTTCCTCAATCTAAAAATTAGATTTCTTCTAGTGTATAAAGCACTCTCACAAAAAGAGAGCAATGAACAATTGTCTTTTGGCTTTGAGGTAAGTCAAGAAGCAGTCAATTTAATTGGAAGCAATAGAGATCTAAACTTGTTACTAGGAAAAGCTTCTTAACTTTAAGCATTGGAAAAATGCCTGGCATGGCTGTGAAGTTCTGGTGGAAGTCTTAAAACATGATACTAGACAAACCATCAGGGATAGCCTACTATATTTTATCCTGTCTCTAACTTGGCCACAGCCTGCCCTCTATTTTTCTTTGAAGAGAGCATAACAAAATAAATGTGAAGATTTCTGGTCTCTATGGCTTTTTTTGTTAGAAGGACAAAACAGTGCACTAGGACAAGGTAAGCCTTTAAAGAAGGAATGCTTAGATCTGCTGGGTGAAATAACCTTTAAATGAGAGTCTCAAAAACAAACCTCAGTGCTCAGTTAATTTCTTCCAGTCTTGCTTTTTAATTTAGAAGATTCCCATTGCTTTCAGAGCTGCATGCAGTCCGAGCAGTCCCCTCTAAGTGTCTAATGAAATTCTTTTCTTTCCGTCATCTACAGAGCTCGAGTGAAAGTGTACTGCGTGCCACAGCCAGGCCCATTCTCCACTCAGTTGCCTGGTCTCTCATCAGCTGCCTCTCTCTGCAGAGCATGCTCAAGCAGATTCAAGAAAGCAATAATCTCTCCCTTTCTTTAAAAAAAAAAAAAAAAAAAAAAAAAAAAAAAAAAAAGCTGGATACAGTGGGCCAGTTCTGTGTCGAGGCAGAGGCACCTTCTTCCTCACTGCTCAGTCATGTGATCTTTCCAAAAACAGTTCATTTACACAGTAAACTGTTCAAGCAAATAAACCCTCCTACTGCTTGCCATGTAGGAGGTGGGAATAGAGACCTGTTGAGATCCCTTCCAGCTCTGTGATTCCCCTTGTGGGTGAGGTCTAAATGGGAGTGTTACATGTCCTGTTTGGGCTCCTAGGCATTCCTGTTCCTCACTGACACTGTTATCATCAAAATGATCCTAGTTCAGCAAACACAGCAGTACACTGTAATGTGTAGCTCATAGAGTGGCTCACAGACCTGTGAAATTACACTCTCCATAGTTCCAGATAAATAGAATTTTAGATCTTGATGTACCAAGGAGTGACTTGGCTTCTATTAAGTGGGGTTTTTTTGCGTGTTTTAGGAATTGGTTGGTCCGTGGCTTGCTAGTGCAGCGGTTTGAAGGAACATGGAAAGCCTTTGAGATTGAAAAATTATGTTTTGTCTTGGAAAACTTACCAAGGGCCTTCTTCCTGACTTTATGTGGTGTCCAAGATCTCTCAGTGCTGCTTTGATGACAGCTTTAAAAACCTGATTTTCTTATTTGAAATGCGATAATGATACAGAAACACAGAGCAGGTGGTCATAAAAGAAGTGCTTACCTTGAATGGAAAGCACAGGGCTTTGGGCTCATGAACCTGTGCCTTTTGGGTTTTACAAAGCAAACAGGATGCAGCTTCTAGTCTCCATGGTGCACCAGTTTTTGATTTTGCTGTGGCATCCATGAATAAATGAGGAGTACTTCCATGAGCATCTGCGGTTCTAGTGTTAAGGAGCTGCTGAGGAGAAAAAACAGCATTTCACATTTCCCCTCTGATTCTGACAGATGCCAGAAAACTTCAGAGCTTCTTGAGGCTTTCTTGTGAATGAGTCCAAAGGAGTAGCTAACATTCATATCCTGTGATGGGCGCCTAGGTTCCTGAGAAGTCAGATGACTGGTTTTCCAGTAAAGAGATCATAAAGAGAAATAAAGAGATCCTCTGAGGGCCCAGCTTGCACCTGCCTGTGCTCTCATGTGTCTTTTTGTTACTGACCCATCTGTACATGCTGCATGGCTTGGCTGCATTTTTATAGTGCAAGTAAAAAGCATGATAGTTGCCCTCTAGAGTGGGACTGAGCCCAGTGAACACAGTTTCCTTGGTGCAGAGACCCAGCTATGGAATAGAGCATCCAGATACAGGGAGTTTCAGTGGAAACTTTTGAAAATGCTGCTGTAAAAAAGTTGTGTCCTCTTTTAAAAAGACACAGCCCTTTCCTCCCTTCCTACCTAAAAGCCTCCACCAAGTCTATCTAAGTAGAGTTTATTCCAAAATGAAATGCTCAAGATCATGTGATATTCGCTGGGCATTTTGTGCTATTGAATCCCGTTTATTTTTTGCATGGAAAGCTCTGATGAAGGATAGTGCTATAAATCCTGTAGCAAAGCATATATGGGAAGGGTCAGGTGGAGAGAAGGATCATCAGTGATCACTAAGAATCATCCAGGGTGCAATATGTGTGCAGGCTTGCTGTTTCTTTTCTTCCCAGTGTACCATTTTGTTATTTACTAAGCAATATAATTACTTGTTGTGCAGTTGGAGAGTGATGGGACGTGCGCAATTCTTGTTTCGTGATCAAGGAAGGTAGATTCAAGAACGAGGGCAAAGAGATGGGAGGGGGAGGCTTTCTTATGGTAGGAAACTAGAAGAAGGTGACTAAATAAAAATATGATTGGGGATAGAATAAGCCTGTCTCTAAATAGATGGGGTTAAATGCTAGGGAAAGAAATGAACTACTTAAGTCACCTGACAGCACCTGGTAAAGGGGAAAAAATGGCCATGACTGATTGTGAATTTAACTTAGACTGGAAACCAAAAAGAGAGATTGGCGTAGCAGTGGAGTGAACTTCTGGAAGAGCCTCCCAATGTGTGTGTGGCAGGGGCAAAGGGATCACCAGACTGCTTTTAAATAGAGCTAAATCTCTTAATATGACAGATTGTATATCACTGTGTTTACAGTGGTAGATGACTGGAATTGATGACTCGGGAGGTCCATGCAAACACTATTCTACCTCCAAAGAACCATATAAATATAAACTGACCTAATTTATGGACTTTTCCAGGAGGCAGTAAATTCTTAGGTGCATTTTGCAAGAACATTTGCAGCCCAGGCTGTGGTTTAGGGCCTGATCCCATTAAAGCTTTGCTCCAATTAATGTAAGTCATATAGTGTGTGAATGTTAGCCAGCAGAGTTGCTGTTTGTAATGCATGTCTAATCTTTTGTTTGTTCAGGTGATTTTGACAAATTCTTTGCCGCAGTAACTGGAAAGTATGTCCATCACTGTGAATATAACCAGGTGGGTTGAATTAGGTACTACAGGTTTAGACTAGTTGGAAACAAGCTTGTATGTCTCTCTCCCAGTTGTTGATGGCCAGGTCTGTCAAACGTGCTTGATCTCACTGTGAGGTTAGCTCCTGTAGAGGCAGTGACTTGCCAGATAACCTCACCTCCAGCAATTGCGGTGACAGCAGCAGGGAATTTACTGTGTTCTGGGCCAGGAGAGAAAGGTTTCCAGTCCGTCCTTGTGATGTTGTCTGCTTTTTATGACTAAATAAACCTTCACTGGAAGAGGGACTGAGATGCAGGCAAGTGCCCTGCAGCACCTGGCTAGATGTTTTTGTTCTTTCTCTTTGGCTTAACAAACAGTTGTGTGTTTTATTTCATGTATAGCTGCTCCAAGAGGATGGACTGAGCTAGTTGATCTAAATTGATCGTTAAAACAAATGCCCAAATATTTTGGTTAAGTAAACACCAAAACACTTCCTTTCCCCTCTTTCTTCCCTCCTTACTTGTCTGACCTTTAATGGATGTTGTATTTGCTGTAGCAATACTTAATGCTATCATGATTGTCAACTAGTCTGTTACAGAGGTTTGGGGAACTAAAATGAGGTGCTCTTTCTGTTCTCTACCTCCTTTTTCCCTTGTGAATGTGTGCTTGTGCATGCAAAATACTTTCTCTTTACTCTGTCAGCTTTGGTAACAATCAGTCCAGGCGTGGGCAGAGTGGTTTTGAAGTGGGGTGGGTACAGTTCTCTCTTTGGGATTTGCACAGTCGTGTTGTATATTCTGAAGCTAGCTAGTCTTGTCAAAGGAGGAAGGTCTGGGATTTTCCAGCTATGCCCTTCAGATGTTCCACAGCGGGTTAGCAGGAAGAACCCGGGCACAATGACAAAGTTGTACTCTGCTGCCCGTTATTCCTGTGTGAATCTAGGATGATCCTATTTATTTCACTGCACCGTCTTACTCCGTGAAATGGCTTGTGAAATTCAACTGTGAACCCTATTTCTGAGGCTAGTGTTTCAGCTGGAGATACTGGTGCACAGTTGTCAGAACTGCCAGGGGGATGAGGGAGAGGCCTTTTATTTTGCTTAAGAACTGTATATTGGCAGGTCACTATTGTGCAGCATTGAGACAAGTGCTTTCTCTGGTGGCAGTTACTATATGGCAAGCAATTTAGTGGTCCATGTTTTGTCTGATGATGGACCATGAGAGAGGCCTAGTTAAAATCCTGTGGCCAACGGGACCGGGAAGAACCTATTAAAAACACCAATAGGTTGGAGATGGTATTTTGTGGCAATGAACACTGTAGTGTTGAGATTGTTTAACACAGCTTGCTACAGCACAGTTTATGAACCTGACTGGTGAATTGGGAATTGGGATGGGTTCTTGGGCAGACTAACATCCAAGAGACTAAACAGGAGCTACTAGCATTATCTGTCACTTCTTGTGAGCACAAAATCCATCACAAAAAGAGCAAGCAATTTCTGATGCTTTTTTAATGAACTGTCTCAGAGCAGGAGAGTGAGAGAGAAAAGAATGTCTGTTCCTGAGTTACATAGTAAAAAGTTGGATATAGGAAGCTTTAGATTTCTTTTGCATTGGCTTCATAGTATGTAATATCACTGGGATTGCACTGTGAGCCTCTCTAGCTAATGCTACAGCCTCATAAACACAAACATTGAATTTGGAAGCAGTTTTATTGCAGATACTCAGAGAGCAGAGACGATAAACAGAAGGAAATTGTTTCAGTATTTTGACAATCAAGTTTGAGGGCTGTTACACACTGACTCTTGACAGTTCAGGATGTCAGAATACTAGGGGTGAAAGACAGTGACAGGAAGAGGAAAACAAAATATGAACCTAATCCTCCAACAAAATAATAATTAAAAAGAAGAACATGCAGGAAACATCTGATTTTCCAAGGTGCTAACACAGGGCAAGACAGGATTTTAGCTCATGTGGTCAAGGCTCGCACATAGTCCATGTACAGACTTTTATGAGTGCTGGTATTAACGAACCAATGGTGTCCACTAAAACTCAACATCAGCTGTTGAGAATCAACATGGGAACTGTAAAAGTGTAATGCCAGTTGCTCTACATCTGTCTTTTCTTTGCATATAATCCCAAATGGCAATCTGCATTCTTTGGTGGTGACCTTGAGTTAGGTTAAGGTTAATTTGTTCACATGAGTGCAAAGTGTATTAAAAGCTGACAAGTTGCAGTACCTGAGAATTTCAGTGATAACATCACCAAATGAAATATTGGAGCAATAACAATCCTCAGTCTTTAGGAAAATATATATTTTTTTTCTTGTTTGGTACCAGTTCACTTTCCTTGGCCCAGAGGAGACTTCTACTTCCCCCTACCCTGCTCCAAGTATATTTTCTTACTGCAATAGTATTCTGGTTATATTCCGCATATTAGCATGTGATACCGAGTTACTTTTGTGATAGAATTCAAGGTAAGGTTTTTTTTCTTTTTCCCCCTCGGCCCCCTGGAAAAAAACATTTGTGACAGATAAAATTTTTGAAGTGGCTTGGTTTCTGTATGCACACCCAGTGTAAGCAGGCATCTCTTAAGTGGGTTGACTTGTTGAAAAACACCTGTGACTTCTTCACACAGACCCATCTCTGTGGCCATTTCTTTAATGGTTTGCACTTGCTTGGTGCTGCTCTGTTTCTTTATTGCTTTTTCTCTCTTTTGCTGGAAGATAACTGGGATTTGCGGTGTTCTTATAATAGCTCAGGGATGCACGTACATGGCAGAGGCATTTATATTTCTGATCTTGCTGTTTGTGGAACTGAACTCAGTCCAGCAGAGCAACTGTTGACAGAAGCTGAATGATGAGATCCTAACTTGTTGGGGATATCAGCTACTTGCCTAGTAGCTGCTTAGCCCTGACAGCAACGAGCTCTGACTTGTTGCCCCCAGGGAAGCAGTGGTGATACCCTGTTGTGCTGTGATGCTTACTGGTATGCCTTGGTCCTTATGGATGCTAACTCTTACTTGTTCAGAAAAGGATTCTTGCATTTTATTTACTCTCCTCTTTGGGAGATGCATTCGTGGTATATTAGTAGAAACAAGAATTTGTACTAGATGTGCAACTTTTAGATGCCTTGAAATAGGAGAAGGCCAAGCACATCTTTAGGAGTTGATTCCCACGTGGGTGACCTTCCATGTTCACTTTGCACAATAATGGGTGTATCGAATTTACACTGTGGAGAGCGAGTCTGTCTCTCTCACGTGTGGACATTACTGGGTCACACAGACTTGTCTGTCAGCCTCTCTGGTCTTACAGTTCTACATAATAGGGGCTTACACTTGGAACTGGCAGGGTCCAGGTTTGGGCCTGACACCAGGCAGTGGTATTTTCTCATAGGCAGAAGCATGTGTTACTTGGCACAGCCTTGGCTGAGATGCAAGGTGTTCACTGTAATGTGTGAAATTGTGGGTCAGCTGAGGAGACTGGCTGAAGCCAGCTTGCAGTGAAGATTATAGAATTGCTGCTGCCCACCTCGGTTCTTTCCCTTTATGAATAGTCAGGTATTTGCTTTTTCAAGGTTTTGGATGCAAAAGAGTAATAATTGCAATTGTATGGTTTGCCCTGCCTGCAAATCCAGATTGCTTCTGTAAAGCAGTCATCTTTTAGGCACATTGCATTAAGGGTAGCAATTAAAAGTCAAGTCAGTAGCGTTCTTTTTCTGTTAAATTTCGTAGAATTTGGACCTCCCTGTAGAAAACCATTGTTTTTTCTCTTGGTGCCGCAGAGCTAGCTTTTAAAGAAAGCTTTGCCATGCCTTCACAAGAGCTTACAACCATTTGTGGGTACAGCGGTCATCTTTAACATTTCCTCTTCCATGTCTCACTGTGTGTGTGTTTGCTGGTGTGTGTGTGCGTGTGTTGCCGTACTGGTTATAAAATGAAGATTGAGAACCTACTGATCAGAATGCTGCTGCTGTTATAAGCAGTGACAAAAACAAGCATTGAGGTACTTCGGTGTGATGTCACGAGTTTCAGTTAGTCATGCTTGCAAGTTATTTGCTATAAGGTGCTGTTCCGTGGCCTTTGTAGAAGTGGTGGGTGGTCTCGGACCATTTCCTAATAGGTGGATGAATCACTCTCAATATGAAGTGTCAATGTGTAGTGGGCTTGTATTTCAGGGCTTGAAAAATGGGATAAATAAAGTAAGTTTAAATGACTGGCATGCCTACTTGTTCATGTGAGGCCTTCAGCTCACCGATCACCTTGGAAACCACAGTACCTTGGAGCCTGCGGGCTAGCAGGGAATGTGACAGCGTAGCAGCTTGTTTGGAGGGTTGTAACGGAGGCTTGCAATGTTCCTGAACTAGAGAAGCTGAGTTGTGGAGAAGAGATCTTTTCCTGTGCTGGCACAATAGGATTTTTTCGTTGTTTGAGATAACATATTATTGTGCGTTTTGAGTCTTTTGAATCTAGCTCTACTAAGTTTTGGTCCTGTTCAGGGTTCTCCTGTGTAGGTCCGAAGGACAAGTACTACCAGTTTCTGCCTGACCTGTTACGCAGTGCTTGCCATGACAAGTTATGTCACTTCTGTCTGGCCCACTGCAACTAGACAGAGGTGATCCATAATTTCTAGTATATGAGAAAGAACATAGTCTTACTATCTTGTAGTAATGTGAGATAAAACCCATGTTACCAATGTGTAAAAGCACAAATGTGACTCTTCCAGATCACTGAAACCAAGTTATGCCTTGGAGTACACAGGATTGAGCAATAGTTGGTGCATGAACTACACCATATTTATGGTTGTGCTGAAATTTTGCCTACTGCTCCCTTGGAGAACTTCAGTTCAAGGTAGCTCCACTTTCTTTGTTCCTTTGGGTTATGTTTTGTCCCTAGAGAGGAACCCATGGGAAGTAGCAGGAGGTAGCAGCAGCAGTTGCAGCTCAAAGGAGAATGGAGGAATTCCTCCTTCAGCCATTTTTTTCCTGGCAAGGCTGGGGAAGGGTAAGTGCATGAGGAGAGAATTCTGTGTAGTTTATTTACAACCTGAAACACAGAAAATTCCATCTGAACAGAAGAAAATATGCTGGAAAAAGTTGCCTAGAGAGGTTGTGGGGTCTCCATCCTTGGAGATATTCAAAACCCAACTGTGCATGGTCCTAAGCAGCCTGCTCTATCTGACCCTGCTTGAGGAGAGGGGTTGGACCAGATGATCTCTGGTGGTGCCTTCTGCCCTCCACCTCACTATTCTGTGGTTCTGTATTAGCTGAAATGGTGCTGAATGGTGCTTTGGATATGTAACAGCTGTCATATGAATCCAGTGAAGCTTCACAAAGATTCTCCATCTTTTTCTTTTCCCCCCCCTTTTTCTTCTCCTTCAGGGTTCTATTTTCTTTTAGTTTCTATCACGAAAGGTCAAGTGTTTAACTGACCAGCATCATTTCATTTTTAGGTGCTTATAATCTGGTTCCTAGCCTGCCTCTTCTGGTTCAGTCTTTTATAGCAGTAATGGAGGAGTTCTGTGCTGCTTATTTCAGTAAAAATCCAGCAAGTTTGTTGCTTTGAAATATGATTGGGAAATACTACCTTAAAAATGTAGTTATGTCCTGAGAATAGATAAGACACTGATGTTCCTAATAATAAATTAGTGAGACAGTACATCTTCTGCTTGGTAACTGACTGGAAGGCAACAAGATTACTTACAGTGTTTAGTTTCAAATATTAGTTTTCTCTTCCTTAAATTACATTAGTTATATCTAATTATAGGTACAGTTTGTGGTAATCAATTTGAAGCATAACGATGTGAGTTGCCTCTCTCTATAAAGAATATATTTTGACTTGGAACATTAGAGGTATTTTGAATGCTGTGTGATTTTCATTTGATTTGATTACATAGGTAATTGAAATGTGACAGACTCTGATATCATTTTGTTGGAACAAATTGGTGAGTTCAACTTGTTTCGCAGGGCTTTTTTTTTTCCTTTATTAAAGGCTGAAGAAATAAGAGTTTTCATGTGCTTACCATAAAAATATTCGTGAAGCATTTAATCTTTTTGCAGTGGGTCTCAAGTTTTTTTTTGCGTTGTGATGTCCTTTGGAAGTTTAGAACAACAAAAAAAAATCCCAGCACCAAACCTGTTGCTATCCAATGACAGTAAAACAGGCTTAGGTGTAATTTGGCATATACAAAGGGGAACTTTACGTGTCAACTACAATGAAATTATGTAAACACCAAGCTCTGTCATTGCAGTTACAGTGTGAATTAAAATTTAGTAATTGAATAACTTCTCGATTATGATGAATTACAAAACTATGCAGTCACTAAATGAAGACTGAATTACTCAATATTTAACAAACATCCATAAACATTGTTACAAACTTCTTTTGTCCTGATGAAACTAAGTGACCAAACTTATATGAAATGCCCGTTACAACTGAGGCATTTTTTGCTTCCATCTGGTAATATATCTGGGGAAAAAGCTGATTGGGCCATAGCACACAAAGTCTTAATTCAAAAATCAAATGTTTAAAATACATCAAATGCTATATACATAAAAGCTATTACACCTGATCAGATTGTGCATAGCCAAATTTTTGTCTGAGCAACCTGGTTTTAGACCACAGTGCTGCAAACGTACATACTTAGATTTACTTCTGAGGAGAAGAATTAACTGGAGCAGCTTGTTCATTTACAGTGAACTCTATTGCGTGGATTAGTTCTCTCAGGATTGGGACTCTAAATATGTTGTGATATGTTATTTTGTTGGAATGGGTAAAAACAGAGAGGCTAACTAAAAACTGTCTTTAATCCAGTGGAGGATCTGGGTAAGAATCAAGGGAAGGAGGGTGAAAGGAAAACTGTTGTCTACCAGCCAGAAAGAAAAAGCTGGATTTTGAAACATACCGCCAAGTACAGATTTCCAGTAAGTTGATTCAGGACCATTGATCCATGATGTTACTCACAGTATCAAAATGTTTCATTGGGAAAGTATCTAAAATGTAATTCAGATAACATTTTGATAGATTTGACTTACTCATGGTACACTTTATTTTATATAAACATACATATGCATGGCTACACACTACAAGCATGGGTGCCCTACCATGTGTAATGTTACAGGTACTCTTTTAATATTGTTTTGCAGGTTTTTTTTCTTCTACCATTTATAGGTTGCTAGAATTTTTCTGTGGGTGATGTAGATCCCCGAATAGTAGATTTGAGATCACTAACAATAACCTTGCTTTTCTTGGTAATCTTAGAAATTGTACATAGATTTGTACAGTGACAAGGTTAATGACAGGAGGTTAATAATAGCTTTAAACTAAGTTTTAAATGTCTTTCAAAATTTTTTTTATCTGTCTTTTTACTTCATTGTCAGTAGTGTCTAAAAATAGCAAAACAGTCCTGATAATTTTCTGGTGAAAAATGTGATCTAAGCTGTCTTGTCTTACCATTTCCTTTCGTAAAATTGTAAAAAACCTTCTTGTTGTTTGTATGTGTGTGTTCATGTTTTGTGTGAGTAGGTTTAGTGTAATGGGCTTACAGAAGTAGATAGAAACGCTGCCTATGTTTACATGTTGAAGCAGATGAACTATGTGCACTTCCTGGGTTTTTCTGTGTACAGGCTGATTCTCACCACCTTTTCCTGGGGCAGAAGTTTGCCTGACTTCTTCCAAACTCTGTCCTTCCAGTGCCACCTCTTGGTAGGTTCACACACTGACGTAGCTGCAGAGTTTATTTTCATCAGTGAAGAGGTAACCATAACAAATGTTTCTGGATGATTTGAGTGACCCTTGAAACAGAAGTAACCTTCAGACCTGTTAGCTGCCCACTGGGCAAGCATTAACCTTGTCTAGTATCAGTGGAGAGATGGAAACGTGGTCCCTGTTCCTGCTGTTGAAAATAAAACAGGCCATATTCAAAGCAGAGGTTAGCTGATGCGTGACTGCTGGGACTGCTGGGTGCTGTTACTGCAAAGACTTGCACGTATCTGGATTTAGCCCAGTAAAATAAGGCTGTAATGGAGTTTTTACCCAGCAGATTTTTGTCAGTTCAGTGTGTGTGGTAGTCTGGATTATAGTGATGAGTGGTCAGCAGTTTTTAAAGCTGAAATGAAGGGGACTGTTCTTCAGGCGTATAAAGGGTTGCATAATCTTATGTTCTCTGAGGAGTAAAATCAAAACCCACCATGTTGCTTCAGTTTAGATAGTCAGGATTCCAAGGTGCTTCTCGCCTGAATTTGACTTCATCTCATCTGTGTAATGGGGATAATCCCAACTTCCGGCGTGCTGGTTGGTGTTTATGTCACAGTCCTATGCAGCTGTGACATACCCATGCAGACATGCTGTCTTGAATGGGGTTCAGCAGTGTTCAGCGAAGAAAGCCTGAGCATATGCTGCCTACTAATAACCTGCCTTCTTTTTCCAAATGTGCATTGTCTTAATAAGCATCAGCTGAATGATGCAGGCATCCTAAAGAAAACAGTGTGAAATAAAACACTGTAGCAAATTGTTAAATGGCCTTTTAACCACAAACTTTGGTCTTTGATGTGGGAGAAGCTGTTTATTTTAGAGCAAGGAAGATGAGTCATATAATGATCGTTCTTTACAACATTAAAATGTCTTCAAGTGTATATGGTACACTCGCACTGAATGGTTTGTAACACCCAGAGAAGTTTGATGCGTCTGGATTGCTAAAGAAGCTGAACAAACTCAGCATGTTAAGGAGAGTGTCCTTTCAAAACTTGTAAAAACCTTCCTCCTTCCAAGTTATCGATAGTTCTTCAGATTTTAGGGAGGAATATTTCCAGGTACAAACTCAGTTTCCAGCAAAAGGCTCTAAGAAAGACAGTCCAAAGTGAGGAGGGTACCCAGCACCTCTTACCTCTTTGGATGTTTCACAGCTGCTTCATCCTGTCTTGATTTGATTTCTTTCTCCTTTATCAGGCTGCAGCTTAGGATTTTCTGTTACTTTCCAAAGCTGTGTAGTTGGTAAACCTGCAGGTGACTGCCATTTGCTGAACAGCCCTTGCGTGCGCGTGCCCGCTTAGGCACAGCAGAGCCAGTCCTGTTGAGCTCCGACCCCTGGCCAGTGTGTTGTGGTGATGTCTTTTCTTCATGGAGATGGTATTGGTGCTGATAGTGTTATAATCAGTAGCTCCCTTGCCTTGCGCTTTGTTGTGGATTGTGCCTAAAAGTGACAAAAGAAGCTAGAGAGATGAAGAAATAGCTTCAGAGAATAGTCCATAAAGATGCTCATCTAATCTAATACTACAGACTGAACAGATGAAAAGAAACTGAGAAGTGCTATTCAAATGCCAGACAATACCAAAGAAATCCAACCTGTAAAAGTGTTTTACAAGGATAATTAGGAAAGCAAAACCACCTGTAGCTGTACACACTTGGATGGGAACAAGGCAGTGAAAAGCTTTCATTATTTTGGTGTGGAAGGTGGAGGGAAGTGAAAAGCTTAATTCTTGTCTTTCAGGTTTCCTTCTAATGAAATTGTGGCCTCTTCAATGTGACAATGAAGCCCAGAAGCCTACTGCCAGTCTCAGTAAAGGCATCGTATTCATTTCAATAGCAGGTGCTTAATGTTTAATTGCTTTAGCGTTTTGTGTTTTTTCCCTGCCAGTATTTTTGAAAGCCTTTCACTGTGCTTTTTGAAGGGCATTATAAAATATTATTATACAGGTACACAAAATCTGGGTGTTTGACACACACAGCATCGATTTCTCTTGACCCTTTGGCCAGTCCGCTGAGAAGGCACAGCTCTCTGGGTGCCTAGAAAGGAGCGAGTTTTCTCTCTAGTTTATTTTAAATACTTAGCAGTGCAGAGGGACTGAATTCCTTTCGTAGATCAATGGCGTGTGTATTTATTTCTGACCTGATCTGAGTGGTGTTGGACAAAAATGAAGAGACACATCTTACCCCTGGCTTTATAACCAGCCCCTTTCTGAATTAGTGGGACCACTCAGAGAAAATGTTAGACTACTTAATGCAGAGTTACAAACTGCTGTTACTGTGTGTTTTTTTTTTTTTTTTTAAATTCTTATTTACTATTGTGGAAGCTGAAAGTATTAGCATAATTTTTTCAAATGAGGTCAGTTGTTTGTGTCCAAAATGTTGATTTTGGAAATGGTAAAATTCTCATTGGGGATTTGGCACCATTCCCCAGATTGTGGTGGAAATTTTGTTTTTGCTGCTGTCTGAGTATCGAGTAGCACATGAATTGGGATGCTTCTCAGCACTGTGAGCAATTGGGTTTTTAGGGCTTACATGACTCGGAGCCAGGGCTTGAATGTTTTTCCTTCTTTCTTCTTCCTCTTGAAAACCAGTGTACAAGCTTATGCAGTGCATGTTCCTGGACATTCTGGTTAGAGGGAGAGTGTTTCTGAAGTACCCACCCTTGAGCACAAGGTGTTGCGGCAAGGCTTAAATTCTGATGTGGAACTTGCTAAACATCTTGGTCCAGCTGAAATGAGTGAAAATGCCTGTATTTTCCTTTGAAGCCAGCATTACATGCCCTTCAGCTGTGCTTTGAACAAATAAGATCCACAGGTTTGCAGGATTGCACCAAGAAGTAGAATTTGGTATGGTGTGTTCTTAGATAGAAGTTTTGTTGTAGTTTAATCCCAGTCGTCTTTCCCACTCCATTATTCCCAACCTTTTTCTGACCCCACCGCCTACAGACTGTCGAAATGTGTGAGAAGTATTGTTATGATTAGCTGCACTAACATAATGGAAAGATAGAACAAAATCGGACTTTGATTCTGCTGCCACATTGAAAGTGTGAAGAGGACTGATTTGATCTGTGAGGGTCTCTGGTTAGGTTTTAAGCAGAATGTTTTTGTTTGTCAGTGCCAAGTGCTTGGTCTTGCATGCAAGGCCTGCCTCTGTGATGCACAAACCTGCCTGTGCCTCCTGTAAAAATGCACCTGACAAGTTCACAGGGTCCATGATGCCCTTTTGTACCCTTTTGTGTTATTACATGTTTCTCCCTGCAACACAGCAGAGTTGGTCTTGGTCGAATGTGGCAGTCTTTTCCACAGCAGATTTTGTAGGCAAGCAGTTACAATGCAAGTAGTGTGTTGCGACTTAAAGCAGTGATAATAAATCATAAATGTATAGTGATAACTCAAATATATGGAACCCCATGGGGACTGCTTCTTCCCTATCATTGTTATGTATGTTTTCCCTCCTTACATCTCTTCCCTGTAAGTCACAGAATCTTTAATTGGATATGGAGCTTCTCGAGGCCTCATTCATCACAGGCATGCTTACTGGAGTGTGTCTTCATTTTTCTGAAGATCCGCTGCCAGGATTCTCTCTCCTTGGTTTGATTAGTGGGTGGGAGGAGAAGGGTGGGTAGAGTGGTTAGAGGCATGTGCTTCCTCTGCCTTGCCTTGCAGAGACTTGCCCCAGGCTTGTGGCACAGAGAAAGCTACTAGAGAAGGGTTTAATTTTCGGAAGTGCAGCATGTTTTAGAGGTAGGTTGCAAGTAAGATTGAGTTGCTAGGTCTGATAATGATGTTCTAAAGCACTAGGAACTTTGCGATAAGAATGGGACCAGGCTTAGTAAAGTCGCATACGACGTTCCTGATGCGAGATGACTCTCTTATTATGAAAGCACATGAGAAAAACCACGATTAATGCAGATGAAACCACTGATTTAAGGCACAGTCAAAATAGTGGGGAGTTCTTAACAGCTTTCAGGATAAGGGGACCACCACAGAAGGTATCTGCTCCCACTGGACCCTTCAGAATCACATCAAGGTCTGTTAAAGAACAGCTTGAAAGGAAACATAGTGCAGGTGAAGAGATTCTTCTTCAAATTCTTGCTGTGGAATAGCAGAAATATCCAGGTGGTCCCAGGTGATACTTTGTGAACCCTGGAGATCATTCCCAGTCACCAAGAGTGAAATTCTTCTCTCCAAGTATTAGTCACCTCATCTAAGCTAAGTGTCGAGGCTCCTTCTATGGCTGATGAGGATTTCTCTTAGACAATAGGCATCTAAAGTGAGTGAGACTAGTTGTTCTCTGGAGATACCTCTCTTGCTCCCTAATGGGAGACCTTTATAATTGTCTTAGAATAGGTAGCTACATTTTAGCTGACTGAAATTACATGAAGTAGTCCCTACCAAATTACAAGCCTTATCCCCTGAGAGCAAGCTTGTTGAAAGACACAGCTGACGTCCTGGTGGACTGGTTGAGTCTTTCTGATCATACCACCAGGTATTGTGTTCTAGCAGAGCAGATCTATGCTTTTGCCACTGAGTGAGCGAGACCACAGCCCCTGTGGTCCTTGTGCTGCAATAAGAAGAGAGGGTGTATAATGGAAGAAGGAAGGGCCTGGAGGTCTTGGAAGGCTGGTTCAACTGTCCAGCTACAGCACCAACGAATAAATGTGGTGAGAGGTGGAGGCAAACCTACCTGAAAGGTAAACGGCTGCAGTTGGTAGCAGCTCTCCCCCAAATTTGAACTGCACTGTCTTTTTATGTGGCCTGTCAGAACTTCAGGTATGTTACTCTCAGCATAGGCTATGCTGCTTTGTTTCACATAGTGCGTCAAAATGGAATATGATTTTGTCCAACAAATATACATTGAAAAAGTTATTGTAGATGTTATGTTCGAGAGAGTCCTTCTCAGCTCTTGTAATATCTGAGTTAAACTAGTAAATTGGAATTGGGCAATGTTTCCCTTAAGTTCTGGGCCAATTAAAAGTAATGAGTAGCGCTCTGGTCATACACTTCCCAAATGATTTTAGGAGATATGCCCATTCCAGAGAAAACTGAGAAACTGTTGGCCTGCTTAATCTTTTACCCTCTGAGCCAGGACCTAGTCTTCAAGTGTCAACAGGAGTTAAACGCTTCATCCAATTTTCAAAGGCTTTTAAGTGTTTGTGAGCCAAAGTGCATTTGAATCAGTGGTACAGAGGGTCCTAACATCCCATATCTTCCAAGGCATTCAAGTCCCTAACTCCCAGTGATTTTTCAGTTGGAAATTGGGGTTCCTTAGCAGTTTGAGCTTCTGAAAGGTTTACCTTGTCTGTGTAAAGCAGGAGGGATTGCAGTAATAAAATGCAGTCAGGTGGTTTGTCTTGTGTCTGAAGCAGATGTGTAAGTGCATCAGAGGGAAATGCTTGTCCCAGCAGTTGCTCGGGAGAAGGCAGCAATGGTGGTAGCTGAATTAAATAATAGGTAACTGAATAATGCATTTGCTTAGTGTCGCGAGAACTTGTTCACTCCTCACTCCCTTTGCTTTTATATGTCGCCCTGAGAATCAAGCACTATTTACAGTTTATTCCATGATGAATTATTTCATCTGCTCATTATTCCAAATAAGAACTTTCCATAAGTCTGTATCACAGGTGAAGAAATCTAAATAAATTAGGCACATCCACAAACAGAGCTGCTGCTGTATTTCAAATGAACAAATAGACAAATGGCAGGAAAAATATTCTCAGCCTGCTGCTGTGTCAATGTGTCGAATCTTGTCAGGATTAACTTCAGCCCCTGGGTATGTGTTTATCTTTCTTCCCAAACATTTATCATTTCCTGGCACTGGTTACCCGGTCCATATGAACAGAGAGACTTTTATGCAGAGATGTGTTGCACAGATTGAGCAGAAACATTAGCACAGCAATTTGAAATGATTGATATATGCAGTGCTTTGTCCACAAAGCCAGTTAGTTTGCTACTTTTGACAAGGTAGTTTAACCATAGAAAATTGCTGATAGTGATCAAAACAGATTGAAGCGTGGAGATGGTGGGTTTTTCAAAAGGATCTAAATTTTTAATCCTGCTAGTCCTACCAAAGTCAGTGTATCTTAAGTTACCCAAGCGCCGAATGAGTTGGATGGTTTGGAATTCTTGCCTCCAGAAAGAGTCTCTGGACAGTCACAAGGCCTAAGCTTTGTTTAATTCTGGTATAGGTAGGATTTGATCCCAAGTGGGGATGCAATTTGTGTATTTGCATATCTTTGAAGTCTGGCTCTAGACCTTTAAAGCCAGACTTTTAAAGTGGACTCCTAAGGCACAGAGGTATACTATGTTATCTCAAGATTTATGGTTAAAATCCATGGATTTACTAGCTAAAGTGGACATTGGCTGTGTGCTAGACAGAAATGCCTCCTGTAAAGATCAATGAGTATTTCATATGTTAGCCCTGAACAGCGTGTGATCTCTGGTTGACTTGTACTGTTCTGGTGATCTGCAACAGCCGTAAACCCAGTGGTGCTCTTGAGTTAACATGAGTTTCCTACTGCCATGCTTCAGTTAGTCCCTGTCATTTTCTGTATTCATACTATTTTCTTGTATGATAGTGGTACTTGTGTGCTTCAGCCATGCGTAGACCTCTCATTGAGTTTGATGCTGCACAAGTGATCTAAAGGAATAAAAGGTAGCTAGGGGAAGAGAGGCAAGAGATTTGGAAGGACCTGCCCAAGAACGTGGTCACGTTGTCTATAGTCTTCCTTATTTTGGCTTATACTGGGATGTGAAGACCATGTCTACTGGCTGGGGTGCTTTCTTCTTTGGATAAACTCCTGCCCTTGTCATCTGCTGTAGGAAATGTGTAAAGGCACTAGGACAGCATGAAAAGGGAGTAACAGTCTTAGTACCTGGCGCGTCTACATTTTTGTCAGCAACTTTGGGCTTCTGCGGACAAATGCCTACTTTTTTTTTTTTTTTTTAATTGTTACTCAGCTTCAGGTCGCTCCCAATGATCTCATCTTGCATGAGAGAGAAGCACCAAATTAGTTTCTCAAAGAAATTGAATTGGAGAAATCTTGTTTATGATGGCAATCTGGTTTCCTCAGAGCAGCAGCTCTCTTATCAGGACCACAGCATGAGGAGCTCTGCAGCCTCTTTGTTTTTATGGTAATCAGATTGTTTGAGCTCAGAATCTGAACTGTTGTTTAAGCGTATCTAATGTTCTAACCCTTCCAATCGTCAAACACATTCAGGCTATATCTAAGCTGGAAAACAAAATTGCGTGAGTTGCCCTCTTCCTCTGTGTGGCTGTCTGCACCTGTGCTGGTGCAGGGATTTGCTTGAGCCCTAATACTGTGGGGAAAGGTGAAGTTATGTCTTACCAGGTGATAACTTGCTTGTTGGTAAGCAGCCATCGTTTTCGGGATGAGCCTGAAGATTGCAATAGGTGTATAATCAGACACAGAAAAATCTAACTTCTGTCCCCAATGGCAGGCACACTGCAGAGCAAGTAGGAAGAGCAGCAGATCCTGAGCACTGCCTTATGATGGGTGAAGATGTGGGTGGTGCTCATGGAATTTCCCCAAACATCCAGAACTGACCTTGTCCCTCTTGCCATAAAGCTCTCTCAAAAAACCTCACTTGCCAAGTGATTTTTAAAAAACCAGACTGGATAAAGAGGAGGAGGTTTGAATGTCAAGCTCTAATTTCTTGCCCAAAGCAAGATTATTTAATGAGGTATGGCAAAATCTATGTACCTGTCTTTTACAGACCTAATTACAAGGATAACAAATCTTACTTTTTTCTTCCTGGAAACTCACCTAAAAACTGTCTTTAAAATCATACCTCTCCTTATTTCCATAACAGAATAAAAGACAATGTGTGGATAATGTGCCGTAGGTTATTTTGTTAGGTCATAATGAAAAGCAAGATGTTCCAAAGACATAGTAATTTTTAAAAAGGTAGGTAGATATATAAATCTTTCCTCATAATTGTCCCTGAATGGTCCAAGTTGGGTATTTATCATGTAAGTATTTTAGTTTTGCAATTCATTTTTTCTTGCATTACATCTTTAAGTTGGAGATTGCCTGATTAAAACAACTCTCCCACACCAGAGAAATTTCCAATTAAAAAAAATCCTTAGCAAACAGGAGCATGTCAAGTTAGAAAAATCACAGCTATCTGCTCTGTGGACTTTCCATCAGACTCTGACACCTGAGCTCTTTGTAGGCTACAAGAATAATTACAGTCCATTTGCATAGACTGGTGTGAAGGTCTTGGTAAAATAAATCTAGGAAAGGATTAGCATTATTATTCACAAATCCAGCATATTATACCCTAGATCCTTGAAATAATTGTCTTCTGACCTCCCCCTCCTCCTCCAATTTATTATTGTATAATGTTTCTAGGCTCTAAACTTTTAAATAGAAAATTGCTCTTAAGCTAACTATATCAGAATTAGTAGGCAGAACCATGTAGAAACAAAATCAATTTATTAAGTAAATATTGTCTGTCTCTGAATTTTTGAAGTGTTCTGCAAATGTTGGGCCTCTGTGTATCATAATCAAGATAGTATTTCTAGCTGGTTTGAGGGCAGTCAGGGTTCTCCAAGGGAAAGTAGTTGACACTAACTAGTATCAAACACTGTGTTATACTTTCTGTTCTTGAGAAGAACAGAGGTCATGCCCCTCCATGCTGGGTTCTGTACACGTACACAGCATGTTCAAGAGAAGACCTAGGTGAAGAAGACCCTTAAATAGGGAAAATGAAAGCAGTACTTTGGGAAGTTACTTACATCTTTATGCTGACAGAGCTGGAACAGTCCTTCTGGATTACTCACTCCAATGCCTTCCTGCAAATGCAGGATTGCTCCCCATGCAACCTGTTTCTGCCTGTTCTGGTTCTCTCTGAATCCTTTGGCCAGAGGAACTTCTGCTGTTGAATTTGGTGGGCTTTTTTTCTGTCTCACTAAAGAAATAATTTTCTGCTGTTGGTAAGTCCCTCTATATGAAGAGAACATTAAGGAGAGCTGTAACTGTTTGCAGGTATGTAAAGGACTGCTGTGCTGATAGGAGAAATAACAGTAAGCTTTGTAACTTGAGCAAGGAAGATTTAGGTTAGATGTTAGGAGATGCTTCCTAAGAGTAAGGTTGGTGAAAACTTTGGACTGCCTGGATATGATGCAGAGTCTCAAGTAGCAGAGGTATTTTAGGAAGAGGCTTGACATGCTACTGCAGAGGGTGGGGATGGCTTAGGCAGTCTTTTAAAGTGCTTTTCAGTCCTGTGTCTCTGCAAGACTGTGCATCCTCTTAAAAAATCATCCTCTGTTATTCAAGGCTTGCCAGAAGAAATGGATGCAAGGGATGGAGAGCTCGGTTTCACAGTTGCACCTTCCTTAATGTTACTGGGGTAGTCCCCTGGCCTGCTCTCCACTGGAAGACATGGACAATTAGCGTCTTCTCCTGAATCAGCTTGTTTCCTACGCTGAGCATCAGCTGCAGGGCTTTTTGTTCGCATGCAGCCTGTGACTTTGTGCTCAGACCTAACTCACTTCAGGACGCTGTACATGTCGTTTTCTGTAGTTTGAGTATTATCAGCCTGGTACTTGCTGGCAGGTGGAGCAGGTAATGTAGCTCACAATATGCTTGTTCCAGAGAGTTCTGTTGCAGCATTGTGGATATATGCTCTGGAAGAGGCAGCTGTTCAGAAGGTAGTTGTGGGACATCATTACCTTCCTTTCTAACTGCAGAAGATCACTGTGGTTTCCTTTGATGTTCAATAGTGGCTGTTGTTGCATGGAGTACCTGGACGTCAATGATAGGCAGCTCTGTGTAACACCATGTAGCTGCTCTTGCTGAAATTCTGCCTTTGGGGAAGGGCTGGGAGATTAAAAAGGAAAAAAATATATCAAAATTATTAAAAACTGATGATTTGGTTAATCTGTTATATGAGGGCAAGCATACTAATTACCTTTCTTGTCCCTTCAAGGAGAAGCTACCTTTCGGAATTAAATTGTCTTTTCATTATTATAGTTCATTATTGATTCTTTTATTGTTAGTGGGCAGAACACTAGAGAGCTCTCAGAAGGGCCAGAATTTTCTTCCCATCTCAGTTATTACTAGCTGTATACATAATGCTGTATGACTTTTGGGGACCTGTGTTGCTCAGATCTGCTGATCAGGGAAACTGCAAGAACCTTAGGGAGTATCTTTGTTAATGGAGCAGGGCACTGCCTAGTTCCTCGAATGTTAGAAAGGGACCTGTGTTTCATGGTGCGCACTGCTTCTGGTCAACAACTGCCATGCTTATTGCAGTTCTGCAGCTCATGTTGCATTGCAAAAAAATGTCTTCTATTGATTATGGAGCTTGCTCTGTCTTCCTTTTATTGGCGTTTATTTCTGGGTACTAAAACTGCACATTAACATAGGGAGAGAGAGGTCCTTATTACTTTGCTTAAAAGAGATATTAAGATTTAAAGTAAATAAGTGAATAAATTGCTTAACCAGCATTGGTGCAAAGTACAGAGATGGTACTGCATGATACTTAAGAAGCAGAAATAAGCACAATCGATATGGTCCATAGTAAACAAACTGCAATGAAGCAGTAAGTCTAGAATCATTAAGTGGATGTGTGTCTACTAGGGACCTGGAGCAGTTGGTTGTTGGCTTTGCCTGTATGACGCTTACCAAACAAGCCTAAAATCATTATTGATAAGGTCTGCAGATGACAGTAAGACTGAAGGAGTGTAGAAAATGAGAGAAGAGGTCAAAATCAAGGCAGCCTGCATGCAGCTTACCAAAAGATGTGAACAACATGCATTCAGTATGTTCATGTGAAAAGGCAAAGAATGCTCACTGTACATACAGGGTTGGTGGCTCCGTCCTAGGAACCCGGGCCTCTATAAAGGAGCAAGGCACTATGATGGATGCTGAATGTTGACTCTACTGTGATACTGAGTCAAAAGATGGATATCCATCCTGAGTACATAAACAGGAATGTGCAATGGGAGTACAGTGTTTACATTACTTCTGGTGTGGTGCTCTTATGACCACTGCTGGAATGGGTCTCTGGTTCTTGTCCATAGCTTAAGAAGCACTGAGAAAATTGAGAACTGAGGAGTGTAATTGAGATCCTGAAATTTGAGCTCTTAGTTACAAGCATACTTTCCGATGTAGTTTACTACTTTAAAAAGCAGAACAAGGAGATCTGATCAGTTTAGCAATACCTACCTGGAAGTTGGATAAATAAGGTAAGAGGTATCTGGCTTTCAAATGAAGACATAGCAACATACAGTGACTAAAAGTTGAAAGTACAGATTCATTTTGCCTGGTTAGGGTAATTAATGACTGAAACAGCTTTTCAAAGGTCCTTGTGGATGCATTCCACAATGAGTAGGAAAGCCATCCTAGTGCGTGTCATACCCGAGTTCAAGCAAGCAGGTCAAAATGGCCCTAGACGGCTGGATGATCTGAGTCTTGGGACAGTACTTTACCCCAAGACTGGAGCTGCTTGATCTTTCTGAAGCCTCCTTGATGCAAGATGCAACATGCTATTTCCACCTCTGCAAAACAAGACATGTCCTATTCAGTGCCCTCAAGACTTGGAAGCTGCAGTGGTCTGCTGCAGTTGTTGCCTAAGAAACTAGGAGAGCAGTAAGAAATACGGGAACTCTGCCAGCAGTTTCTGCCAGCGGTATCCCATATCTGCAATGTTAGCAAATTTACTTATATGCTAGATTTAGGTGATGGCTTGCTATTTGAGTGGCTCACTACCATCCTCTCTCCTATTCACTTGCACCTGCTCTACTGAAAATTCATTCAAACTAGAAGAGTAAAGTGCCATCTTTAATGCTTATTTCATTAAATCTAACACTTAATCCACCAGTTTCAATAAAATATGTTTAGAAGGGCAATCTGTCATTTTCCTGAACATTACAGGAGTCATGTTAAAATGTACGTGCTAATTGAATGTAAAAAAGCAGACTTTGAAGGTTATGAGCTTGCTGTCTTGCTTTTCCTAGTTATTCTCTATTGCCCTTATTTTTATGTCGGTTCCCTGCCAGCTTCCCTTCTGTATAAAATAATCATATTCAGGATTAGGTTGTAGGACAGTATTAAGAGGAGGCTCTGTTTTCATTTTAAAACAGCATGACACGTACCCATGCTTGGAAAGTTCTTTGGGTATGGCCATGGTCTCATTTCCTTTCTGTTCTTTAACCATTAATATTAACCATTAATATGCATTGATGGAAGGGGCAGTCATTGCAAAGTACTGAATCGCACCGGGTTCAAGGGGTGTTTCTAGTTCTCTGCCTCCAGGTGGAAATGCTCACTGCGACTGCGGCAACAAGGGCCAATAACGTGCACACTGATGAGAAAACTGCAGAGCAAACAGAAGTAGAGCAGCCTTTTGTATTTTGGATTCAGCAGGCACACGGATCTGAAAGCGCCTCTTCTGCTTTGACATTATCTACAGGTTCAATCTACAGTATGCTGATTCTATCATAATACAGAAAATTGGTTAATTCCCTCTGGAAATTTACAATAAAAATAATTCTCCCCTTGAACTGCTCTTGCTTCTTCCTTTGATTGGATGATGCGATCTCCTTTATTCTTAAGCGAGGGACAAAGAGAGCATTTTTATAGCAAAGTATGTGAGTTTATATAAAATCGACACATTTTATGCACATGCTTTACACTTTCCTCTATAAATATCGACAAGTGAAAATAATTAGTCAGGCATATTTCCAAGTCCGAGTTGCCAGGACCTGTGCAAAACTTTCTGATTTGGAAATGGGTCTTGAATGACTTTAAATTTCCTATCCCCTCAAAGGGGGTGTCCAGCTCAGCACTGGAATTACAGGTTACAGTGTTAGCTACATCAATGACTTTGCTGTCCCAGTTGAAGCTGTTTTGCTAACTAAAAGGATCCATTTTGTTCCATCCACCTACAGAAGGAGAGAAAGCTTTGCAGTAGCAGAAAATTTGATTCAAAGTATACAATTGTTTCTGCTGAGCAGCAACTAGCCAGGAGTGCGTTTCAGCTAGGAATAAGGTACATCTTGTTTTGGCAGCAAAGGCGATTAAGCACCAGTGCAACTTCTGTATTATGTGGGTGAACTTTCTGAACTGTCTAAGACTGCTGCTACAGATCTGATTGATATCGTGAGCTTGTCATGGTCATGAGGAGGTGGGGCCCATGGCTGGTGAAATGAAAAAAGATCAGATGAAGGAGGCCTTCACCACCCCTTCTGGCTCCTCAATTTCTGACTCTGTGGTTTTCCTGAATTTTAGTGTGTTTATTACAGGTAATATATGCTTGAAAGTCACACAGCTCTGCTATTAACACTAAATGGAACGGACCATATTTAATAGGATGCAGTGTCCATTTTCCATATAAGTCTGGAAATATAGGGCCTACGGTGTACAGCTAAGAAACTTCAGAGTCTCTTTGTGTCCACCTTGTTGTGAATAGTGTTAGAGGCAGAAATCGCATTCAGTGAAAGAAGTTTCTTAAAGTTATCGGGCACCTGCCTGATGATCCAGGGTAGCACATTCTGAAGCCTAGGCTTCGGCTGAGCATGGATGGGCTAGAAACAAGGAAAAGGCCCCCCAGGAGGTGAGCTGGTAGGCCTGTATGGCCAAGTGTTGTGGGAAAACTCCCCAGACATTCTTGAAAATAGCAGACAGGTTGGACCCCAGTCAAAAGCAACTGGGAATCCTTGGCAGTACGTCAGAGTACTTGGCTTTGATTATTTGATTTGATTATTATGATTGATTTGCTGAGTAGTAATAGATTGATGTTGATCCTCTCAAAGATAGCTTTTGTCTATTAATAGTCAGTTCTCTTTTGTTAATACTATCTGGGGTAGAAAACACAGACTAAGAGAACCACGATGTCGTAACGTACCTCTGCAGCCTGTGAGGCATGCCACTAAGCGCTGGAAGAACACAGGCTCAGAAGCAGCGTTTTGTAGGCCTGCTGTTTCCTAACTTGGTCGGCTTTGCGAGCAGCCCACTGAAGGGAGAGTTTCTTGCTACGGTTGCAAGAAGTGCGATTTTTTTCTTAAGAGATCAACACACTACTTCCTGCTCCCTATTGGGAGTTGCTTATTTGCTCAGTTTCCCATAAAACATAGTAAAAAGGAATCAGTGCTCTGAAAAATCTTTTCTTCCTTTTTTTTTTTTTTTTTGCGAGAAGCCATTTTATGAGCAATTAGTTTTCTTTGCCCCAGAGTAATACTGTTGTTGCTGATTTGGCGTATCTTTAATTAGACCAAAAAAAAAAAAAAAAACCCCACCCTGCCTAATTTCCAGAAGACTAAAGAAGAATAACACGCCTGCCACAGACATAGCAGTTCATGGTCAGACAGGCAATTAGATTTGATATTCGTTCAAGTTTGGCAGAAGTGCAGGAAAGAAAGGCCAGCTCAGGGCAGAGACAGAGTAGGCAGTTGTGCTGGGCGGCAGAAGGGGTAGAAGAATCTCCTCAGCTCCGTTGTCTGCTTTGTTTATTCCAGAGCACAGGGAAACTGTTTATTGCTCTCATCGAAGCAAAGATGGAGTTAGAGGGAACTGCAGCTAGTTTTAAGGAGTAGAGGGTAGGAATAGGAGCCTCTGAGCGGCTACTACTTCTACAACCAATGTCCCTGCTGTCAGCAGCAGGAAGAGCTGGTCTGAGTTTCCATTTCAGCTTCCTGTGGTAAGAATACACGAGTCCCCTCCTGTGCTTGGCAAAGGCATGGTTGAGGCTACTGAGAGAGCTGCGGGATGAATCTGCAGTGAAACACTGCTTTCATTAATACACACATATGCTTACCCACAGAGCGAGGGAGCTGAGACCAAGGCTACTGATGGTTGGGCCTTTTCTCTCAGTCTTCTGCTTCTGAATGCCTGTCTGTAGAACAAAGCTTCTAGAAACACTTAAAGAATATTAAGGAAACTGAGATTTAGTTTTGTATTGAACTTTCTAGGTTAATCCAAATGAAGAATCCTCTTTTTCTAATGTTTTATAAATATTAAAAACTATCTAGTTGCAAATTCTTTTCTTTTTCCATATTTGGAAATCTCTTCTTTATTAAGTAACCTCACAGTTGTTCATAGGGAAAGCTTTTATGTAAGAGCTATATAATACTTCTGCCAATAAAGTGGCTTACCATAATTTGGTATAACATGCTCCAGACAGTTTTTTTTACCAGCCAAATGAGTTTATGATGAACAGTGAGCTGAAGTATCATTCTTGCTTTTGAACTACTTCTGTAACGTATTACAGAAATAGTGAGTAGTGACAATACCTACCATGAGTACACATACCTCGAATAACATCCCCCTTAACTCTGCATTTCTGTTTCATGTAACAATGATGCACTCTCAATTTGTTATTAGAATATTAACGTATAAATATAACTGTTTCCAGGATTGATTCGCGTTTCTCTTTTCAAGAGAGAGTTTATAAAACACAGTCCTACTTACTGAATATGACAGGGTCATATGTCTGCTCGGTATAAAGCAGGGTAGAGTCCACCAACTTTGCTTAAAACTAGACAAAATAGAATAAGGTTTATCAGCTTCTGTTCTGGCGCACCCTTTAAAATGGGCATACGCTACATGAATCTGTTTCAAAAAAAAGTAGGTAATATCAGTTTTGTTGAAATTTGAAACACTTCGGAGGTTTCAGGGCCAGAAAGGCCTTATTTTATGTGGCTGCTTTGTTTACCTGATGTAAGGTTGACATGCAAGATATTTAAAACAGAGGTATGATTTGAGTTCTGTAGAGATCCTTACCTGAAGCAAAGTGCGGAAGCTGTGTGTCCTTACAAAGTGGTCTCTTTCAAAGCAAACGACACTGTAAATAGCGTGTTTAGTCTGTGTTGCATAGGGGAACAAACATCCTTTTAAAATCAGTGAGTTTATAACTGCGCACAAGACACTGTTGATCAGCAGGTTCTAGTCTTCCTGGGCTATGCCTAGCAGCTCGGAGCTAGCATCAGGCTGCTGCTTTGCTTTCCTAACTAACCTTTAGTCAGTGATCGTTGTTGGAAGCTCTTGAAAATTGTACGGTTTCTTCAGAGCAGTTTTGGGGGTAATACTGCCTTAGGTGTCTTGAAACAGATTAGAAGATAGACTGCACTTGTATTTGGCATGACTCTGCTGAGCAAGGAAGTGGTGAAAGGTAAAGGTGTCCCCGATTCATCTTTTTCTTCATGTTCAACTGTCACGAGGAGAAAACAGGCACTAGCATAACTGAAACGGTTAAAATGATAACTGACTCTATAGAATGGTATGAGTCCATGAAAAATAAAGGAGAAAGGAAAGTTTTTTTGTTTTTGTTTTTTTCTTTTTAGTAGAGGTGAACTTCCAATTCCTGAGAGGTGACCTTCACTGCAAAATATATAGCATCACAGTCAGCCTCTTGTTTGCCCAACTGTCCAAAATCTTGGTCTTTTTGAAACTTGAAAAACAGAGTTGGCATTTCAGATGTTGCTTTCAGCTGCTGTCATAATTTTCTGTGCTCCCTTCTGATAACACATGCCTCTTGATCCTCTAATTGAACCAGACCTGTCTGGTCAGCAACAGAAGTTGCAGCTTTTACCAGTCCAAAAAACATGTATTGAGAGAGACTGTATTATACTACACTACCTAGTGTACTGTTTTTTTTGAAGGGTAAAGTACCGAAGAAAGGCAAGATGGGGGGTGCAAGAAATAATTGTACTGATATAGAATGAACTGAAAGAAGAGCTTAAATACAAATTGAAGGGTTGAAGCAGAAGAAAGGGATGGTTTTGTTGATTAGCAGTGGTATGTCAGCAACAGAGACAAAAATAGGATTGCTTCAGGGTTGAGTGGCCTTGTTTTGGCAGGCTTGAGGGGATGTGGCTTTAATTTAACTTACAATAGAAAGAATGAGGAGTTTAAATGCTAATCTAAAATGTATGCAGTATTAATAATCTTCAAGGCCAGAAGAGACCGCTGGGATAAGAGAGCGTGACTTCTTAGATAACCTAGTCTGGAGACCCTCTTGCCACTGTTTTCTACCCCAAACTGATCAATTGTGGCAGAACTAGACAGAGACATCCAGAATTGGTGCAAAGACCATGTAGGACAGAAAATGCAGCCAGTTCAGACTTTTGACGTTGAGCATCCTTGTGTGTTGCCTCTTTGGACTTGTTCGAGTTCGAAGTCCTGGAGTTAGAACTGTCTGAGTTTTCAGTTCGGCTTAAGTCTTACTGGTTGGTTGCTGATTTTCCCAAATAAAATTAAAAGGCAAATCCACTCCCTTTTTTCCCTTCTCTTGGTCTACAAAGCAATGGAAAGGGTTTTTTTGTTTGTTTGTTTGTTTTAAAGAGGGATGGAGTACATCCTGTACCTTGTGTACATGTACGTGTGATGCTGATGAACCCTGAGGATACAATTCTGGTAATCTGGTGCCAGTGCCACCAGCAATAATGCACAAGACTCATGTTAGTGATTAAATATCTTTATTAACATCAGTAATAATTACTCTGTACACATAAGCAATAAACTAATCCCTGACTCCAATCCTTTATAATTAAGCTTAATGAATTGAATTGTCTTTGGTGTCAGATATGCCCAAGCATTGCCTAAAACTGCAAGGAAAAGAGATTTAATAAGATGCTTTTGCAGGGATAAAACAAGGTTATTGTGATGACATGTTTGTTTAACATACAAATATCTGCAATTGATCAAAACACACATTTATTGAAAAAATATGTAAATGAAATGCTGTAGTTGCATTTTAGCCCATTTTCTCCCTCTGCCCACCCCAGTTGTAGAAGCTAGTTGAAAACTTTCACAATTCCAATGTAAACAATTTTCTGGCATGTTTATACTTTCTTTTTAGCTTGCTTTCTCATATTATTTCTGAAACTTGTTGTAATGGGAAGGGAACTGAATGAATCAAGTAGTCATTAGTAAGCTGGATTTTGCAAAGCTTTCAGCAGTGGCCTAATTCTGTTCATCCTTTGACATGAAAGGGAGCAGTATGAGGGCCAACAGAAAGCTCCAAAGTAATATTGCAATTTAAGCTATTTCAAGGACTAGAAAATTACTTTCTTCTCATTCAGTTTTGCAGGCCTGCTTTAAAAAAAAAAAAAATTCTTGATGGGATTTCATGGCAAAAAGGTTACATTTCCCTAAGATATGGCTTCTAATCGATAGATCCTCATCGTTTCAGGCAGTCAATGCTGTAAAGAAGCATTTCATTCAACCCGGACAGGTTCTTCGTGTGAGTGATGGCTGCAAGTGGCTGAGGGAGGGAAAGGGGTACTGGAGCATGTAGCTTCTCGGGCTATTAGTACCTGCTCTCAGGAGAAAGAAATCCAGAGAGACTAGGGCAATGGCACTTCTGTCTTCTACTTTGATTGCTTCTCCAAGCAGAGCGATTTGCAGTTGCATCCATTCTTCAACATGTGCGATCTTTGGCTCCACCACTCAATACAATTGTGAAAATACGCTGAGGGCTGCGTCAAAACTTCAGCTGCAGTAAACTGGTGTCAGTGGACTTTGGCGCAGACTGGTGTAGGCCTAGGGATCCATCAAATCTGAAAAGCTTTGGATCTTCTGTAGGCTTCAGGTGCCTAAATACTCAGGTGCTTGAATACTTACCAGTATCTTTAAAAGGTTTGGCATTTACTGGTATAGGCTTTTTTGAAAAAAACTCTTAGATGGCACTTAGGCTGCCTTTAAAAAAAAAAAAAAAAAAAAATCCAGTCCCCATTAAATGAAAATGTTTAGTCATTTCAATCTCAGTGGGAAATTTTTGACTGAGGTAGGATTTAATGTGGTGCTCCTTCACATCTGCGGGAATATATTAAAAAAAATTAGAATGACCCAATACACTGGAATGAAGCAAATAAATCTTATTAGATGTCATTAATCAGCTTGCCATATGTAGTTGCCAGCCTCTGCTTAATTTGACTGGTATATATCAAAATATAATGCATCAAGTAAAAGGTATTTTTAAAAGGGATGAAAGTAGCATGTACACCATTACCATTTCTATTTCTTTATTAATGATCAAATGGAAAAAGCTCTTTTGCAGTAGTGATGACTTGAGAAGTTGGCAGTAGTGTTTTTGTGCCTTCTCCATGAAGGAAAGATGTGAAAGGGTACACACGTCTCAGAAATGACAGTGGTTTGGGTCTATACGTAAGGGCGCGTAGTCTAATGATTTCATAATCCTGTTTAAGAGCCTTCTTTAAAATAGGGTGAAAGAAAGCGTGTTGAATGATAATTCTCTGGATATCCTCTGCACTTTTAGTGCAGTGGATTATGTAAAGGCTCAATGAATCAAGTTCTTTAAAAGCAAAAGTGCCTCTGATTTTTTCCATTCTTTATGCATATGGAATTTCACATGATTGTTTTCTGCCTGAGTCAGGAAAACTACATCACATCAGAAATGTGCCAGCGACAGCTTGGATTGCAAATGGCTGTGTGATTTTAAAGGCCTTTTTTATATGGCTTTTTTTCCTCTATTCTCCATAATGCTTCTTACTCCTATCAAGATTTGGCTGCTTTATCACCGTTCTCGTCAGAATTTCTCTTTTATTTTTAAAGAATGTTTTCGAAAAGAATCCTCTCAGTGTGGCTTTCACTTCTTCCTGAGCTTGACATTCCAAATCATGAAAATCTAAAAATGTCAGTGGTGCTACTGTGCTGGAAATGGATATAGCGCATGCTAATGAAGACTTCAAAGGAGAAAATGTTTTTATTATTTTAGTTTAAAAATGACAGATCTGTTTTCTTGACTTAACCTGAAAAGCACGTTTGAGATGGAGCAGTTCAGGGAACAAGCAGGATATATTAATTCAGGAGTTGAGCATGGCTGGTTTTTGTCATTTTTTTTTCAGTGAGTGTTTGAACCATTGCAACTTTTACGGGCCTTTTTTGTGAAACTGCCTTGGACTGCTTGAAAGTTTCTATAGTTGTTTGTACACTATCTCATTCTGTCTTCATATTTTATGGAATTTAGATTGAAAATGCCAGCATTGCAAACAAATCACAAGCACCGTGTAAAATGTAAATGTGAACTTCTAAGCTTAGGTGACAGTTGTAATAAAACCTTTAACTGTGGGAGGGGAGATAAAGCCAGGTACAGACGTACTTTAGTCTCTGCCTCAGAATTATTGATGTGATGAGGAGCTGAAATAAAACTGATTTTTCTTTCTTTTTTGTGAAATCCCTGTCATCATTGTGCTTATTTAAGATAACATTTCCTTTTACTACGGTTCATTGCTGCCAATGCTTTTGATATTGCTACTTTAGAAGCCCGTTTTCCCGATACTTCCAGATTACCTCCTTCAGGCCAGTTGTCTGCGTGATCTGTGGAGATTGCTCGGTGGCCTGATGAAAGGATGCTGGTGTGGTATGGGAAAGAGTAGGAATGGGCTGTAGGGGCTGCGTTTCAGCTTTGCAGTTCATCCCAGGTCTTTGACACCATCCTGTAGAAAGGTTGCTGCAGAAATGTAATAGTCTATATGTGCAAGTCAGTAAATAGATTTCCTGGTTCACAGGGAAGTTGCCCCTCTTTCTGGTCAAGCTCAGGCTGTCCGTGCAGACTGGTGGAGCCAAAATGGGCTCAGTTTCGGACCACGCTGTCCTGGCACATCTGATCTCTGCAAAACCAAGGGCTACTGCTTTCTTCCCGTGCTGCATCTGCTGAGAAAGATCTCTCTGTGTTAGGTGACTTAGGTCACAGCTGTGCAAGTGGGCTTGTGACTAAACCCTGAGTCTCAAGTATCCTTGAAGTACAGACTTCAAAGTGTAGAGGTTGTTGCTGTATGCGTTTTTAAGTGACAGCAAGGTAGGAGTTCACGTTTGTGTATTGTTACCCATCTCCTATCCTGTAACTTTCTTCCTCCGTATTGCAACTGCCTGGCAGTTGCTTTTGCACCGTTTTGCTGTATTTTTCTAATCCGGGGCATTCCTTCGGGTGGGTTCTCATCTCAGTGCTGGTGCGTGCCCTTTGCAGGAGGTACGCAGGGGAGGGGATACGCTCCAGTTCCCAGTGCAGCCCTTGCTGCTCTGGCTCAAAATTCAGACCTGGCAACCAGCCTTTTCTTGGTAGTAGCTTTACGGTTGCATTTCAGGGGCTCCGGCTAACATTACTGCTTTGTTTTGGGTTTCGCTTGGCACGTACTGAGGAACTCTGGTCCACACTCTCTGGAGACTTCACAGAGGAAGTGGAGGAAGCAGAAGTATAAATTTTTGTGGTGACTTGCTCAAGGCTAAACAGCAGTCTTGGAAATGTTTCCTTTTTTTCCTCAGTATATTCCTGTACATAGCGGGCTACAGTACCATCTCACGCTGTACACCCTTTCCACTTGTCAGTGGTACAGCTAGCTTTTAGCTTGTCGTTTGCTTGATGTTACTAGTGCCACAATAAGCTTTCATATGTGTGCATGCTTGCCAAGTATACGTCCTTTGTTTGGCTGAACCAACGTCTGATCCTTCTCGTTTTTAAATGTATATGCCACATTAAAACCAACAGTGGAATTTTCTGCTGGGAAATGGCACTCTGAACTGAGGCAGGGAATGATAAATAATGAGGAAAGTGGGAAGCGCCAGCATTTCATCACCGACTCTCATCACAACTTCAAACAGAATTTTTACATGCATACAGTATCATGAAGTATTTATAATTATTGTGCCAGGAAATTTAGCCAGGGATTCTCAGAAATCAAAGGATTAAAAATAAAAGAAACATAAATGAATAAATAATTATAGATTCTCTCAGTGCATTCTTTAAATCTGGGGTATCAAAGTTGTTCTGTAGTGGAGGCTGACTGACATTTTCAATTGAGCTCCCTAGGAGAGATGCACAAAATGTGCCAGTAGAGGAGGGAAGGGTTTTTACACATAGCTTAATATCTGTGTCCCTGTAGTTAGGGGTGGTGGTTTTTTTTTTTTTTTTATTTTTATTTAACACATTGAGGCACCCAGTTGAAATAAGCAACGGTTTGGTATCTAAATCTCTCTCAGGATGTGGCTCTTTCTCAAGTGGATGGTTATGTTCAGCTGCAGCAAATAAATGTTATGATATTGAATGCGTAGGGCCCTGCTGCATAAGGAAATCTTTAGTTCTGATTGAGGGCTTGGGCTTTTTCTACAGCATGTGGAGAGAACTGGGAACGTGCAGAAATGGTTCTTGGAAACCGGCTGGGCACTGAGCCCCTAGTCTGATCAGGAGTGAGGCAGAGGAAGCAAGTTGGAGGCTTCTAGCTGAGCGGCTGGCCAGATGCTTCTGTCTGCTTGGGACAGCGTATGGGGGCCAAGCCAGGCTGGCAGGAGACAGGTACTCTGGCGGCAGAAGGCAGCAAACTCGGTTAGCAGCAAGGCAGTGAGCGAGAGAAGAAACACGAGATCTGTCCAGGGCCGTCTGCCTGTTAGCTGGACTTGGGACCTACCCCTTGAGCAGTCTGGAAGGTAACCCAGGATTTGCCTGCTGATATCACGCATACAGACATAAGTGTTTTCTGCTCAAGCTCACTCAGAGCTAGCTAGGAGCAGTGTGATGTCAATTAGCACATGCTGAGCTGAAGGTAAAAAGTTGTAATGAGACGGTCAGTGTCCCTACATGGGACTTTGTGCCAGCTAGCTGCATTCCTGTGGATGCCAGTCGGCTTGGGCAGGGTGCAGGGTGAGACTGTATGCAAGCGATACAGAGGAGGCATCCCTTCTGCAAAGTGCTGTGTACCGACTGTGAGGCTGAGGCTATATATATATATATATGTCTGGTCTCTGCTGCCTCCAGCTCCACAAATGTAGAGGTAGGTAAAAGCACTTGCATGACTTGTAGGAGGTGCCAAGTAACAACACAGTGATTTTTTTCAGTAACAGTTACAGGTGTCTTACCTGGGACAGGCAAAAAGAATCTGAGTTTGCAGAAAATGGAATGTATATCAAAATGGACAGCCAGGAGAGGGCGGCGGGGGGAGGAGCAGCACTATATCTTAACTTAGGCATGTTTCAGCTTTTGGTAGCACTCTTGCGCCTATTCAGTTGTTCTACTCCCACTGCAAAGCTGAATCAATCTTAGTGCCACAGTTAAATACTGGATGATTTAGTATGCCATCAGAAACTGCTTAAACTACCTATTAGAAATGTATTAGACTTTCAGCATGAAATTGTTCACATATCTCCTTGTAGGAAGAATACCTAAATAATACAGCAGTCATTGCATAAGTTATCTAAACTTAGTTCATTGCACAACAATGCAATGATGATTTTGCGATTGATTTTGATTAATAGAGTGTAAGAGGAAAGTATAACAAAGATGTTTGAAGAGTCAGGGTTGGGTTTCCTTAAGAAAATAACAGGAAAATGTTTGCGGTGATGTTCCCTAATCCCTGCCAGGATCTAGACTTTCAGACCTGTGACCTTTTTCACAATAGGTAGTTCTCAGTTCCATTAGTCACAAATCCATGGTGTCTTCAATGAGATAAATTCTGTTTACTCTGCACAGATAGAGCTAATTTACTTTGCCAGATTTATGCCAGGAAAAAAAAATTTTTTTCAGATGTGTGTTTTTTTTTTTTTAAACAGACTGGAGAGAATGTTTGAATCCCCAAATGATATGTGTCCTGACACTGTTACAATTTCCTCTATTGATGGAGTGTGTTCAGTAGTTGATTACCACCCAAGTGCAATAGTGGAAAAATACTATTTGTTAATCAATATGTTAACTTTCATGCTGTTAGATTATTAAGATACATTTTTATGAAATGCTTGATAGGAAGCCAAATGTAATAGTTTAAGATGTGATGCATATTATCAGGACACTTTAAAATGTCTGACACCATTTTTAGACAGACACCATTTTTTATATTGGCTAAAATAGAGAGAGAATATGCACTCAGCCTCTGAGAATGAGGAAATGAGTCCAAAGAGGTGATGAAAAAAGAAGTCTGTTCACTGGAAGGTATCTCAGAGATACTGTTCACTGTCATTCATACCTGATAGGAGACCACAGATAACCAAGGCTAGAATGGACTGTTCTCATCATCTCATCTACCATTTGTAGAAAACAGGGTGCAGGAGTGTTGCATCTGACCCGCAGCTTCCATTTGAGCTTGATCGCACCTCTAGAAGACTGTCTGCGTTTTCAGAGTGTCTGTACCACTTCATTTTGATAATCTAGAATGCCTGGAGAACAGAAGGTATTGTTTGGGAATGAGAAGCATGTCCTGAGCTAAAGGAAATGCAGATGATATTCAGAGGGATATATAAAGTAGTAAGTGAATTTTGCTCTGTATTGACAGTATATCTCTAGCTGGAGAAAGAGCATCCTTAAAAGGAACCGCAGTCCTCTTGCTGCATGCAGATTGACTTGCTGATTAACAGTCTCTAGGCAGGGACCTGGCTTAATTGTCCCTGACAGGTTTCAAGGGGTAAATTTTACTGTCCCTTCTTCTCCAGGGAGTAGTGATGACCCGTTTATTGTTTTGAGGTTTCTCCCAAGCTGGGAGAGTAAGCCTTTCTCATTTGAGAACAGATTCTGGAGGAATTCACGGTTGGACCCAAGACCAGAAGATGTCAGAGCTGGAGACGAGTTCTCACTCCCCATTCAAGCTCTCTCAAATTGCTTTACTTTGCCTGCACTCACGACTTCGTATCCTGAGAATGAAAGGGAAAGTAATGTGTGCCCCTTAGAAAGTGCTTTAAAAATGGCTGCAAGTCAGGTCTCCTGCTGATGTCGGCCATCTTGTCAAAATGCAGGTATTTTTGATAAGGTCTCTGTGATAGCCCTAATTTTAGGAAAAAAGATTTGAAATAGCTCCCTCTTCTTTTTCTGTCTCAATACTGCTCAGGCATTCGAACAATCAGAGAAATGGGAATGTTTAACTTTTAAACATGTTGTTGAAATTTTAAACAAAGTTTCTTCCCGCTGATTGTTAATGCTGCATCAAAGCAGGTTGAAAACGGCTTCATAATATCTTACATAATGCTGTCATGCTGTTCATGTCACAGATGCTATTTCATCCTGATAGCTGCCACCAGCAGGAGGCTCAGAAATGTGATTGTAGCCATTCTCAAATGCATTTTAAATACATTTCACAGTTTATTCTTTGGGAGATGTGCTTTCTTACCTTAGGAATTTTGAGATGGAAACCAAATAGAATGCTCCATTAAATAAGTCTCCTTGTCTGCATGTTGCAACACAGAGTTCGCTGCCTCAAGAAAGTGGGTGATCCTTAAAATAGTTGCCCTTTGTTGGAGTGTAGGATAAGAGCAAATACACAAACCATTTGCTTGATCATCTTCTTGCATATGGGTGGTTCAAGGATTCAGCCCTGTGTGGCATTTTCCATTGCAGTTAACTTTGGTGCCAAAAATCCCCTTGTGCCCTGAGAGGAGTCTGTGATTGAAACCAAGGAGGGACACCCACCCCTGGATTTCTGGTAACTGATTAGGTGATTCACGTGGGATTAGGAGATCCTGATTGAAGTTCTGCTTCATCTGAGTTAGGTCAATAACTTGAATAACATCTTTCCAGTTGAGTGCCTGTACCACTGTGTGAGTGTACCCAGATCTAGGAAGTCTGTGTTTCTTTGGAGGAAGAAGAAATGACATTTTAAAATAGCTTAGCCTGTTTTGGAATGGAATACATATTGAAATAACAAATACCTTTTGCCAATTAAGGACAATGGCTTAGATATGGACAGGAGAACTTTCCTTGATTGTATCCTTAAAACCTCAGTATAGGAAAGCCACTGAAGCATATACTAAACTTCTTTGGACAAGTATGAGCTTCAGTGCTTCCCTGAAGCAGAATGCTTCCTGGAGCTGCCTTCAGGTAAATATGCCTGTTGGCATGTTTGTTACTACCTGGAGCCATTATGAGCAAACCCATGTTCAAAGTCCTCACCTGGAGAACAGTACAGCATAATTGCATGTTGGAAGGGGGGAGGGAGGTAGGGAGGGGAAAGAAAGCAGAAGAAGCAACAGAAGAGGACTGAAAAAAACCCTTTGATTTCTAAGTTGATGGTATATTTAAGATCTAGCAGAAGAATATAAACACTGGGGTACTTGTGCTACTGCCGAAATTAAAAATCACAATTGCTACTCCTCAAGGCAGGGTCAGCCTGTTTGAAAAAAATGCTGTCTTGTTTTTCAAAAATGAGTTACCTTATCTCATTCACTTTACCTTAATCGAAGTTTGTACAGGTTGTTTTAGAGTAGTCGTGGACATCTGGAAAGGTAAATGGCCCAGTTTAGGATGACATGGGAAATGTCCATTTAAGAAATAGATGAAAATCTTGTGGTTTGAACATAGAACTGTCAGAAGGAAGGTTCAGAGGAAATGCAACAACCATGGAGAAGGATGGCCGAAATGCGGACAACCCTAGTGTGTAGCTGGATTAATCAGAATTGGCTCCCTAGAATGAATATAAAGACATTTCCTTCACAACCCTAATCAAAAAACTTTGGTGTTCAGTCTAAGTTTTTACATGTGTGTCAACACTTACTGGTTGTGGTAGGCTGTTTCGATCCAGTGACTCATCTGTACTAGGCATCTGCTCGTGTGTGGAGTAGTTAGCCAACTAACTTGTAAGTCTAAGGCCTCTAACTAGAGTTTGCGCCACCGAGCACAGCCCTGTGAGCTCTGCCATTCAGTCAGTTCCCAGTCCACCTCACTGACTCATCTAGCTCACACTTCCTGAGCTTGCCTATGAGGATGTTATGGGAGCCAGTGTCAAAAGCCTTGCTGAAGTCAAGGTAGACAACATCCACTGCTCTCCCCTCATCTACCCAGCCAGTTGTTCCATCAGAGAAGGCTGTCAGATTGGTTAAGCGTGATTTCCCCTTGGTGAAGGCGTGCTGACTACTCCTGATCACCTTCTTTTCCTCCACATGCGTGGAGATGGCTTCCAGGATGAGCTGCTCCATCACCTTTCCAGGGATGGAGGTGAGGCTGACTGGCCTGTAGTTCCCTGGGTCTTCCTTTTTGCCCTTTTTGAAGACTGGGGTGACATTGGCTTTCTTCCCTTCCTCAGGCACCTCTCCTGTTCTCCATGACCTTTCAAAGCTGATGGAGAGTGGTCTAGCAGTGATGCCCGCCAGCTCCCCCTGCGCTTGTGGGTGCATCCCATTGGGGCCCATGGACTTGTGGATGTCCAGTTTGCCTAAATGATCTCTAACCTGGTTCTCCTCGACCAAGGGAAAGTCTTCCTTCCTCCAGACTTTCTCCCTGTCTCCAGGGCCTGGGATTCCTGAGGACTGGCCTTAGCAGTAAAGACTGAAGCAAAGAAGGCAGTCAGTATCTCTGCCTTTTCTGGATACTTCGTCACCAGGGCCCCTGCCCCTTCAGCAGCGGGCCCACATTCTCTCTAGTTTTCCTTTTGTTACTGATGTTTTTGAAGAAGCCCTTCTTGTTGTCCTTGACATCTCTTGCCAGATTCAACTCCAAATGGGCTTTGGCCTTCCTAGTCCCATCCCTACATACTTGGACAACATCCCTATGTTCCTCCCAGGTGACCTGTCCCTGCTTTCACCTTCTGTTACACTTCCTTCTTCTGGTTGAGTTTTGCCAGAAGCTCCTTGTTCATCCATTGTTACTGATAATAAAAGTAGATCCCATCTACATTAATGGTGCCACATATTTCTTTTTGCATTGCTGAAAGAGGGAAAAAAATCAGGATCTCTTAATTTTTGGTGAATTGTATAATATTCTAAATATCTAGTCAGATTATTCCAGATGTCACTACAGTTCAGAGCCGAATTTACTTGTTAGGATTTTTCAGTCTTAATTTCTGCTTTTGCAGAGGAAATATACAGAAGGGCTTTATTCATTGGAGGTTATAGTGGGCTTCCTGACTTGAGCAGAACAGTTTTGTGTTTCACCATTAGCCCACTGCTGATCATTAGTGCAAGTGACAGCCTCACAATCGACTCCTTTCTGCGCGCATAGAAGGAAAGCACAAAAAGTTCTCAGGCTTATTCCTGCTGTGCCTATAAATCTGTCAGGAAAGGACTCTTTCCATCAGCAATCCTGGTGATTAATTATCTAGCATAAGTTTGTGCAGTGGCTCAATCACATAGAACAAGTGGTGTCATATTCATTCCTAAATGTGATTATTGCAAATGTCCCTGACGTAGCTTCGGGTTTCTTCAGTGAAATCTTTCACTACTGTAGAGATTACAGAACATTTGCTGCTTTCATTTACTGCCAGGCACCAGAACATCTTCAGCAATTTCAGCTGTAAAGCAAGGGAATGTGTATATAGTTTTAGTACATATTGGGAACTTTATCTGCGCTATTAAGGATCACAAAATCAAACAGATGCAGGATCAAACTGGACTTACAAGGTAGATATTTTAGAGGATACGTTTTATGGTTAATAATTCAGTCATCTTGAAAATATGGTGCTTCTGAATATTCTTGACTTCTGCTGCTTGTTGCATGTACAAAGCTCTCTTTGTTCAGCTAAATTGTTTGTCTTCAATTTTATGGGGGCAGATATTCTCCTAAGATGCTGCCTTTTCATGGCTCCCCAGGTTTTGGCACAGGTGTTCCCTGCCTCACATCTAATTTTCCAAATGCTCTTACCTGGGAGAAAGACAAGAACCTATGAACTTGTCAAGCTGAGGTTAATTATTGAACAATACAAGGAAATAGCTCATAGTAGTGTCACTGGTATTTGTACATGAATTCTGGAGTAACTAACATGCTCTGCTTGTGCAGTAATTTCAGCACATGCTGAATCTTAATGGGATCCTACCAAGGTAAGTGTTTACAAAAGAGGTGCCCTAGAAAACCTGGTACGGTCCTGGTATTTCAGAAGGTGGTATTTAGCGTGGACATTTGCCGTGTGCCTCTATCACTGCAGCCTGGCCAGACAGGACTGGTCAAGCACGGGGACAAACCACACAGAACACCTTAGGGAGCCAGGCCTTTACTCTTTAGTTGCAACTATGAGTGCCTCTCCTTCTCTTTTTCCCATCTGTATTCTATAAAAATAATGTTACATTTCAGTGATGCCTAAAAACTTTGTCTGTGGTAACCTGCTGTTACGCTTGATCGTAGTGCCATCCGTCAACCCTCTTTGTCTTTTAATGGTACAAAGGGACATAACAGAAATAAGAGAAAAAGGAATTATGCAAGTGCTACACCAGCACCAAGAGCTGGGAGGAGAGCCGGGGTCTTGCATGTCCTAACCCAGTATTCTCCTGAGGAACCTGCATTGCAAAATGTGGCCCGTGTGTGTGACAGAGGCACAGGGTTGGAGAACAGGTATGTTCTGTTGCTAATATGCTTCTCTGTGGAAGATGGTGCAGGTTTTTTCCACTGCGTTGTGTAGTACCAATGCTCAGTTTTGACTTTATGTAGAATCTTCTCAGCCTTTTTTGGGTTTCATTGTTCTTCTTTTTATTGTCTTTAAAGCAACATAAAAGGTTCAGATCCATTTCCTGGCAATGCTGTCTCCATCCTGGAACTGTTTGGATCTACCTGCTTCAGTGTCATTATCATTAAATCTATTCACATTCTGATCCACAAATGTCGCATACTGATAGTCATTAAAACTGGAGATAGGGTCTGAGCTGCCTAGCAAAGAAGCCAATAGATTAGCCTCTGTGAGTGCAGTTCCAGACCTGAATGCATAATTCAAGCAGCGATAAGTGACAGAAAATGAAAGGGAGATAAATTCAGTTTCAGTTCAGAGGCAGCACTCCTACTCAGGTGACTCCAGCAGGGAATTCAGTGTTTAATCAAGCGAGGAGCATAGCAGGACTTCTCCCGGAGACTGCTGTGAGCTTAGTAATATGACATCTTGGCTAGGCACACACTCCTTTTGAATGCCCTGAGAAGGGCTCGGTTGATGAGGGCAGACATCTCTGATGTGCTTTTGTTTGGTATCCGCTGACCTCCAGGATCTGGCTGCTGCCAAGACGGGGCACGTTTCCCTTATGAAGGAGCTAGGGAGCAAGAAATACCTGTACGCCATGTGAGAGCTGCCATTCTGATATTAAGGAGGACTGTTCCCTGATGATTACGGGGCAAGGCACTGCTGGAGGAGGGGAAGGTGCAGGCGTTTCTGCTTGGCTCCTGCAGATGTTTGAGAGGCAGGATGTGCTGGTATGTAGATAAGCACCTGACAATTACAGCCCCCCTTTGTAATCTTGACTGTCTTATTGAATTGCTGTGTAAGCTTGAGCAGGACACCTTCCTTGTCATCTTTCTTCTTTCAACCCTTGAGTACTGAAAACAGCCTGGCTTTGTCCATGTTGCTAGGCATGTAGTGAAGGTGTTGGCTATGGAGGACCCTCTTGTATCCCTCCTGGGAAACCTGCATGCTCGATCACCTCCCTGAAATGCCTGTACACCAATGCACGCAGCTTGGGGAACAAACAGGAAGAACTAGAGATGTGTGTGCGGTCGCAGGGCCATGATCTCATTGCCATTACAGAGACATGGTGGGATAGCTCGCATGACTGGAGTGCTGTCATGGATGGCTACGTGCTTTTTAGGAAAGACAGGCCAGGAAAGCGAGGTGGTGGAGTTGCTCTTTATGTGAGAGAGCAACTGGAATGTATTGAGCTGTGCCTAGGGGTGGATGAAGAGCAAGTCGAGAGCTTATGGGTAAGGATCAAAGGGCAGGCTAATAGAGGTGACACTGTTGTGGGTGTTTACTACAGGCCACCTGATCAGGATGAGGAAGTCGATGAGGCCTTCTACAGACAGCTGGAAGTAGCCTCACGATCCCAGGCCCTGGTTCTCATGGGGGACTTCAACCACCCCGATATCTGCTGGAAAGACAACACAGCTAGGCACAAACAGTCCTGGAGATTCCTGCAGAGCATTGGTGACAACTTCTTGACCCAGGTGGTGGAGGAGCCAACAAGGAGAGGTGTGCTGCTGGACCTCGTACTAACAAACAAAGAAGGACTGGTGGAAGATGTGAAGGTTGGGGGCTGCCTTGGCTGCAGTGACCATGAGATGGTGGAGTTCAGGATCCTGCGAGGAGGCAGCAGGGCACCAAGTAGGATCGCAACCCTGGACTTCAGGAGAGCAAACTTTGGCCTCTTCAGGGACCTACTTGGAGGAATCCCATGGGTGAGGGCCCTGGAAGGAAGGAGTGTTCAAGAGAGTTGGTTAATATTCAAACATCACTTCCTCCAGGCTCAAGAGCGGTGCATCCCTATGAGTAGGAAGTCAAGCAAAGGAGGTAGGAGACCTGCATGGATGAGCAAGGAGCTCCTGGCAAAACTCAACCAGAAGAAGGAAGTCTACAGAAAGTGGAAAGGGAGACAGGCCACTTGGGAGGAATATAGGAATGTTGTCAGAGTATGCAGGGATGCGACGAGGAAGGCTAAGGCCCGTTTGGAATTAAATCTGGCTAGAGATGTCAAGGACAACAAGAAGGGCTTCTTCAAATATATCAGCAGCAAGAGGAAGACTAGGGAAAATGTGGGCCCTTTGCTGAATGGAGTGGGTGCCCTGGTGACGAAGGATGCAGAGAAGGCAGAGTTACTGAATGCCTTCTTTGCTTCAGTCTTTACTGCTCAGGCCAGCCCTCAGGAACCCCAGACCCTGGAGGCAAGAGAGAAAGTCTGGAGAGAGGAAGACTTTCCCTTGGTGGAGGAGGAGTGGGTTAGAGATCATTTAAGCAAACTTGACACCCACAAATCCATGGGCCCTGATGGGATGCACCCACGAGTGCTGAGGGAGCTGGCGGATGTTATTGCTAAGCCACTCTCCATCATCTTTGAAAGGTCATGGAGAACAGGAGAGGTGCCCGAGGACTGGAAGAAAGCCAATGTCACCCCAGTCTTCAAAAAGGGCAAGAAGGAGGACCCAGGAAACTACAGGCCAGTCAGCCTCACCTCCATCCCTGGAAAGGTGATGGAGCAGCTCATCCTGGAAGCCATCTCCACGCATGTGGAGGAAAAGAAGGTGATCAGGAGTAGTCAGCATGGCTTCACCAAGGGGAAATCACGCTTAACCAATCTGATAGCCTTCTATGATGGAATGACTGGCTGGGTAGATGAGGGGAGAGCAGTGGATGTTGTCTACCTAGACTTCAGCAAGGCTTTTGACACTGTCTCCCATAGCATCCTCATAGACAAGCTCAGGAAGTGTGGGTTAGATGAGTGGACAGTGAGGTGGATTGAGAACTGGCTGAATGGCAGAGCTCAGAGAGTTGTGATCAGTGGCACAGAGTCTAGTTGGAGGCCTGTAGCTAGTGGTGTCCCCCAGGGGTCAGTCCTGGGTCCAGTCTTGTTCAACTTCTTCATCAACGACCTGGATGAAGGGACAGAGTGCACCCTCAGCAAGTTTGCTGATGATACAAAACTGGGAGGAGTGGCCGATACACCAGAGGGCTGTGCTGCCATTCAGAGAGACTTGGACAGGCTGGAGAGGTGGGCAGAGAGGAACCTCATGAAATTCAACAAAGGGAAGTGCAGGGTCCTGCACCTGGGGAGGAATAACCCCATGCACCAGTACAGGTTGGGGGTTGACCTGCTGGAAAGCAGCTCTGCTGAGAAGGACCTGGGAGTGCTGGTGGACACCAAGTTAAGTATGAGGCAGCAATGTGCCCTTGTGGCCAAGAAGGCCAATGGTATCCTGGGGTGCATGAGGAAGAGTGTTGCCAGCAGGTCGAGGGAGGTGATCCTGCCCCTCTACTCAGTCCTGGTGAGGCCACATCTGGAGTACTGCGTCCAGTTCTGGGCTCCCCAGTACAAGAGGGATGTGGCACTACTGGAGCAAGTCCAGCGAAGGGCCACAAAGATGATTAGGGGACTGGAGCATCTCTCTTATGAGGAAAGGCTGAGAGAGCTTGGCCTGTTTAGCCTGGAGAAGAGAAGGCTGAGAGGAGATCTTATCAATGTGTACAAGTATCTGAAGGGAGGGTGTCGAGAGGATGGGGCCAGACTCTTTTCAGTGGTGCCGAGCGACAGGACGCAAGGCAATGGGCACAAACTGAAACACAGGAAGTTCCATCTGAACATGAGGAAAAACTTTTTCACTGTGAGGGTGACAGAGCACTGGAACAGGTTGCCCCGAGAGGTGGTGGAGTCTCCTTCTCTGGAGATATTCAAAACGCGCCTGGATGCAATCCTGTGCAATGTGCTGTAGGTGACCCTGCTTGAGCAGGGGGGTTGGACTAGATGATCTCCAGAGGTCCCTTCCAACCTCAGTGATTCTGTGACTCTGTGTTTCTCTTAGCCTCGTACTCACCAAAAGATGGCTCTAGGGTCAAGAGGAAGGGGCAAGCACTTTGGGGGGAGAAAGAAGTGCAGCTCTTAGGATGCACCTAACTCCTTGCATTAGAGAGACTGCAGTAGAGAGGTTGGCTAGCTGTCTACAGCAGGTGTCTAAACTCAGGGGCTGCAGGACTGCCTGTGCCTGCCTGGGCTCTGTGGAGATCACGCAGTGATACTGCAGTGCAGATGAAATGCAGAAAACGTACTGTTTTCAGAAGCAGGTGCAAACCCAGTCTTGGAAGTTAGGTATGCACATAAAGATACGGATGGGGCAGCCGGCGGGGTTCCTGATAGCACCTGAGTGCCTAAGGTATCTGTTCATTTCCTTCTGGGTGACTTCCTGCATCTTGAGGGGTCTCAAATGTCCTTATAAAAATTGGGCCATTAGATGAATTCACTTTCTAAACCCTGTTTCAGAAGTGACTTAGGCATTTAGGTTTGCAAGTGTGGACTGAAAGCCAGTGGGATCTTAGTACTTAAGTGCCTCCTTTTGTAAGCTCTGTAACCCCTCAGCCTCAATTTCCCCAGCCGAAGAAGACTATGATATTACTGGAGCTGACCTTTTTCCTGGGGAGAGTTGGCTTTGCCATGGTTAATTCATTCCTGCATTCAAAACACAGTGGGCTGCAAAATTATGATTATTAAAGCCAGCAATTAGAGAATGTTGTCTCCTTTGAGAATATTGATTTAACTACACGTCTCTGTGTGTTTAAAGGCTAAAATGATAGGATGTGCAAAGATCAATTTATTCTATGTTTGTATCTAATGAATAATTATGGAGTCTTCTCTGTTCTTTCTGTAATGAATGAAAATAAATGTTTTTAGTCAGGGAAAAGACAAGAGATATGCCTGACAAAGGAAGCCTACCAGGCCATGCTACATCAATTTCTAACTACTTCTTCTTTCCGGGTGCACTTTTTCCTTGTCTTTTTCCCATCTGTGTTCTAGTCAGTGCGGCATTTTTTCCCCACCCACTGGCTTCTGTGAAAAAAAGTGACATCTTTCTTTTTCTTTAAACATGAGGATTATTGTAATTCTTACTGCTGCCTGAGGGATAACTACTTGAATTTAGATTATGTTCCATAAGGGGAATAGGGGTCAGAAGTCTGGCTCTTCTTCCAAGTTAATTTTGTTGCTTAGTTTAGGAATGGTACTGCTCTGGTGCGATACAAGAGTAGAACCATATTTCTGGAGGGGGACTCTTGAAGGAACATCTGCTGAGGGTCCCATGGGTGCTTAATAGCATCCGTGACCTCATATAGATGACCAGGGATCCATTCTTAGACCGTGTCTTGTTTGCGCAAAGTACACTTTGTACGCCTTTGAGGTATGGAGAAGCTGTGCCTTAAGAGCTAAAGGTAACGGACCTGAGCCTGAGGGTCAGAAACTGTCCACTGAGATTGGAGTCACCAAATCATCTGTTGAACTCCCTTTGGAAAAGGCTCGCTGCATATGGTTTAGGCCATGCATGTGCATTTAAGATTCACCCAAGCATGGTTTTCACTGTGGTGTTGCTGAAATGTTGCTTCTGTGTTAGATTTTGGAAGTGTCTTTGAGGTGTGTTCCTCTGTTTCACACTTAAAACGTAAGACACTTTGACCCCAAAATTGGGAATGTGCATAAACAAATGTCTGCTTCCTTCCGCTGGTTCAGGCTTGTGGCCATCCCTTGTGCCATCTGACTCACCAAAGAGGCTTTTTGCGTATGTATTGAGTGGAAAATTCTCTTCCTCTTGCTCTTGAGATGCTTGGATGAACCTTCATGTTTCTGGCCTTCAGTCCAATAAGGAGAGGAAAGGCATTGCACTGTAAGCCAAGAAAAATCCACGGAAAGAGCTAGTCAATGAGGGAAAGCGAGAAAATGCTAGAGCCTTCTCCTTTGGAGCGGTTCCGTTCTGTTTCCAGGCCTTCAGGGTTCCCTAGGCCAAGGGTGAGTAACTTGAGAGATGGCATCAGACCTCTGTGGAGTTGATGGAGCTGGGGCAAACTGTCTCAGCACAGCCAGTGCATGCACGTAGAACTTAAAATGATGTGGGCATCTTTTTTTGAGGGGGAGGGAGGAAGGGAGAAGTTTTGGTTCAATTCAGCCTGAAACCCAATTTAAAAAACCCCCAAAGCCTACTGAACCTCCCTGCACCCCAACCCTAGCCTCCTGTCGTTCCCGAGGCTGTCAACACTGTTTTGGCCAGCTCTCCGAAGGCGAATTTTGATCGTCCCTTAAAGAGAAGATTTGAAGGATTGAAGTGCTGCTTTGGGAAATGAAGAATCCTTTCAGGTCCAGTGAGAGTTCATTTGCTTTTATTAGACTCGCTTCTCTGTTGGAATAAACTAGGGCATGGTGTTGTGAATTGCACGTTACAGCATTGCCACCAGTAATGTCAGCACTATTAATACAGTGTCTGTAATCCACTGTATCATGCCTCGTTGTTTCATCTGTACAGATTCTTGTTGTTGTTACTGTAATCGGACCTCTCAAAGAGGTCCAGCATTATGTTATATGCACCCAAAAGAGAAGATACGAAGGTGTTCGCTGCCTCGGAGATGCTGTGTTTTGTTCTGTGAAGTGATAGATTATCTACTGGAACATTTCCTGTGTTACCAGTGGCAGGATACGAAGGAAATCTGCCCTTGAAGATACTTCCATGGCATCGCAGTGGCTCCCAGATCTGCTTTATGCAAATTCTTTTGCATTGTAATTACGGTTTTGTCTGAAGCAGTACTTTCTTTGTATCTTACCGGTTATCTGGAGTTATTCTTACTCCTGCAACCTGCTGGGTTTGTGTTAGCAAACTTCTTTGCTTTACATCAAGACACAGATAGGACCTGAAAGATAGCTTTGTCTCTGCTTTTTGTCACTGGAATGATTATCTCTAATCCACTGTATGTGTATGAATGCATTTAACCTTCATTTAATACCTAGTCCTTACGTTAGGCAACTGAGGGGAGTAGAGTATTGTGGATATATGTTAAAGTTGCTTTTGTTGTGGTATCTCTACCCGAGCCCAATGCGTGACAGTTATTCCTTTTCTGCAGTAGCAGTACAAGGCAGGTACTGGGGAATCTGTGGAACTAGCTGGTCTCGGATGTAGCTAATGCTGATCAGTGCTATCTTTTTGAAAAATACAGATGTAGTCAATGTCCCAAAGTTTCTGACCTACCTCTAGTTTGGAGGCAGAATTAAGGCTGAAGTTCAGAGCAAACTGCAGAATTCTTAAGATTTAAGTTGAAATATATTTGTGTGTGTGTGGTGTCTTTTTCATCAGTGTACCAAGGTGACACAAATAGACTTTTTAATCCGGGTCAGGCCAATGATTTTGAAAGCCCCACCTGCAGTGTCGTTGAAATTATTTTAAAGGAGATACATTTTCAACCTTTCCCCTGTAATTGTTAGGCCTACTCTTGACGTTTTCCAAGGGAATGATTTTTCTATAGGAAATTCCTCATCTACAGAAATACGCTGTTGCTAGGAATCCGTGTTTGAAGACAGCTTCATCTCTGTGGCTTTTTTCTGTAGGACTAGGGACTGCTTTATCAGGTGAGACCTGCTACATGGGCAGCCACAGAAAGGACACAAATGGCTGGTTTCTGCCACTGCTGTGAGAGTGAGAGTACTGTGAGGCAGCCAGCTTGGACTTCCAGAGCCACCAAATTCCCAGGTATTTCTGATGGGATTGTTGGGAAACCCTATCCCATGGGAAATGGACATCTCGGTATTTTTTTGGTTTACTGCTATAGTATATTAACCCTGAAATATCTGGTGGGAAAGGACTTCTGCTTTCTGATCAGATTTAGCTGTAATAATGATTTTGCTGGAAAGTGACAGTAATAATTCATTTTTAATTTTCACAACTGGTTTTGTTTTTCTCTTTGTTTACCCTTTCCTATGTCATGCTGATTTTCAAATAGCAAGTCTCATCTTTTTCCTCCTTCATCATTTTCCTATTAAACTTTTCCTGCTGCAAATAAAATATTTGTCCTTTGAATTTTTAATTTAAAAATAAATCATTTTCTTTTCTCATTTCATTGCACCCTTCTCCAAAATGCACAGAATCAGTGGGAAGAACTCCCATTAACTTCCATGGATCAGACCCAAATCGTGTGGGTTGCTAATATTATATAAGATGAAATATACTGGAGGAAGCAAAGTGGAGACTGTATCATTATTATAAAAATAGAAATGTAATATATGCCCTTTTATAAACAAAGAAAGGGCACTTTGTCACACTGCATCTCAAACCGAGCGTGCCGTTTCTAAGAAATTCCATGCTAAGAGCTACAGACATGTTCACTTGTGTTTGGTTCTAGATTTGAAATGTAATGCAGTCTGTTCCCTTTTATGCATATGAGCGCAAAAACCTTGAGCTTAAAAGAATTGAAGCCTCTGCTAAAGCAGAACGGAAAATTTGAGACTCCTTTAAGTATGTGGAGGGCTACCCAAAAGCTGATACCTAATAGTATGTTTGCGTGTTATATGGACTCCTGTTCAAGTGCAGGGTTCCTTTTAAAGATGCAAAAGCCACTGCAGGAAACTGCTACAACAGCTTTTAAAGCATCAGCAATGTATAAATGTCTGTTCTGAGAAGGGCTAGTGACAAATCAGGTGAATTAATGTGAAACTTCTGAGAATGGTAGCAAGCAGCCCTGGAAAGCAGGAGAGAGCAGCCTCCAACAATTAGCGTCTGTAATAACAGCCTTTAGGTTCAAAGAGATCAGTGGGACCATTCATCTTCTAGGGAGACTAATAGCTTGGACTCGCATTTACCAACTTCATGTAATAATGAAGTTTCCTGCAGTGTCTTTAACAAGCACAAAGCTTGTATGGTGGAGGAGAAACATCCAGGATTCAACCAGCTAAAGTTACTTTTTCTAGGGAATTAAAGGTTGAGCAACAAAGAAATTTTTATTTACTGCTCATACTGTTTACGGGTACTGCATTTCTACTTTGCAAAACAAGCAATATAAGTCTTTTCTAATGGTCGTCTTCATCACTGAGTGCTTGCAAGAAGGAAAGTGTATTATCAACTTTACTTGGACAAGTAGAGTAAGAGTGGGATCCACTGAAAATACTTGAAACAGTTCTGTTTTTAATGGCGCAACAGACCTGATCTTAGAAATAAATAACATGGTAACTGGAAAAATACTTTCTGGTTGACTGCATCTTTTAAAATTTATTTTTAAAGCTCTGGCAAGGCGCTGACTTTTTTATGTTTCTGTTTGTCTGCCACTGAGGTAGAGAACCAGAAGTACTAATGACTTGCTGTACATGGGGAGTATGGCAAGAAACCCTCATTTGCAGGCCGCGATGGCTCGTAAAGGAAACACCATGACACAGGCGATTCCTTTCTTTTGCTTAGGGTTTGATGGTAATAGGCATAGCTGTACACCGCTCAGGCTTTAAAAGCAGCGAGAAGCAAGCCTGAAGCAAATCGCTTTGCATACTGGGGAAGTTCAGATCTCAGTCCTCGCGAGACTTGTTTTTCCTTTCGGACGTGTTTGGAGAATAGGGTTTCCCTCTCAGGAAAAGCTTAATGTTTTGAGGCTTCCTTTCAGCATACATCAGGATGCCAACAAATCCCTTGACTCTACTTGCTCCTTCTCCTCACCAGCCTCACTGTTTCCTACATCCCTTCACTGCTTCTCTGCATCTGTCACTCTCTTTTCCCTTTGCTTTCAAACATGTTAATGTCTCTCTCACGTTCCCTTATGAAACTTTCTCTACATCCCATCTGCTTCCATCACTGTCACCTCTTCTTTGTTCCTGCCTCCCTCTGTGTTTGAGCTCCTTGAGCAAACTGTGCCATGGCATGTATCCTTAGCAGTTTGTTTCCATGAGTACATTGCACCTGTCCTCCACTCGCTATGTGAGCTTCCTGCTCAACACTGAGCAAGTCTGTCCCACCTTCTCTTCACATCGCGAGCCTAGACTGTCTGAAGCTCTAGGATGAAGGCCATGTTTGGCTTGGTTCCTCAGGAGCTTCCTACTGAAAGGGTAAAGATTTTGTTTGTCGGAGATGGAGTTTACATCCGAGAGTGCAAAGTCAATGCCTCCACCTTTCTCCCCACTACACAGACCCAGGGATTAAGAAATACCTCTAACGTCTCTACCTTTTTCCCCATTGCGCAAAGCCTGTGTCTCTTAGGTGATTGCCCCAGAACCATGCAAGGCACAGAAGACCTTAAATCCATCTAATGAGACTTTTGTAGACTCATTTTCCAAGTGGGAGAAAAAGTGATACAGGGTATAGGTGTCACCTGAATCTTTTCTTCTCTGTTCTTTAGGAATGTTGGAATTGTGACTTTTGGTGTTTTGTACTGAATGTCTGTACAAAGAACATTGTGAAGTGTTTATTTTTGTTTGTTTGTTTGCTTTTTGGGGGTGGGATTTTGGTCACTTTCTTGGATATATTTATTCCATGGTGGACAGTGTTTGCAAGAGAAAGCTATGGATGAGTCAAGTAACTTGTTCAGTCCTCAGTCCCTAGATTCACAGCTAATGGTTTCTTGTTGTACTGCTGCCTGCTGTTTGGACACGGTGCTTGGATATCACGTGGGAGAGAATGCCACTAGAAGACCATAGAGCAAACTAAGGAGCAGTGTGGTGTCTTTTACTCCAGCCTGTTGCAGGCTCCCCTTCAAAATTTTGATTCACTCACCTTCACAGAGTGAGACTGAGGAGTCTGATGTCCAAAGCCTACCGGGTTTTTTCTGTTCTTATTCTCCTCAGCATCTCTTTTGCCTTTAGCAGTAGGGGCTTCAGCTTCCTGAGAGAGAGAGTTGTCCTTGAAGATTCTGCCATCTCGTGGTTGTCTTCTCTGTTGACTGCTCCTTTACTGGGAGTTACCCCTTTAGCAGGAGAAACCCAAACTATGTTGTAGGTGAATGCCCCATGCAGAAGGTAGGGATGTAACAAGCTAGAAGTTGGAGAAAGTTTGTAGTAATCTCTCCACCTTGCTGTTGAGCAGCTGAACTGCAGGAAGATGACAAAGCTCGCCTGTTTCTGCACTGTGAGAACTGGGCAGGAGTGTGGACACACGCCTACTTCCCTTGAGCTCTAAGCTCTAGCTTCTAGACCATTTCTCTCCCACTGTATGTAACAGCTCAGCCGTCTTCTCTTAAAGGAGGAAATACTTTTTGCAGTGTTGCAATAATACACGCGTGAAGTCTGAAGAAAGCCCTAGCCCAGCTTTTCCTGCCTGATATTCTTGGCATATGACATCATAACCCCTGCGTATCCTGTCACCAAAACAAATGTGTGAAACAGTTCCACTTCTCCTCTTTAATTGGAACTAGCTTGTTTCAAGGAGCTGAAGAGGCAGGCCGCTCACAGAGGTTAGCGGGGAGAGATACATCATTGTCTTCCAGGATGTTCTAAGTGGGTCTCTTGAGTATCAAGGTCAGAGTTTACTGAGCAGCGAGTTCTACTGGTATGAATCATCAATAGTGTTTCTTACACAATTTATCAATGCCTGGCAATTGCACTTCTTCTTTCTCTAAAGAAATGTTACCCTTTTTCTCAACAAACAGTGCCTGTTTTTAACTCTTCCCTGTCTTTTGCAAGTGTAGTTGTTCCCGCTTTCTCCAACATAGATTAATACTGGATTTGAGACAGTATTGAGTCCTTTTGAGCAAGTTTTAGGACAAAAATGAGTTTTGTAGCAGAATTGTGACTTCCTCAAAAGCAAGGTTCTTTGGGACAGAATTAATTTTCAATAAAACTGTGTTTCCTTGACTTTTTTGTGATTTAGAATGCATGATTTGGGGACAATAGAATCTGTAATGGTTTATCATTTTATTCTTGAAAAAAGGAATTTTTTTACCCTGGGAAATGAAATAATTTCTTGACTAGCTTAATCCATAACATTCAGTTGCTTCAGTGGGGATTGATGAACTAGGTATTTCTGAAAAATCCGGCTGTTTTTATCAGCTTGGTGAATGAGCTCAAAAGAATAAACCTCTGTTAACTGCCAGAGTAAATGCAGCCAGGCTGCCCTGACCCAAATGGCTGTGAAATCCCAGCTGCTGTCTCCAGAAATGAGCTAAAGTGCTTGAGCTGAGGATGGATCCAGCAAGTGCCAAACATGACTGGGCAGTAAATCATGAACTCCAGCTCGCTGAGTAGCCAAGAGTGTTCACAGTTAAAGGAGTACTGAAAAGCAGGGCTGGTAATAAAGTTGCAGGCAGCATACTGATAAAGATGACTACACCACTGAACTTCTTTCTTGGACTATAATTCACCTTTATCTCAAAAAAAAAAAAAAAAAAAAAAAAGCACCGAAAGAATCCATTGATTAATGAGGAGGGGTGAGATGCATTTTTCAGAAAAAGTGTTTGTTTCTTCAGTTTAAGCAATAGCCAGTCTACCCTCACCATTTGCTGGCTCTGGGATGTAGACCTTGGCTGTTAGCCACTGTGCCACCAAGATGATGCTCCCGGACAAACCTCTGTGCTCTGGAGCTCTCTGGCTGCCTGGGAGTTGGCAAGGCTGCGTGCAGCTTTATGTTGCGTTTCTGAAGGTACTTCATGTTGCCGTTGCAGCTTTCCAGTCGGGGCTTCTCAATGTTTTGTCAAGTCCTTTATTTCCTGCCACTCTGCTCTTTTAGTATCTAAGGAACATGACTCATTAGAATTGCTTTTAAACAATGGATTTTCATATGTATATGTTTTCTTTATGACATCTGATGTTTCCAGCTTTAGAAATGCGTTTTCAAGCTTTTCCCTGCAGTTACTTGGACTAGAAATTTCCTTTTCCGGAAAAGCTCATGTAATCACTGAATTCCAGGAACTTAGTCTTCAGTGCAAATGCTGAAGGTGACAAGATTCACAACAGCATCACTATCTAGTGATGGATAGATAGTTCTGCGCTGCCTTCTGATCTTTTCTCTCAGTTATTTGTGATTCGGAGGAATCTGAATTCTCTATAAAGTGCAGCAAGTCATCCAGAGCTGCCCAGCAGTGTGGACACTACAGGGGCCTCTGCCCAGTAGGTAGCGAAGAAGTATGTGGGGCTGGAGAGGCGGATATGCTAAGGGCCTTGGCTGTGCTCCCGACTATCCAGTGAGCTGGCTCGTTTCTGGTATAAGCTGTCAGGAAATAATTACCTCACTGAAGGGGAGGGCTGAGACACAGAGTCCCTGAGACCTACACACTGCTTTAATTCAATCAGTGCACTTAAACCAGCAGAGAGGAGTGCGTCTGCACATTTATGCTGGTCAAAAGCAGCTTGTTTGTGTTCAGAAGAAACATTCTGAGCCGATTTGTGAATTGTACCTGGACACCCACTTTTATTCTCTCTCTCTCTCTCTCTCTCTCTTTTTTCTTTGCCCACGCTTGATTGAACAATATAATATTTGATCAACAATAAAAATCAAACTGAGTGTGTAGACAGACACTGGACACGTCTGCTCTGTGCAAAGGTTGAGAAGCAGAAATAACAAGTCAGATTTGACAGGCCTATCCCCAGGTCTGGAGGCAGTATAACCACGTCAGCATAGCACTGAACCTCGTGTAATTAGCCTGGCAAAGAGGCAGAGTCTTTTTCCTTTGGCTCAGTACCATGCTGGCAGGGTGGTACTGAGCTAGCATCTCCTCAGGGAGCATGTTGTGCAAGTGGATGTGCGCAGGATGCGGGTGCAACATTTGTTTGTTTTTCTCCACTGTGGTCCATAAGGCAGTGGAGGAATCTTTTCGGTGCTCTTTGTTTCAGGGCTTGCTGCGGATGTTGTTCTGCTTATTAGAACAGACCACAGTGCATTCAAGCTGCTTTGGAAATTTCGCTATTACAAGACCTAAGCTGCCCTGAGTTTTTGGGGAAGGCTTTATGAAACCTGAATTAATGCTTTTAGCTTTCCTGCATACCATGAGGCTATATGGCTTAGAAAAAGCTTTTAAGAGGGATAGAGAAGAGCTGCCTATTTTGAGGGATCTCAGGATTTTTCATCTAGAAATGGTACAAATTGTTTTTTCTAGAGTACTCCAGATTTACCGTGCAACTTCCAAAACTCCAGGGAAAAAGATCTTGAGATTGTATATGAGGAATGCCCCATCCCAGATTCTCCGTTAAGCTTTGAGTACGCAAAGGACAGGAGTCTACGCTGGACACTCAACAACTATTAGTCTAGCTATTCGTGAATGAAAAGAGCTGAGCTTGTTCTGAAGGTGACCCCATTTTCAGGAAAAACTCTAATTATCAGAAGGACACTGATTTATTTGGTGGGAAATGTCCTTCTTCTTTCACCTGGTTAGGAATTATTTAGCCTACCGCTTGCCTTGCATAGAGTTTATTAAAGCTAATCCTGCTCTCACCATATCCTGTTATAGCAGAAGGACTGTAGACTTGGTTTTTGCTTATTTTTACTGGGCACTCTTCTAAGATACGTACAGCAGTCAGACCTGTGAAAGTACTGTGGGAGGCTTAGATGGCATATTGAACAAGTGGAAGTGGCGTTGCTGGAGAAGCAGCAATGTAAAACGGTGGTGAATCAGATGAATAACAAACACTGCAACAGAACGGAGGGGATCCTCCCAGTCTCGTATCTTCTTACTGACCAAGTTTTCTCCCAGGCTATTAATAACTGCTTGAATGTGTTCCCACCACTGCGTAAAACTTCCTCTCTTGACTGAGCTTTGGGCTCATAAAAATTCAGTAAACTCTGAACTATCGTAGTTTCCACACAGAAAAGAAATTACCTGGGCAAATCTTCAGTTGCAGTGAAAAGTCCTGTGAGAAGCAATGTGGAGGCATTTGAAGATCGTGACTACTTATTTTGCACAAAATTTCATCTCTTTAAGGCATTTTGTGGACAAGCCATTGCCCCTAACTATTTTCATAGAGATGAAAACATTTAGTGGTGCCTCCTTACCTGATACATAGTCTCCATGTCCCTACTTCTGTAGGAAAGAGTTCTAGGGAAGGAAAGTTTTGTCCTCTGGAGATACCCCAGCATGTTCCTGGTGAGGAACACAGGACTTCTGCCCTCTTCCCCCACTAAACAAATCTCTTAGGATTGTTTATTTGTCTTGTTCTTTTCTGCTTTCGTTTCCCTCTGTAACCAGGGAAATGTATAGCCATAGACATTGTTCCCCCCTCCCTGTCATTACTCTTCTGTGAAATACTGGTAGCATGAAATGTTTAATCTGTGTTTGGGGCCACTGTGGGCTAGGTTTTGGTGTTCATAGTGCCCCTGTTTTGGTGTTGAGTTCATCTTCAAAAGATTTCACCTGTCTTCTAAGTATCTAACAGGAAGCCACATATTCAAGAGAGAGAAAGCCAGATTTCTTTAAACAAACAAAAACAAAACCCTCCAAAAACTACTGAAAACCAAAAAAGCCCTGAAGAACCTAGTCATCAAGCTCTTTTGAAGACACTGCTTTATTTCTAGGTGCAGAAAACTTTTTTGAGTTCAAGTCTAGATGCTACTGCAGGACCAGCCAGCTACTCTATGAGCAGCAGAATGAATGAAACCCGGTGTCCCCTTGTTGTCGTCCTTATGGATTCCCTGTTCCTCCATGGAGCCACGAGTACTGTTGTTCTCCAGACATGCCTCTCTTCACAGACCTTGAAAATCTGATTCTTTCTGAAACCTCTCTCAGATCTTGTTAAATATGTCTTATGGGCTGAAAGCTGTTTGAGAGAATAGGGACAGATACTGTGATTGTATACGACTCCTCTCCTTAGGACATGGAGCGAGAAAATAATACATTATAATGAGATCAATCAATTTCCTTGTCTCAGCGTGTGCAAAGAGTAACTTTACAAAAACAGTTTTGAAGTGTTCGTGTTATAAAACCGTAGAAGGAAAAAAAAACCACCTAATTTTGTTCATTGTCTGCTGCTTTTATGCTGAGGTGGTTTTAGTGACTTTAATTCCTAAGGGGCATGCATCTAATTTTATGTTAATTTTCCTAATTCTAGCGGAGCCCTGGGGAAGGTGCGTAAGAGGTTATGACTCTAGCGTTACGTTGAGAAAGCAGCAAAGAAGCAGGCAGAGCGTCAGAGCTCTTGGCTGAGCGCACAGGCGCATCCTGGCTGACTTCACTTCTCGAACGGAAGGTCTAAGGAGGCTTTAAGCACCTTTTGATTGAGATTGCCATGTGTTTTCCAGATGGAGTCAATGTTCAGACCTCTGTTTGCTTACTGTCTTTCAGGCACTGAATTCTGCAGTATCACTATACAATCTCTGTTCATACAAATGTGTAATTTCACTTTTGCTATCTGCTGTGGGATACAGCATCTTGGTTTAGTGGTGAAGCACTCTCATTTGAAAACTCATTTCTCTAGGAGGTTGAATTTGTGAGGCGCTGGATTTTTCTGTTAGACTTTTTAAACAAAGCAGTTTGACAAAGCAGTAAATTTTGGCAGATAAATGTTTTGGCTTCAGTCATCTGTCGCCTCTGCTCTTGCTTTTCTTGCTGTTGTTACTTTCTTTTGTTACTGAAAATGAGTGAAAAGGGAAAGTCTGGAGAAAATATTCTTTGTATTTTATCCCAAAATAATAACAAGGTTTTTTTTGATCAACATAGTAACTGTCCTTCTGTCTTATTTTTAAAGAAAGATTTTAAAGATTTGTGTCTGGTCTGTTAATGAAATGTATTCCACCTCCTCACCACCCTAAATATTTTTGTTATCTGCTAAGCAAGGCATCATAAGCTGCATCTTTGAGTATTTGCTTTCTGGCTACAGCAACACTGAACAGTAGCCCTTTACTTTCCCCTTCCTGAGGGCAGAGCCCTGTGGTTGATCCTTCCCTAGAACAGCACGTTGTGTGGATCCGCAGCGGTTGCTCAGTGGGGGACACGGAGGCTTTCCCAGAAGAGCTGCAACTGCTGGTGACTGTGCAATCAGATAGCTTAGTTGAACCGAAGTGCTGTGAAATCTCCATAGCAGGGAAAATGGGAAGCGTTATAGGAGACTGCAAAAATGTGCATCTTCATCTGTTCCAAGGTTTGTTATCTCCTGAAAACTTAGGAAAACACTTGCTGTTGCTGTCTTTCCCCTGAGCAGGGATCTGCTGACCAGCTTCAGTCTGCCCTGCTTGGTCAGGTCCTTTTGATCTGTGCTTTCCGAAGCTTGCCATACCCGCAGTGTGACGCTGAGGGAGACGGGAAGCAGCCTCTTCGCTGTCTCACTGCAGGCTTTGTTTACCAGCCTCTGGCCCTGCTTATCTGGAGATATTTTATCTGAAACTGTTGTATTAGCTTCTTGGCTGCCTCCTAGCAAGTCAAGATGAACTAAACCAAACTGTTAATGCAGAGAATTAACCCTGTGTCATCATGTTACAACCATTTCCAGCGACCTCCTCCCGTAGAATATATGGAGGGGCCCCACATCCTTGGTGCTGTGCGCTGTTCCGGTACAGTGATCTCATGTAAGAGTTATATGGCCTGACTGCTCGAGAGCATGTACCCTGTCTTAGCAGCTGATATAATTTTAATCAGTCCCTCTTCCTCCTCAGTTGCTCTTGTTACCTTACTTGTTCAGTGTCTTTCCCTGCTACTGGCTTTTTACTGGAGTGGTGTGGTAGTGGGGAAAGGGGGAGTCTTTCCCTTTTTTGCATTGATGAGGCTACAAGGCGCTAGTGTGCCAGCCAAATGGACAAGCAGAAGATAGTCCCTCCTCAGTTAGGCCTGCATTACTCTGTGGGAGATCATGGGGTCTTAAAAACTAAGGCAGAACTCAATACGGGTGAATGGAGGGAGGATCTGGAGTCATATAACTTATTCTGAGAGATACCAGAGATGTCCAAGCTTCAAACAGTGCCTCCCTAGGCTTTTTTAGATAGTCAGTGAAGACTGCATCTCCTCTAAGCAGTCTGGTTTGCCTGTAGTGAGCTCCTGCACTGAACGGTCCTCTGGAGGATCATCTCTTCCCTCTGACTTTCAAGACCCTGGGAAGCCTTGCCTTTCTGTTCAGACCCTTTAGAGAGAGAGAGGTTCTTCCATGTAAGTGCTGTGTGTGTCCTTCCTGGCAGCTGCACGCTGCTGCCATGATGAAGCCTACTTCTAATGGAACCATGTTAGCAATAGCTACTATAACCTGGATGTTTTCAGTGTGAATTCCGGACTGTTGGCAAGCATGAAACGTTAAGCATCGTGATTTCGTTAAAGATAAAGCATAAGTACTTGCATAGCGCAAGTAAATTGCTTTGAAGAAAGGAAAGGGGAATGTGAAGGCGGAGGATGCTGTTGTCACTTGTTCAGCTAGCAATATTTTGCATTGGGTGGTGTTGATTCCATCAAGATTCTGCAGTGGTCTTTGCTCATCTGTATCATTGGTTGATACCAGGCTCTCCTGTTATGCAACATAAATCAGTAATATCTTTTTCTTCTAGGGAAAATGTGCAACAGTTTATTGCCTTGTAGAAGGAAAAATAAATTAACAGTGCTGACTGTAACTACCGTGAAACACGAGGGAAATCAGTTTGCCATGAAAACATCTGTAAAGAAATTATCTTGCTGAGAATCAGGTATAAGAATTGCCATTTCAGTACATGACTAGCTTAGATGAAAAGCTGAATTGCTGAGCAGCATTTCTCATATTGTGAAGTAATATAATTCTAATGCAAACATATTAGCTGAGGGCCAGTTTTATGATGCTCAGGGTCCAGATTCTTGGATACTTGCCTAAGCAGAGCTCACTGCATACAGCAAAACTCAGAGCTCTGTGGTTATTAAGAAGATGACTTAGACTCTTTATAAGTTCAGGAGGAGGAGGCAGGGCCTTTGTGTTTGAGGATTGATGGTATTACCTGTTTTTTAGGAGGAACATGAAAGAGAGTAAGTTGCAGTGTGAAAAAACATGAGGGTTGGGACTGAGGACCAAGTTGTCCCTCCTTTAGGCTGAAAGGGGGAAATCTGGAGCAGTTGTCTGGGGCTTTAAATCTCATTGCGTCTGGTAGTAGAGAGCAGTGCCCGTTGCTGAGGTCCTCAGGTGACTTTGAGCTTTGCTCCTGCTGAAAACCCTCTGCAGCTGATCCAGCTGTAAATGAGTAGCAAGGCATTTGGGCTAGAGGATCAAGGATGAACAGCTGTAATGTCAGTCACATTACTTTTATTTGTGCCGTTGCTATGGAAACAGATAATATCCTTACTAAACCAGTGGGCCGAGTAGGTGTGGACAGGCCTTTGACCTCTCCTCATTTTACCTTTTTAAGCTGCTGGAGGAGTGGGAGGGAACAAAACATGTATAGAAGGAGGGAATAAATCAGATATTGCGAGCAAGGCTCAGGCCTGAGTAAAAGGAGGTGTGTTTATTTGAGCAAATGAACTGCTTATTTCCCTGCCGGATTGAGCTCATTGCAGCCCCCTCTGTGAAGCCTGGTTAGAGCTGTGTTGGGGTTTTGTTTTTCACCTTCCTGGGAAGCATTGCTTATTGACCCCACGTAGAAAAGGCATGGGGGGCTGGATGCTCTGGTAGTCTTCTGTGTGCTCAGAAACCCCTGTGTTGCTATGAGCTGAGACTTAAATTAGACAGATCTGGAGGTAGGAAGGAATTTTTCTTCTAGGCAGGGGTTTTTCCCGTCTTCCTCTGTAACATGTAGCATGTTCCATTTCTAGGATTAGCTCAGTATTTCCATCTGACAAAATCCTTGGTATTTTAGGGTTTCCCGATCTTCCCTCCTTCTATGCCACACTCTAACTTTTGCAGTCTTGGTGTGTTTTCTACTGAAGGACTTAATTTTTATATTGTGTTGAGAGAAATTTTCTGGCTTGTGAGATTTGGACAGGAAGGAGAGGAAATCTCGACTAATCGTTTTTGTGGGCCTAACGGGACTGGGTGAATATTATGTGGATATTTGTGGGGAACTGAACTTGTTGTCTTAGGTCCTGTGATTTTATATTCCTGTGAAAGTATTCCTGTCTGTGTATTGTGCGTGTATAAAACTACAAAATGCAGAACGATGCCATCTCTATTTGGAAAAACATGCGTGTCCTTTCTCTATGACATAGCTATGCAGAATCACTCAACCCTAACTCTTAGACTTAATGGTATGTATGACTTTGCATAAAGCTTTTTGATGGAAAATTATCTTCTAGATTCTCTTTGAAGTCATCAGTTGTTAAAATAATTTAAGTAGTCGTTAGGTGCTTCATTAGAGTGTTTTCTTCTTAAGATGCTTTGGTTTGATTAAAACTGAATTGTGGCTATTTCTTATTATCCATTTTTTACCTTCCTTCTCCTAAATGGACTTTGGCTCATGTATTCTTGAGGTTTAATATCAGTTCAACTGAATGCTCTCGAGTTTCTGAATTAATTCAATCATTTTCTCTTAATGACCATGAAGTGTTTTGTTAAGCTAGAGTGCCATTAAACTGAAGCGCTGTAGTGTTTAGAGCCAGCAATCGCTGGGGGAAAGCCTATAGGTAGAAAATAGGATTGGAAATTGAACCGAACTTCCAAGGGGTTCATTTGCTGTGAATCCAGCAATAATCACCTGGAGGATATGTCATCCAAAGTGATCTAAAATCAGTAGTTTGCCAAAAAGAGAGAGTACTAATTTTGGGGGATACATTTTCCAGTGGTATCTGCACTTTGTTAGTAATCTGGCACTCAGCTCTGCTTTTTCCTCTTGAAGTCTGATCAGTAATTTGTGATGTGTTTCAAATAAAAGAAAAATCTTCTATGTGGTGAAAATGTTTTGCATACCTGCTGCTTATCTAAAGCAAGCTCAGATGGCCTTGGGGTGCTGATACAAACTCTACCTACGGGTATTAGGAAAAAAAAACCCAGAGTCTTTCATTGTAATGTCTGTACCCATCAAAAAAGAGGCTTTGAATTGAATGGGAAGGTGGTGAGGTTATTGTTTTCTGGACAAATGATTTTGTTTTAGAACAACCAGAAATGAAATTACGTAAATTTTTAAAGCTTTTCAAAATCAAAATGAAAGAATATTTGAAATGAGAAGCCTTTGAAATCTTAATAAATGATTAAAGTTATTTCTTTCAGATTCCTCAAAATTTCTTTCTATTCATTTTTTGCTCAAGCGCATTTCAAAACATGTTGGCATCACCCAATCGGCACTTTCATCAGGAAAAAATGAAGTTAACATTTTAGCCTAGTTCTGCGTCTTAGTTCTTCTATCTCCAGGTGAAGTCAGTGGTGTATGTGAACTGAGGAGAAAAACTTCCCACATTGTACTAAAATGCTGAACGATAGGGTCCACTTCTAAGAGGCCTTGGCAACATGGAAGGTGCTGATTTATCTTAATAACGATTGCCAACTTTGTACATATTTGGACTTGGATTAGGCAGGATTTTTAGAAGTGGTCAGCCTTGACCTTGCTCTCCTGTCACTGAAGTTATTGGGATTGGCAGTCGTGGCAGGCTGCTAATGAGCACTTTGAGAAGCCCGTTTAAACATGTTCTCAAAGTAGAACAGCTTTGATTTTAGGCCGTCTTTTCAGTTTTACCATAAGGAACGTGAGGTGTGGTGCAGAAGAAAGGATGTTCTTAATTCAAGGTAATGAACTTCAGTTAAAATCTTAGTCATGCCAGAGCAGGTTTTAATCTCCTTTTGGATTAGCAGGGTGAGTTAAAGATGAAGAGTTTATCTTCACAGCTAACACTTGTGAAAATTGCAGAGTGCTTTGCCGTCCTTTAAATCTGAGGTATCTATCTAGACTTAAGAAGACCTGGCTTTTTTTCTTTCTTTCTTTTCATGTTTGTTTGTTTTGTAGTGAAAATATAACTTCTGTCCTTTACGCTAAAAACAAGTTCATGGTTGTGGGATGTTATGTGTTCCCCCAGGGCTCTCAGTTGTAAGGTTTTCTGCCTTCTGCTCTGCTCTCTGCCAGACAACTTTCCTGGCTAATACCTCTCACCAGAAGATTTTTCTTCTGAATAGCTTGCGATCTTGCTGACTCTTAGAGTGGGTGATGCACCTGAGCTTGAGGTATAGTCTGATGCCTTCAATGTCCTGAAGCAGTACAGTGGGGAGCTGAGTTCTGCTAGAGTGCTTGAGTGTCTGGTCTGAAGGGACACCGTGGAGTGTCCTGATGTTAGGCAGTTAACCTTTGTATCACTTGTAGCTCAAGCCAAGTGAAACTAAAAAGGAAGCATGAGTATATTTACAAAATGCAAACCAGACAACATCAATACAATTGAGGTTTATAGTGACACAAGTGGAAAAAAAAGGGAGAAGATTTGTTTAATCCACTTACTGCAGGATCACCTTTGAAAGGTGTCTGTGTGCATCTCTGTCACTCTCTGGAGCCCCTTGGCAAACTGGAGACAAAGCCAGACTGTGCAGGGCAGGAAACTTGCTCTATTGCACTCTGTGTCTTCTGCTTCCAGCAAAGTTTCCCATGCGTTTGCTGGAGCAGGGGCTTGAGTAGGGATTCGTTCTGTTTCTCATCTTTTGCTGCAGAAGATCGATCCTTATCCTGCTCATCCGTTTAACCTCTCCCTCCTCTGTGACTGTCTCCTTTCTCTGGAGGATGACCTGCTGCTGGCTACCCTGGTGTACACATCTCCTTTGCATGACTGAACTTTTAGAAAGCTGTTTGCCTGCTACCTTCCACTGGTAAAGCAATGTGCAGACTTGTAGTATGAAGCTTTCCCTTACCCTGAACCTTGTGCTTCCCATCAGTTGGAATCTGTTCCAACAGATTTCAACAATTCATGTCTGTTTTGGGTCTGAAAAAACACATTTTATGTAATATGTATGGCAGATTAGCATGGGAGGCTCACTCATGGCTTCTGAATGAAACCAGGCGCAATGATTTCTCATCTTCCCAGCCCAGTGAGCTGTTTGGGGCAGGGGGGAATGAACTCAAAACTTGTGGGGTCTGCTGCTGTGTGTAGAGTCCATTGACTAATTTACGTGGAGGGCCTGCTCAAACCAGAAAGCTTTTGTCTAACAAATTGATCGTATGCTTTGCTAGTACAAATATGGATCTGTCTGTACTGTTATTATTTAGCCTCCTCTCCTTACAAGCTTTCAAAGCAAAAGGCAAAGCATCCCCCTTCCTTCTTGACTGACAAGTATATCTTAATAAAATGGAGGTAGAGAGCCACTTCAGCAAAGATCATCCATGCTTAACAAGCTGCTGTGCTCTTAACAGATATGCTTCAGATTCCTTTGAGAGCTTTGAAGTAGAACAAGAGTTGTTGTAAGTTGGACAGCTCTACGTCATTACAGCATGTTAGTAAAGTGAGAGTACTGTATGTCTCATATTGGAATGGATTCTAAACGTACTGCATAAAACTGATAGTAAATGGCTATCTTCACATACTGTGAAAGTAAATCTAGAGCTCTAGCAAATGCTCTACCACCTGTAATACATGCCAAATAAGCCACATCCTTTTGGGCTATGAAGAGGCAGTGCAGTCCTCTGGACAACATAGCATGGGATCAACTTCTCTTTACTGTAGAGATCGCAGGAGTCATGCACCTTCTATCCCATCTCAAACCATGTAGGAGTGGGGGAAATTCCAGCAAGAAGCCATAGCTAAAAGCTGGAGTACCTCAAACTGTTGGGAGTGTTTTGCAGTCCCCGTTGATTCTGTGATGTAGCCCACCGGAGTTGATGGTGGAAAGCTGGTTGCTGTAGGGCTCACTTTGGCAGACTCTTCTTCCTCCTTTTCCAAATAGCTTCTACATTCCTCTGACAGGCTGTTCAAGTCTCAGCACCTCGTGACAGGTCTCTTCCTTACAGTCTGTCCCTCCCCCTTTCCAGCAATATCCACAGACACAGTGGTGCCGACCCGTGATGTGCCGTTGCTCGTGGACTGTGGTCCGCTGTCCATTTCTTGACACTGTATCTCTTACATGGCTTCATCTGGCCTGAAGGTCACAGTGTTCTCCTGTATCTCACACCACAGCCTGGTGAGATCAGCAGCCCCAGACTGTGCTAGCAAACATGCCTAGCCATGGACTGAGGCTAGGAGATGTGGGTGAGACTTGGTTCTGCCACAGTTTTACTGTGAGTTGTAGTGGGGGGCTGCTTTTTCTCTCTGAGCCTTGTCTGTGTGTCTCCAGTTGCTGTAAGCTGCTTCTGATGAAGGCCGCTTATTGCTGTCTGTGAACACAGCACTGGTGAATGAATTTTAATAGAATAAATTGGTTTAGAGATAGAGGTGCTGTACAGATACCTGAATTTGTGCAGTGCATTGACAGCAATCCCTTTTAAAAATAGTTGGTATGTTTTGTTTAGAAATGCAGTGGGAGAAACTAAATAATGGTTGCAGCATTTGAAATTTAAAGGATTAAATAAGGCATGTTTAGTCAATATTGTTTGTTCGCTTTATTTCTTCCTTCGAGAGTCACTGAGAGGAAGAATGCTTTTGAAGCCTTTGTGGGTAGATTGAAAAAGAGCACAAAATACCTGAGATGGGCTAAAACTGCTGGAGCTCTTGTTCTTGAAGTGTGATTGTGTTTCCTTGAAAGGAATTAGAAATAAATGCCTCTCAAAGCATAGAGAAAGCAACAGCAAAATAAGCAAATAGAGCTTCTGCTTGTGGTTTTGGCTTACTAGTACTGTTGCTCCTGCAGAGATGGGCAGAGCTCATGGTCCCAACAATCCCACAAAGATGTGGCTAGCTTCTGCTGCTACTTCTGTGCGCTTAAGGCTTTGCTTTTCACTTTGCTTTTGGCAACCAGTTTGTAGCAATGCTGCAGAAGATTCTGCCTTTTTGGGGCAGGCCATGTCATTAACGTACAAAGGAAAGAGGAGGGTGGTAAGAAAGAAGAAATGAAGGGGGAAGGAAAGGACCTAGAAGAGAGGAATCCTTTTGGCTCCCTCATGATGAGGTCCTAACCTCAGTGAGGTGGCAATAACAGCAGGAATCAAAAAGCATCACAAGAAGGGTCTAAGCAAGCTGTGGAAATGGTGCTTCTTTTGCCCATCAGTCCGCTTTTCTCTTGGCATCCTGGCTGAGCTATGCTTCCTACTGGGCCATCCCACGTGAAGGATGTTCAAAAGAGGTGATGGTTGGCAGAACCTGTTTTTTTTTCATTTATAGGTTCACCAGTTAAGTGTAGTTTTGGCGTATGCTTCTATATCCTTTGGCTTGAGAGTCCATGCTTTCCTCATTCGGCAGCTGTGCTCTAAGACCATCTGAAGGTAGATAAATACAGCTTTTTGTTTCAGCTAATTGAGCGTTTTTATTTTTATGTAGCATTTTATGTCATGGGCTGGGTTGGAATCTTTCACCTTGGACAGATTATTAGAATATGGGTATCTTTCTGATAGCCTTCCTATGTGTCCCCTGCATGCTATTCTCATGTAAACACCTAATACTGTTATTTAATAATAAGAATAAACTCAACAGTTGGCATAATACGCATAGTATTAGTGAATGCTGCAGAAACAAACAAACGAAAATCCTGCAGCCGTTGTGACTCCCTTTTGGGGATAATGATTTTGTCATTGGGGAAGCTAGTGAAAGAGAGACAAAATTCCTCAAGATGTTGTAGCAGCTGGCAAGGTCTCCATGGTTACATTGGCAAGAGATATGGGAAAGCACCAAGAGTAGTTTATAGCTCAACAGTAAAATGTCACTGGGGAATACTACTAGAATCCTCTGAAAAAGTGTCTTTAAGAAGCTTTAATTAAAAAAGGGGAGGGGGATGAGGAAGCAAGGTCTGTTTAGGGGAAAAATGCTTGAAGTTTAATACAGGCCATGACAAAGATGTGTCTAGAACATATTTAATCAGATTTGCAACTGAGTAATGATGTGACTGCAGTTCTTGTGAGCTGTTCTCTCTGCTTAGTTCATGGGTGCGGGTGGCCTGACAAGATCAGAGAGAGAATCGTCTGAACTCAAGCAAATACTTAGAGAAGTACTAGCTATCCAGCTCGGACTGTTCCCTCATGCTTCATGGGACATGAAGTGCCCCCTCCCTTCGTGCTGATGGATGGGAAGGTGCCTGGTTCTGTGAGTTTTCAAGAGAGAGCACTTCTCCAAAAATGAGAGTCTTTCTTAAGAATGTCAGGCTTAACTAAAATATCTTCTTAATAAATAAAGATACTAAGTCACAGCTGGCTTTAGATATGATGTGGATCAGAATCTATATATGTTTTTCTTTCTGATGATGTTAGGAACAAAGGGAAAAGAGCTCTTAAATTTTCGAAAGGCAGCATTGTGTTTCAGCAGCAAGAGTCATCAGCAGGGATTTGTGGCTAAAATTTAATGCAATGGTTTGACCACAATGAATTGCCCCTTTCTTCACAAGGGCATTAACTTAGCAAAAGCCGTTTTGAGGAGCATTTAGGCAAAACTCTGTGCATATACTTAGATCTTTGCATCCAGATTAAATATCTGTGTTTTGCAGCCCTGCTGCAGAGTGTCAAGGTTCAAGTCACAGCGTGGTGGCGTGTGAGAAGAATACAAAGAGCTGTCCTTCTCAGAAGGAGATGTAAGCAGGAACTGAAGATAATCTTCACAGCTTGTACAGGCTGGGGTGTTTTTGGTGAAACAGAAAATACTGATTTGCCCAAATGGAAACCTTTTGTCTGCTTGGGTGAAGTTTGTGAGGGATAAAGGTTTCTCAAACTTCCAAAGAAGCTGCAGAATACTGAATGCCCTAATGGTCTTGGCAGGGTCTGTGATTAGGAAGACCCAAACTCTGAATCAGGTATGACAAGGAGCTGAGGCTGGGATTTCCCTATTTTACATGAGTCCCTGAACCATCAGGTGGCTGGCTGTTACAAGTATCAGTCTTTTGGTATTTCTCGTTGGAGTTGGTCCATCTTGCATAAATAGTCACTGACTGGCTTATGGAGCCTGGCTTTGTTTTTCAGCATCTAGCTGGGCTGTGGGAGCCTGGCAGCCCTCTCATGCCAGTGAGAGGAGGCCACCTGGCCTCATCTCACATAACAGTTGCCACAGAGCTGGCTGCAGATCAGCGCTGAGAAAACCTCTGACCTGGTCGAAGCAACTGGAATGTATTTTGTTGCAATTCTTGTGCCTGGCTCACCTTGAATTCAGGCTTTCAGGAGGAAGATGATGGGCCCCTCCCTCAGTGCCCCTGTCTGCAGAGCTGCTCATCCTGTTTATTAGCAGAGTAGTTTCCAGATCACTAGATTTCTCCTCAGAGGCAGTGATACTTTTTTGCTTGAGCTAAGGAGGTTCAGGAAGAACACTGTGCTTGTGCTGTGCTCGGAGGAAAATTAAATAAAATTTTGAAAGCTAATTAAAAATAAATGATGTTTGCTTTCATCAGTGCTTAACCTTTAAAAAGACACCTAGCCCTTAACCTGGTTACTGTTCCCAACCTTTATAGTAAATGGAGCAATCATGTGTTGTCAGAGAGATGGAATACGTGACCTGTTCCTTCGTTTCTGTCAACTCAGTTAAAAGTAAACCTTCCATAGATGCATTGCATCTTCAGATTAAATTCTTTGCGGCTGACTTCTGGAAACTGCAGCCATTAGCACACTGTGCCTTCCTTGAATGTTATATATGCTACACTCACTGTTTTCCTCTCATGAGGAGTACAGCAGGAGAGGGGAGCTGAAATGGGAAGAGAGGGCTGTTCTCATATTCACCTCCTCCCTAGTCTGCCGTATATTCCACTGTCCATGAGCTGTCAGAGCCCGAAAAGGATCCCAGGGATTCCTGTGCTCTGAGGAGTGACTGTGATATGATTCAGCCTTTGGACTCCATGGGATCAGAGAAGTAATCACCTGGGTAATGCTTTGTGAAATTAAGTAGTGCTTGACTTCAAATCCACTTGCTCAGCCTCAGAGGCCCAGAGTTTGAGCTGAACTATACCTTAAAGGTTCTCCTGGCATTGACTAGCGCCATCTGTTGACAGAAGCTGAGGTTCTTCTCATGGTGTTTAAGGGACTTAAGTTCTATCCTGGGACCTCTTCACCCATCACTGGTGTACGTATTCAAGAGAGAGAACTGGGATCAAATATTCATCTGATTGTCTGCCATGCAGGGTTGCATATGATAAGCATTTGTCACATCATTAAGACCTTTGACTTGAATTTTCTGACCTCAGTTTATACCTCACGCATAATTATGCTATGTAAATTTACAGCCAGAAAGTTAATATTTCTGTCTCAATCTGGGCTTAAACTCATTTTAGTAGTTTTGCAGTACCTAGGCAGTGGAAGGAAAGTTCATGACAATTAATTTCTGGTCTAGTTGTATCCTAAATTTAATGCTCTGAAGCACTTAAATACCATTGCCTTTCCTACTGTACTTATCCAAGGCGCTTAACTTAAAGCAGTGTAAGTATTCTCCTCAATGTGCTCAGTCCACTAGATGTTGCTGACAATTCTTTTTTTCTTGCATTTTGTTGCCTCTCCATTTCCTACCTAACAGATTAGATTTGGGGCAGAGCTTCTGCTTCTCTAAGCTGATCGCTTAGCTCAGAGCGCTCTGATTCCAGAATTAGGGATCAGAGGCAGTATGGTAGTACAAATTAAAATAGATACCTAAACAGTTTTTTATTTTCTGACCTTATATTCAGAGCCTTCTTCTGCAAATCATTAAAGCAAAATGAAACCTCATATTTATTCTTTCCATGGAAGAATTCCAAAGAATTCCGGAGGGAATACTAAAAATTCTTGGAGAAAACTATTAGTCCCCTTCAGTATTGCTAATGGCTCAGCTGAACGCCAATCCAAACTTCTTTTTTTCTTCCTCCATACAGTGGTATCTGAGTCTGCTGTCAAGATTGCTTGGGCATTTTCATTTAACAGCTCCCCTGCTATTTCAGGGATCTTAACATTGGTGGATAGTTTTGACCTCTTTCACTCCCCTTCTGCTGCACGCTGTAGTTTTTGAGGCCTTGCTTGTAGGTGTGGAAGGTCACAAGTTTGTTATATGATGCTGGGGAGAAGGAGGGTTGTCACTGCTGGTGTGGGACTCCCTGCACTCAGTAATACATCTTGTGTTCATGACAGCTTTCCAGCACTGTGTTCTCCATTTCTGTTGTCGTGGATTCCTTCCAGGACCAGAAGTAGAAATACGGGAACCCTCTGCGTGAGGTGGTGTGACTGACTATTACTGATACTCTCAAGAGAGCTCTTCCCTCAAGAGACCTTAGGGGCAGATTTCTTAGCTCTTCTTTGTGGGAGAAGTGGAACTTTCCAAACTGCCTGTGCTTGTCTGACCATCCTGGTCATGACTTTTTCCTCTGTTCTCTGGAGCTGAAGTGGCTTTCAAATTCTGTTTGGAGTGGGTCGATTCTCTGTTTCGTTTGGCAGCAGCTCCAAGGGCAATGACTGATCCCAAGAGCACTGTGTTGAAAAGACTGACTGCTTTCTGATCTCACTGCTCTTGAAGAACAAGGCTCCTGTGAAACTTAATTCTGTCAGGGATTTGGTGACATTTCAGCCACTTCCATCTTGTGGAAACCAAAGACACGTTGTTCGTCGCTCCATAACTTTGCAAACTGGGGAGGATGTCAGTTGTTGTCTTGAGAGAATTCCTGTTCAGTGAAAATATGCTTCTGAAATCAAATGGGCAAAAGTGTCCCATCCCTACAGGGGACTTGTTTTTGTGGGCCAGTGGAGACTGTTCCTGATGTTCTTTCTGGGAGCGATCAAGACAGGGCAGATACGTTCTGATTTGTCCTCCGTCACCAGTGGGTATGGATGTGCTGGGAAAGAAAAATAATGGAGTTGAACATGCACTGCTTGCTCCCAGCACCCATAAGGACAAAAATCAGAAGCGTTTACAAAAGGGAGAGCAAAGAGTGGCAGGTCTGCCAGGGTGGAATCTGGGAAATACGGCAAACTACTTCATAGCTTGTCGTTCAGGCGTACCTTCCTAGTTTTAGAAATCCAAGAGATTTACATATTTTTTGAAAAAGTCAGTTGATTCTTATGGTTCTCTTAAAACATCTGAAGTTACTGATCACACCTGGTCTGCCTTTCTTGTGTACTGAAGCTTCCTAAAGTGGCAAGAGCATCTAAAGGAGGACAAACTAAATTCTCCGAGTTGGGAAGGCTTGATTTTAACTCTGTAGCTTCTAACAAACAGCAGGGGCTTATGGAGTACTGGCTTATTGAATGATGTTTGCAAATGTTTGTTTTGATATTCCTAATTAGAATTAGCATATTACTGGCAGTCAAGCCTGTGTAACATTTGGAGCGTGATCACATAACTTCCCTTTGGTGTTTTGTTGTGCATCGTCTATGGGAGTTCTGCCAGGAAAGGGAACAGTGTCTAAACTGAGAGCCAGTGGCTAATGTCTGCCTTTCATTAGCTCAACCTGAAAATTTCTCTGGGTGTTAGTTCTTCTTCTGATGTAATGTAGCCAAATGTATCCAGCAGAGGGATAAAACCAGCTTATAATAGTACCGATAGTAACATCAGGTTACTTGGCCGATGGACAGGAGTTTCTGTATGAACACATAACACATAGAAAACATGCAGTGCTGTTTCATCAGTTCTCATGGGCTTCATTAAAAAATATTGCCCTACTTTACTGAAGCATGCTATTTCAGTTCTAAGTAAAGAAAAGATCTCATGAGCTCGGATACGAAAATTTTAAGGGTGACCATTTCAGTGTAATGCTACAATGTGTCTGGTTTTCCACAAACGTATTATCTGTCTCCCCCAGAAACCTTGTGTAGTTGGGGCAGAAAAGAGCTTAGGGTATTTGCTTAGAGCTCCTGCGTGCTGGGCAGCCTCGGCCAGGCAGTAGCTTTAACTAGACTACTGGCCATGAGAAGTTGCAGAAGAATGGCCACTGTGCCTCTGGAGGTCAGCCCTATAGTGCGTATGCAGAAAACCTGAGCCTCCCAATCATTGCAGGACCAATCAGAGATATGCTGAACATGAATCTGGAATATCTACATGAAGAATAGTTCTGATACAGTTTGGTTAAGCTGGATCTGCTACAATGCATGTGCCTGTGTTTCTGCTTAGGAAACTGGTGGAAATAGATCTTTACCCCAGTGCTTACGCTCACTCTGAGAAGTGCACTAAAACCAGTGAAGAAGTTTTGCCAGATACCACTGTCCAAGTAGGCTACCAACTTGTACGTTCTGTTTATAAAGCAGGTCCTTGGATGGTGATCTGTGGTGAAAAACTGCAAATGTATTTTAAGCAACTGTAATTGAATCTGCCTCCTTTGTGCAGAACTCGGGTGTTAGGGCTTTATGTCACATAACCATATCCCTGTAGATGTGGGGTTAATTGTCAGCATGCACTCTGTGCACAGGTATATGTAGACAAGGTGAAGCATCAGTAGGAGTTCCATGGAGAGTCTGCCTGTTTTTTCCTTTCCTGTCTGTCCTGAGCATTTAAACTTAAGGGAATAATGCTGAAGTCACCTGATGGGGGATACTTTGCATGCAGAAACACTTGGATGAAAGTTGAGAAGCAGAGGGCATAAGTAAATGGTCAGGTCTTTCAGTGAAAGATTAGCACTCGTTGGATTCTCTGCCAGGTCCTGTGATGCCCAGTATATTCATAAACAACTTGGTAAATGGGGCAAGCAGTAGAGGGATAAAGTTGGTTGATGATAGGAAGTTATTTGGATTTGCAAGGACAAAGGCTGACTGTGAAGGTTTACAAAATGATCTTGTAAGACTGAATGGGTATTAAAATGGCAGATGAAATGCAGTGTGGACAGAAGCAAAATGGTGCACTGGTAGAAAACAGTCCTGGTGTCAAATGTAGAATAACAGTCTCTGAGTTGACCATTACCGCCGAGCAGCAGTCTTGCAACTATCAAAGATAATTGCATGAAAACATCAGCTCCGAGATGGCAGTGGGAGGGCGGGAAGAGTTGGGCAGTATGAGGAAAGAAATGGAGAGCAAAACAGAAAGCATCACTGTACTTCAACACCTTGAGAAGTGCATGCAGTTCTTGTCCCCTTATCTTGGAAAGGATCTTTGAGAGCTAGAAAAGGTTCAGAGAAAGCAAAGATCAAGAGATGATAGGATTCGGTATAAGGAACAACTCATTAAGCTGGATATATTTATTTCTGGAAAACATAATTTCTCAGGATATACTGGAGCACTACGTAATCATAAGTAGCTTAAGGGTGAATAGAGATTCTGTTTGTTATTTCTTCCATTGCAAGAACTGAGGCTATCAAATGGAGCTAGTTGGGGCTAAGTTCAGACAAACCAAACGAGAGAAGGTTCTTCATGCTGACCGCAGAGTTGTGGACCTGCTTGCCAAAGGATGTCGCGGATGCAGGAAGTTCACAAGGGTTTGGGAAGGACTGGATAAGCATTTGAAAGAGGCATCCTTGGAATGTTACTGAGTAGCCAGAAAGAATCAAAGTCAGGAAATACACTGAACCGAAAACAGTTGGAGTCTGAGAGAGTACTAGGGGGATGTGTCATATATAATTGCCCCCTTTCTTTCTCCTCTGTAGGCATCCCCTTTTATCTGGTGTTGGAGGAAAGGAATTGTGCTAGGTGGACTCTCTCTCTCAATTGATACGGGTGTTCTTATATTCTAAAATCCCAACTTCACTCTGTTTAAAGTTTTTACCTGTTTAGTCTGAGATTCTCAGAGGAACTTATAAGATAAGGCACCGAACATCCAGAGGCAACTGAACAGCTGATTGCCTTAATTCTGTTTGCATATCCTAGTCTTCTGCCAGGCAATATGTATCATGGGCAGTGCAGTCGAGTTGCCCTTGCCATAGTGCTCCAAGCTACCACTTCCATTTCACTTTCATTTCTCAATAAAACACTGATTGTTCAAGACTTCTACTGTTTTGGAAGTCCTACTAGCCTACTTACTGACTGACTTACATGCATGAAACGTGCATCTTGGGTCAGATTCAGGTCCTGGGATTTGATCTGAAAAGCTGGGCTGAACAACAGGGACCATGGTTGTCCAAGGAAACGTGGCAGGGTCAAATCGTTCTGAGGAACATGAAGGAGCTCTGTGCAGTCTAATATTAGAGTGAAGTCGCCACTGAAGGAGCCACATGTGCATGTAGATGGCACATGGAACTTCTCCCAACAGACTTTTCCACCTCCGGTCTTACTGTAGATAACAGGAAAGCTGCTATTCTTTTGTCATGCTGCCAGCAGCTAAAGAAGCGGAGATGGAAGAAGTCCCTAGATTCCAGCTCTAGAACCTCATTTCCAAATCCTCTCTTCAGTGATCTGGTCTTGTTAACACTGAATTTTCTGAGGTCTTTGCATGACCTGTGAAAAGAGGTTATGTTGCATGAAATACAGGTTAAGAACCTCATTTATCATTAATAATATGGCTTGCATATAGATTGCTACAAAGTTAGCATAATGAACCTCATCACTAACTCCTGAGCACTCCAAAGTGGCGTAGAAGTGTACCCATTAGCCTTTGTTGCTGATTCAATATCTTTCCCTGAAATTGGTAATTAAAACATGTTTATGTAGAGTAATAAAATTGTGCAGTGTGCTGTTCAGAACAGATTCTGTTGTCCTGCCTGTCTGTTGAACTCATTATTTGGGGTGTCAGTGGACTAAGCCCCAAGCCACAGTGGAAGTAGACAGAGCAAGAAGTGCAAGAATATTTAAGAAAAGCTATGCTTTCCAGTCCTGGCCTAAGCGAGCCTCTCCAATTATAACTCAGTAATGAGTTTATTAAAAAAGATGGATGAGAGCAGTAAGTGGTGAGATGGCAATTGTTTTTCATAACTGACCTTAGCTAAATGTAATTTGAATAGACATACATAATGTTAACTCAGAGGATTTAATTTTGGTTGGGATAATCATGGTTTGAACATTCCATGCTGTCTTAATTCAAGACACTAATATATTCCATATTCTCTTAAGGGCCGTGGACATAAAGTTTTGCTAACAGATGTGCAGCAGATTGAGTTGGGAGCAATCTAAGGGTAGTCAAAAGAGTTGCTTTGATTGTAATTTATAACAGGCATATAGCTTCAAATTTAAAAATGTATAAGTCTGGCTGACTTCTAATGCTTGTGATTCACAGGCAGTTACCACCAGCTTCCATTAATGGAAAATTACGATGATTTACATAATGCTAATATCTATTCATTATTTAAATCCCTAATTATGTGTGCAGCCGGGTGGTGCAGTAAAATAATAAAAGGATAATAAATGCAGAAAGTAATGGTCCTTTCAACCAAGTTGGAAGTCAGGTGCCTATTACATTCAAGGAAGGAACATGAAAATCATGTTTGCATCAACTTGCGTGTGGTCTCATGATGGTTACTGAAAAGAGGAGGAAGTTTGTTACATTGCTTTAAGATTTGGGAAACTTGGATGCCAGTCCTGATCTGCTACTTTTGCAGTATAGCTTTGGACCTCCGTTTTGTGTCTCATATCTATGAAAACTGGTTGTTTCTCAGGGAATCAAATCCTAATTTGTTCTTTCCCCACTGGAGCTGCCTACTCAGGGAGTTCAAATGTATATTTGTAGCTTTTCTGGTCTGTGGTTGTTTCGTGCCTGGGATTTCTGCATGAACCTAATAGGCTGCAGTGTGTTCAGTGCTGGTCAGTCATGACCTCTTCCATTAGTTCCATACAGGGTTGATTCACACACACGCGCGCGTGCGTGTGTGCGCACCCCCGGGACAGAATTTCTCAACATTACTGTGGCCTGCTTCTTCTCAACATGTTTTGTGTCAGTGTTTCAGTATTCAACCAGCATCTTGGTATGCTTGGAGGTGTGCTCCACGGGCTGTGTGCTCCAGGCAGTGCTCAGTAAGTAGACCTCACACTGTGAATGTTAAATTAGTAAATAGAAATAGAAGCCACTAATGGTTATCTTCCCCCCCCGCCAAATCCTTGCATCTGGCTGCTGAATACCCTCCCCGAGACCTCCACAAAGAACACGAACCAGCTGTGCCTTAGCACCTGCTCAGGATTGATCACTTCACTGTTTTCCTATTAACAGATACTTTGTTAACAGAAATCTAAGTTGTATTTGAATTTAAGTCTCGGTTCATATCTATGGTGAATTTTCATATCAGTTGGAGTTTGAAAAATGAATTGTATTCATGCTAGGTGTATTTTGTGCAAGCAGAGTTGAACTGGCCTCTTCTGCGTGTGTGTGTGTGATTGACAAGAATGTTTCTGAGAACAACTACTGTAATACTGATCTCAGGTTAGTCCAGGGGTGCTGTTCCTTTGTAAGAAACAGGCAATAGGATGTTAAGATTGGATGGTGAAAAGCAGTTGTCTTTGGCAGTGGAACGGATTTCTTGAGAGCTGCCTGTCAATTTTTAACACTTCCATTTACCTCCGAAAAATAGTAATTAGAAAGCTGGGCTTGTCAAATATTAGCGATCAAAGTCCTGTCCTCAGACACAAAACTGCTGCTGCAGTTAGGTAGATTCATAGCTTCCAGGTTGTTAATGATGCACAAAAGCATTATGTAATTGCAAAATTTAAGAAACTGATGTCAAATGGATAACTGCTATTGACTTTCCTGAAATGGAATCGCTTCCCTGTTACCTTGCTGCATGGCTGGGAGAGACACGTGTGTGCGATTTTGTGTATTGGCAAGGCAGGTACTTCCATTGGGCTCATCCAAAGCGGTAGTTGTTGGAGGGTCTGGCTCCTCTACAGTCCTGGGGGAATACACATGGTACTAGCAGTATGGGAGGTCTTGCAGCATGCTGTCTGTATGAGAGTACAGTCTCTGGTGCAGGAGTTGTCCCTTAGAATTCTTTTTTGGGGCACTGGGCAGCATAAGGAAAGATTGGGCTTCGCTAGGTCATTCCTAAGTACAGAGTTTCAGAAGCTTCATCTGCTTGGGTGGTTCCAAACAGAATTTTGCTGTTCGGTGGCAGAGGCCATCTCAGAGGGCTCTGTCTCTGTATGAGGTTCTAACAACAGGCAGGGGTACCTGACTGTACTAAAGAAACGCTTATTTTGTTACGCTGTGATTTGGGAACATATGCCATGGACCGTAGGAGGTTGTAGCAACAGCAATTCTCTTAACAGAACAGCTTGACGTCACAAACTGTCCCTGAATGTGAGCCTGTAAAAGGCCTGACTGGCACTGCAGGTTTGAGCAGATGCACACTCATGCTTTGCTCTTATGGATAACCTAACCTGTGAATTGACTTTGAGGCTGGTTGGCGGGTGCAGTGTAAAGAACATACGTGATGGGTGCATGATGCCTCTGTACAACCGATACTGTAGATGCTCTTTGGTTGAGAGGGTGTTGTTTACTGCAGCAGAACCCCCTAAACTCTTCTATTTAATCATTTTATGCCATGGCTGTTTAGTATTTTTGGAGCCCTACCAGTGTCACTTGGAGAAACAGATGCTATAGACTGACAACTTCCCTAGGTTTGGTCACATCTCAGTAGCAAACTGAAAGCACTGGACAATTATAGCTAGAAAATGCTCTAAGCATCTGTGAACTTGTGTTATGAATGGAGTTTTACATTAGGAAGGGAACAAAAAGCTACCTTTACTCCAGTAATGCTCTGAAACTGCCCTCTGTGACCTGAAAAAACCCTACATAGTTATCCCTGTTCAGCTTTCCTAGGAATACTCTGCTTACAGTTGGCTTGGCTGCAGCAAATATCCTTGACCATTCCAGTGTACTTTCGCATCATTCTGTGCTTTATTGTGGTTGGACTGGCTGCCAGAAAGCTTGAAAGCAGATTTTATGACTGATATTTCTATTTTATTCAAACATTTTATTTCAGACTTGCTCCAATCAGCCGTTGAGAAACAGATGAAGATTCATGCACCATGGGATTGCTTGGACAGAAATAGGAGTTCAATAAATGTCATCTTTCATGGCACTAAACTGACTGCTTAAAGGGCTAGGCCATTGGTTCAGCCCTTCACTGAACCTTGGTTTCTGCTGATTGAAACCTTTGCTGAGGACTTAGTATGAAGAACATATATAGTGGCTAAAACTTTCTGATTGCGCAGGGTGATTTAGCAGCCTGTGCCCTATGTTAAAAAGGGATTTCTGCACAAGCAATCTGAAGTCTATGTTTGTCATGGAGCCTTGAGCTGCCCTGTGTCTCAGGAATGGCCCCCCGTATGTTTAGGTGCTGAAAGCAAAACTTCACAGCAGCTCAGGGATCAGAGTCAAAAATGCCCTTAGAAAAAGTTGCTGGCTGTCAGCAAGCATCAAAGATGCTGCCTCTTTAAGTTTTAGCTGTCTTTTCCCTGTGACTCTAAGGCCTTCAGGGAAGTATAGCTGTGACTTTTTCCCCAAGTAACTGTCCTTGCTTCCCACTTAGCTCTATTAGGTTCTTGCTTAAATAAACCCTACGGTTCATAAAACCCTAGGATTTTATGTGCAGAGCGCTCGCTAGGGGACTGGGAGACCTCCAGTCAATTCTTCCTCAGCTTGAGGGGGTGATCTTTGTTGCCCTCAAAGATGCTGTTATGAATAAACTGTTCTGCCTGTTTTTTTTTAACCATCAGCAATACAGAAAGAAAACAGTGGGGTTGACAAGCAGTGAGAGCAAGGGGGAAGAGGAGACTGTGTGTAAGATACTCTCAAAAAGGTGTGGATTTTAACTTTCTCTGGTTACTGTGCTTTAAAATCACAAGCCTGCTCATTGAGCCTTTTGCATGTCTTGTCTGTGTACAAGAACTCTTTGGTGATAGCCACTGGCTTCTTTTATCTCAAGTGCTTGCCTAATCTTAAGGCAGGTTCTTGGCAGCAGGCCTGTGAGCTGGTGTGCTCTTAACTATACCCTGTGATGCTAGGCTGCCTAGACAGGCTATGGACACTCCATCCTTGGAGATGCTCAAAGCTTGACTGGGCAGAGCCTTGGGCAGCCTGATTTAATGTCAAAGCTGGCCCTCCTTTGAGTGGGTGGTTGGACTTGGTGGCCTCCTGAGGTCCCTGCTAACCTGAACTGCCCTAATCCCCGTGGCATCATCCATGTGCCCCAATTGAACATGTGATGCTTTGGGATAGAAAAGAATAACCTCAGACTGAAAACAGCGCTGCTGGTAGCAGTTAGCTTTCATAGGTTCCTTTCTATCCTAAACTGCCCTAGGCCAGTGAGGACCACTGCCTTGCCTGCTGTGTGCCTTGTCTGACCAACTTTGGCTTATTTGTCTGACCAGTGAGTTTCTTCCATCTGTCACTCCACTGTTTCTTCCCTTCACTGGACTATGCTTCCCAGGCTCTCCCCTTCGTGTGTCCAGGTTGTTTTTCATGTCTACCTGGGGCAGTTCTTTTTGGTGGATGGAGGGCCACCTCAACCTCCTGAAAGATTGGTTGTTAGTCCCAGCTTCCCCACTGATTGCTACATTCCTTCCCCCCCCCCCCCCCCATTCCCTCTGTCACAGTTAACTTTTAAAGTTGGATCCAGAGGATTCTCAGCCTTGCCCTGGGACATCGTGCCTATTTCCACTACAGCATAAGATGATTTTAAAGGTGATTTCACCCTGATACTGTGGCCTGCATTCTCCTCCAGGCATAAGGATGGGGCTTAGACAGTGAAGTCCATTTACAACCCATTTAAAGGTTACGGGGCTCTTCATTCTGTGAATGAGAGAAAAAGATGCTAAGGCTTTTGGCTGCAGATGTCAAAGCGAAGCTGTGTTTTCATAAGGAGACATGGCTGTGTGTGGAGTAAGCACTGAAGAGGAACTTACCATTTGTGCTTAATTTCTCACAGCCGTTTATTGCAGCAGTGGAGAAAATGAGAAGGAATTGACTTAATGGACTCCTTCCTTGAGACTGAGCTCTTGAGCTGTGGAAGAAAAATCTGTTGAGCCTCTATCACATGATGAGGTTACTCTAAGAATTTAAGTCTTTCCATGAATATCTTGAGCCTTTCTTTTTCTCCTGGGCTCTAAGGATGATGCTTTTGAGCTTCGTAGACCCTGCTGCTTAAGTCCTCTGTGCTTTATGGGGTAATCCTGATGTAGATGCTTGGAGGTAGTCAGAAAGTAGCAGTGGGTTGTGCCAGTAGAGAGTTGGAGTGTGAGCCTAGGCTTCTTCCATCTAATGCTGTGTACTTAACCGGGAGCAGTTTAGCTGGTGCTGGGAGTGCTTCCCCCTTCCATCAGCAGAGAGAAATGGGAAATGGAAAGCAGTTCATATCTCTGGCTCCTCCGGGGGGCAGTTCAGCACACCTTTCTCACTGTCTTTCTCTGTATTGGTCCTCGTTTAGGTGTCTTTAAGCACCCGAAGTTAGATGGGACAAGTCCAGGTCTGAGCGTCCTTCCTTTTCACGTAATGTTTGCGCAGGCTGCTTACACTGATGGTCCTTGCGCTCTGGCCGGCCTTTCATGCACCATCTGCGGAGTCCTGTGCCCTTCCTGCTCAAGTCCTGGTCTCTCCCCACTGTCATACAGGTTCACACGTCTTGCAAATTGTGTGTTCTGCTGAGCAGTGCTTGCTTTACTCACAGGCATGGGGATCGTTCAGAATTGCCTAAAAACTTTGGCACCCTAACCATCAAACTCTAGTGAGATTACTGCTTCCACAGACCAGCTGCTGTAGATCACTTTCTGGGATCTCGTGCAATACTTGCAGAGCATAGCGAAGTCAGCGCGGCCAACTGGACGAATAGAGCTGCCTGTATGAGTATTCCCTTTTACTGGCAAATCTGAAACTCCCCCCATGATGGGAGTCTTTTATCAAAGCACCAAGAAGCAAACAGATTGCTTTTTTTCTTTTTTTTGAAGGGGGAAGAATTGTAGTGGAGAAGCAAAACTAGAAACTTAGAGCAAAGACATTATTTGAATTCCTCATCTTCCTGTTTTTTGCAGGGTTTGTGCCTCTTTGCTGAATGACACAAGTCATTTGCTGAGCTCTGTGCGATTCGTATTGGGGTGGAATGAATGAGAAATCAATAGTGGGATATTGCTTTGAGCTATAAAGGGTAAATCAGTTGGTAAAGGGGAATATTATTTGCCTCTTATCAGTGAAGTCTTAAATTGCAAGCACATGTTTTTTCAAGATGCATAATAAGAGCAAAGAGAACCAAATGTGCACCAAAGCTGGAAACCAGTGTTTCTTTCCAAGGCCCAGTTCCAGGCAATGTTTTTGCAAACCTGGTAGCATTGAAGCTGGTAGGTTTCCTCAGAAATCAAGCTTTGATTTGCAATATGACTTCATGCTCTCATTTGTCTTACAGTAGGTCTCACTTTGTATGGTCACAGCTGTTACTAAAAACCCAAATTTCTGTGATACAAGTGTTAAAGAATAACGTATGGTATTTACCCAACTCCAAATCCTGCACTGTTGGACTGGTAGTTCTATCAATATAAACTCGTGGTTTTATCAGAATATTTATTCTGTAGTGTGCCTATGAAATGGGGAATCTGTTTTTAACAGGGAACTTAGGTACAGAAATTCTGCGAACAGAGTTCGTCTCATCTGATTTGAGTTGTCGAAAGCTGTGTCTGGACTAAGCTACTTGCTCTAGAGCCTTGTTAGTAGGAAATGAAGTGAGAGGGAGACCCCAGAAGCTCCTTTTACTCTTCTGGCTGGGATCTGAGGAGAGGAGCCAGTGGGATTGACAGTTGGCTATTTTAGGGTGCTACTTCCTCAGCTTACTGCAGAATATCAGTGACAACCTCCCTTCCCCTTCTCTGTTTCTTGTTCATCATTATTTATTGACTTCTGGAACAAAAGATAGGTCAGTTCTTGTAGACCAGGCTTCAGAATTGCACAGATGCTGTTCTAGATGTGATATAGCTCATTATCCAATTGTGCCTTGCCTGTTGACATCAGAAAATGCCTTACAAAGTAGACAAGTAACATTATTCCATGTCTGATTATCTCTCTGTAAGAGAAACGGAAACTTTAGAAAGCTGTGCTAGATTTTTATGAACTCATCTCTGTTCTTTCCCCAACCTGATGTCCCCAGTAGACATGTTTCTGTGCCCCCAAAACTTCCTGTACCATTTCACCAAGGAAAATGGAACTATTTGACAGCGCTTTTATGGTTCCTAAACATTTCATTATAATGGTCTTCATCTGATTACTTCCAAACACAATCCAACACTTAACTGAAGTGTATCTTCTAGAAAGGTTGGTCTTGATGTGAAGGCTAGTGCTATGGAACAGACAGACACTGGTTTAAGAAACAGAGCGTAGTTTGTTCTTTTTTGTTATACAGTGCCTGAAAAATTACTTAAAACTGAAATTCTCAATATTTCCTCAGAAGACAAGGGCAAAGATGCCACTTAAGAGAAAAATAGGGCATGTCCTGAAAAACAAACTGACGTTACAATCTGGAGGAAGTGGACAGCCAAAAAGTGAAGCCATTCACATTACTCACAGCTGCGGCTAAAGGGCGTTGTCAAGAGCTCCCAGGAAAGCTAATAGAAGGCGGTGATGGGGCAATGCAAATGGCCAGGCAAGGTTGAAAACTGTACAGACATATATTTGTGGGGTGAAAAATGTACTGCAGCACATGTTGGACAGCTTAATTTGAGCTGTACGTAATGCAAAGTTCTACATTATTTACAGTCACCTAGAGATGGACTTGGTTCAGTTTCCCCACTGAGAGATGCCTAGGAGTTAGGCTTTTAAGTTTTTATTTATGTACCTATACCTAAATATATAACAGGAAAATTGTTAAAAAATCAGAGAAGCTGCAGGAAGCAACCACAAAAATGGACTAAGGGCTGTAGAAAATGGTGGTGAAGGATTTAAAGAACTCCATCTGTTCAGCTTATCAAAAATAAGATTGGGAGGTGACCTGATTGCAGTCTCTGAGGACCTTTACGGGAAGAAGAGACCAGGCAGTAAAAAGACTCTTTAATCTCACAGAATTGATCTCGGTAATATCTGCATCATGTCTTTTCAGGATCATTAGGGAGTAGAATTACAACTGATTGGGAATTTTCCAATGAGATGGTTTTAAATTGAAACCAGAAGGTACCAGTTTTGAGAATACTTTTGATAGAAAAGGTTTCTCAAGTTCTGGGTAGAGTTACAAGCCAAAACTGGAGAGTGAGTCTTCAGGAGTGCGAATGGATGAGAAGCAAGGTAGTTTGTGTGGGGTGTGGAAAATAAAGTGATGTGCTGTTGGGGAATGTAACTCGTGGGAGTTTCCTGTAACCTTTTAAAGGGAGTGTTTCAGTGCAGCTGAGAGACCTGCTGCTCTGGGAAATACCTCTTTTTTCCCTGTCTTTTTCCCCCCCCCTCCCTTTCTGTCTTGTCCTTCTCCCTTTTTTTTCATCCTCAGTAAAACTTTCTAGGAAAAACAGGATTTCCCAAAACAAAAGCACCCTTTCAAAAGTATCCATGCTGTCCGGATATGGGACAAAAGTTCCCAAGATTCAAGAGAGTCCCAAGATACAGAGATGGTTCCCTGCATAGTTGTAGCCAAAATGCCACGGTAGCTCTTCATGCTGACTCTCGGGGCACTATAAGTAGAGTAGATAGCTCTCACTACTACTGATACCAGCTGCTGGCCGTGAGGCCCCTAAAGTAAACGTGATCACATCACATAATGCTAGTCCTATGATTTTGTTTACTCAAAGTACCAGTTGAACTCTACATGGGGCAGCAGTGTTCCTTTAGGAAAAATACTCTCTTCAGGCTTCTCCAAAAGTATAATCAGTATTTTATTTGTGTATCAATGTTTCAGCAAGCGTCTTGCTTCTGCCACAATGTAAACAAGGCATCTACCATGTGAGTAAAAGACTGATCAACCTAATAGGAAAGGTTTAGGTGTTTAGCACCCATCAGCTCTGACCAAGAATAGAGCAGCTAGAAAAGAAGTAAATAAAAGTTACACAGTATTTATATAAAAAAGAAAGGTTTGACATTCTGTGAGAAGCAGAGACCATCTTTGGGAGACGACCATCAGCAGTTCTGGTTATCTGATGTATAAAACTGCATCCAAACCAGGAGAGATTTGGGTCTGAATCCCAGCCAAATGTCTCCTTTCAGGAGGGTTTTGTGCAGTAAGGCTTGTGATCTGTAAGCTAATAGCCATTATGGGACTGTAATTTTTCATGAGAACTTATGACCTACGAATTTTTCCTTCTGACACTGTAGAACAAACTTAATCCTCTTTCTTACTACAATAAACAAGCAATGTTGATATCTCAGACTTTTCTTACAGGTTCTGCTGAATTTACCATAATTTTTTTCTCCCTACAGAAAGGTGTCCCAGAAGGAAATTTTTTTGTTAGGGCAGCTCAAAACAGAGGAACTCTGTGCTGTGTTTGTAGTTATGTTCTTGAAACCTTGTACATTAAAACACAGCCCATGTCCGGACTTCAGTTGCTGTAGCTAGTCAGGTGGAGCTCAGCTGGCTATGACACTTAAGCCAGGCTACTGCAACTGTGCTTAGGCCACAGCAAATGCAGCTTAAGAGTGTCCTGTCCTCACCTTCAACAGGAGAAAGCTGCATTATATTACCTTACATTTGCCACAGCCTACTAGCCTGGTACGGTTTCCTTACTTCAGCTCACAGGTGGTAATTTGGTAAATCCAATTGCTCAGTTCTCTGTGTTTTCCCACTGTAATCCTTTGTCGCAAACCTTTCTGTTTGGTAGTGTCTGCAGCCCTTGGTGCTTAAAAAGCTATAAACCTGAGTTCCTAATGCCTTGGGTTCCTTGGCTCCCTGCTATGTTTGTGCTTCAGGATAAGGGTTGGCCTAATTTAGAAATGTCAGTTTGCATCATTAACGTCCTCTGAGAGTCCTCGGCACCTCTTAATTTATTTATCTCATGTTTTCACTTAAAGGGTCATATCTGAGATGTTGCTCTCTTTTCCGTGGCTACATAAGGAACTTGTGACAGACATGGGAATCTCTGTGTCTAACCACAAGGTTTGCCCTTTTTGTGGAAATAAAGTCATATCTCCTAATAACTAGGAACTTCTACGTTTAACTGCCATGGTTTAACAAATAAATACACACACACACACACACATATCTTGTGTTATACATGTAAACGTTGCCTTTGGGGCTGAAAACAAGTTAAAATCCTCTGTAAAGTTCTTCTTTCTCCCCTCTTCTGTTATCCCCATCCCAAGGGTGCACACCAAATCTCATCATCTTTGGAGTTTGTGAGCAGAGCCGTGAACATCATTCTCCCTCTGCATACTTGGCTCCGATGAAGGTAGCGAGGGATCTTTGTTGTAACTGAGGACGACACTCAAAGATGGTTAGACAAATGAAAGGGATGCAGAAGTTTGACTTGTAAAATACTTGTTACTGGCATTGATTTGTAAAAAGGAAAGAGGAGAACTTGGCTCTTAAGTTCTGGAGTAAGTTCATGAGCTTGAAGTACAGGGAAACATCTTTGTACTTGGAATTTAAGAAATGTTGTTGGAAGATAGCACAGGTTTTAGTTTGCTGTTTAGATTCTCAAATGGTGTAGATCAGCGGTGTATATGGAGTTCCTTCGGTTTACACTGGCTGTAACCTAGCCTGCAGAGGAACTTCTCAGAGAAAACACCTCATTTAATACCAGAACTTCAAAGGAGGGAGAAACATTACTGCCTTGGCAAATCTGGCTTTACCAAAGAATCAGGTTTCCTGCTAAGTGCCACTTCAAAGCATGCATTTTAAATTGTGTGCTGTTAGCTGTGGGGGTGTATATAAGGAGCTGAGTATCAAGGCAGTTTAAGTGGGTTCAGCTCCACTGCCTTGGTAAATTTGTGTCTGTTTATCTGAAATGAGAATCTAGCTCATGGATTATAGCAGAACGATAGGCTGGTTTCTTCTTGTTTCTATTATTTGTTTTTGATGTGAAACAGTACTGGAAACTGTTCAAAAATAAATACCTTCTGCGTCATCACAAGTGCTGCATTTTGAATTTGCATTAAAATAAACTTGCTGTGAGATCGCAGACCAGTTTAACAAGAACTTTGTGAGTGAAATTAAATCTCTGTAGTATTCTTTTTTATTGAACTCCATTTTTACTTTGATAATAATAACAAAAATGGAATATTGAATCAGGAAGAGGATGAGTACCTGGGGTCTAGTCCTACTGGAATCACCCCTGGCATTTTTCCTCCCTTGATTAAGCCTTCTTTTTTTTGCTTTCTTGTGTACACTTCGAATGAGATTAAAGACAATTTCTCTAGGGATTGTTAACTTTTTTCCTTTGGAGTGTAGCTCAAAGATGCAATAGGAAATTTTCTTTATGCCTTGGCGATATTCAGTTGCCTGCAGCCTTTTCTTTTATTCCCAGCTTGCTGTGAGAGTATGTTGGTTTGGGTTTGGTTGCTTGTAGATATCCCTTTCCTTTTGAGTGTCCAAACTGATCTCCTATCAAAGTTTGTCAACTTGACTTTAAAGATGTGTTTGCTGAAACTGCAATATTGTTATGTTGGTTTAAAAGAGGAAAGGCCAAAAAGAAAGTCCTCAAATTCAGTTCAGGAAAAAGTGGGTTTTTTTTTCCCCCAAAAAATTCTTGGAAAAAACAGTGCAGTGTGAATCTTTGTGCTCTTCTAGCAGTTTTTTTTCCCCACCTTCTGTATCAGTTTTGTTACCATAGATGATGGTAACTGATTACAATCTCTTTTTCAGTTATCTGACAAAGGGATTTGTATACCTATTTTTATATAGTCAGTTCAGCTATTGCTCTTAAACTGCTTTAAGAAAGCATACTGGCAGTCCTGTGCCCCATTACAGGATTGCCCGCTAAGGACTGGGTGAGCTCATCAGCTTTGTCTGCTTTGTAGAGACGCCCTCACCTGCCCTGGGGACCAGAGCTGCACAGAACAGCAGAATGACTCCTGGAAGGAGTACTTTCATCTCAAGGTTTTGCATCTCTGGAGAAGAGTGGTAGTCTAGAAGGCCTGGAGCCTTTCTTGTGGCCTGTGTAGTTCTCCATGTGATTTTGGGGAAGTACCTTAGGAGAGCACGCACAACTGAGCACACTGGCATAGCCCGAGTGACTGGATCTGTATCGTTCTATGAGAGCTGAAGGTGTTTCTCAGCCTTGTGTTCTTCAGTTTTCTCACCACCCACTACAACAGGAGAAGTGGTTCTCTTTCATCAGCCTTCTACATTAAATAGATTCAGAAGTGATTATGGAGTACTGCTGGGGTGCTTAACATATAGGAGAGAGGATTGGGTTTCATTTGCATAGCAAACCCTTCTTGGAAAGAAAGGTGGAAGAAGCCCACACAAAACTGAAGCCGTTAGGTTCTGATGTCTTGGGTGAGATTGACATCTCCAGGGCAAACAGACCTAGGGCTTTACACAGGCTCAGGACTGAAATATTTTGCAGAGCACAGAACAGTTTAAGTATGTAGTAGCCACTGAGTCATTTTATATGTCAAAATGAGCAAAAAAAGGGTCACAGAGAAGAAACAAAAGTTAATACCACTCTGAAATTATTTTCTACAGAATTGCTTTAGAAAGAATGCTTTCATATATCTTTCAAATCAGGGTTGTGTATTTTAACAGCCTCTAAATATATGCTTTTAACCACCGGATAACTACTGGACACATTCTGGGACATACTATAATACAACGAACCTCTGTTTAAAAAGGTGGGCAGAATACTTCATGCTTCATATAAAGCCAGACTGAGAAAAAAAACATGCTTCAGCTAACAAACAATCATAATGAAAAGGATAAAATTAACAGCTTGTTCTACAATCTGATTAAAAACGATTGCAGCAGAGGAAGAATTACAGCGTGCCTTCCCTGACAGAGGAAGGGGCTTTGGCGTTTCTGAATGAGCTGTGTGCTGCCCTAAATTTGGTGTGACTATAAGCACTGTGCTGCTGCAAACACTGCAGGATGTTTTTGTATCCAGCGTTGTTCTGGTGAAATCATATTTTTAGATGATCTCCTGAATCTCTGCAGACCTCAAAATTATGCCTGGTTCTGGGTTTGGTGTTAACCTGCACAGAGGCCCCTTCAGAATCGAGTTCCTCGTCCTCTGATGTAGTGACTGTAGAGTGCTCTAGTTCTCTGGTGATGAGGAGCATGTAGCTAGAAGAACTAAATAGCTCTTAAAAGCTCACATGGAAAAACTTAGAGCATAAGAAATGGCTATGCTTCATGAGTAAAAATGTCCTAAAGGGAGGCCAGCTGTTCATCTTTTTCCTCTGTTGTCCATTTATGACTTTTGCCTGATCAAAACAGGCTAAATTTTAGAAACAAACTCCATGTTTGTGACAATCACCATTTACTGAAATACTTAAAATATTCTGCATGGCTTTTGAGAGAGATTTTCCTCTGAAGTGTCAAGTTTTCCTGTGTCCCCTTCTCAGAGGGCTTTCCTTGGACTCACCATTTGTAACCTTCAGCAGCATCTTGAGATGCACAGCCTCCTCTGTCCCCTCTGACCCGAGCTGATCTGCACGTGTCCAAGGCTGTGGGCACGTATGTTCAGGAATTACATTGCACCTTCATCTGGAGCAGCTTGTGGTACGGCTGGTGAGCACACAGAAGCAGTCTGTGTTTCTCGGAGCATGAGAAAATCACCTTGCAATGGCCACGGGGTAAACTTGCTTCTGTTGAGCTGGCACTGTTTTACTTGCAAAAACTAAGGCAGCTTGAGTTTTCAAAGGTTGGCACAGTGGTATGTCCGTGGCCTTCCACCCAGTCCCACCTTCTCCCTTCTCTCTTTCTCTGATAACTTCTTTGACTCATAGTTTTGCCAAATTTATTCTGGTTTTGCTTAGTGAGAGAAAGGCAAGTCAACAGTTATTTGTTTAGGGCTGGTGGAGGCCGGCTGGCTGTGTCTCGTTTCTTTGCTGGTGGGCAATTATCTTTATTGTACAAGACTTCTCTCCAGCTGTGAGACAAAATCCAAGCGGGGAGAGTAAGGGTATGATTCTTCATAGTGTGTGTCAGCTGTTTTACTTACTTTCCAGTTACATGCTGTTTTCTATGAAGAACTTTGTATTCATGCAGACCTGCTTTCAACATTAAACAAAACTGTATGTTCCCAAAGCTTTTTGCTTCATAAGCCAATTTAATAACTGTTTTGATTGTTGAGAATTACACATTGTGTATTCTGAACGTGTCTAGCTTATTAGTGTGGTGGCATTGCTGAAGGGTGTCTTGAGGAGCTCAGAACAGTTTTCTGAGATGTGAAGGTTTTGGAATGTACTGGGAAGCCTTATGAATAAATCATTTGAATATAATAAGATCTTTAGTGTACATTTACTTATGTTATAGCTTTTCTGATTTCCAAATGATGGTGATAGGTCAAGGACTAAAGCCAGATTTATAGAAGAACTCAGTTGGCATTTCAGAGATTCAGTGGGACCGCTCCCCTGACGTGGGGACTTAGGATCTGTCAGTTTAGGAACAGTGGGAGAGTTGGATGTGGATTACTTTGAAAGCTGACCCCCAAGAAAGAGTGAATATTTTCAGTGTTCTCTTATATGTATGCATCAGCTTAGGGGAATTTAGCAAAGCGGTGCTTCATTTTCCACAGGTTGAGGTTTATGGAATAGCGTTCATGTGAATCCAAAGTCTTGGTCAGCAGAAAGGTTCCCAGAGAACCTATCAGCCTGGCTTGTTATTATATGTTACACAATTAGCATGAGTCACACCTTCAGGTGCTCCAGCTCTTTGTCCCAAGACAGTGGCAGCTATTGGGTATGAGAGCAAGGTGGAGTTTACTGATCCTGGTTTTGCTTTTGGGAAGGAACTATCCTGTAGCCATTTTGTTTGATCTGTGAAGCACCAGCCCACAGGTGCTGCCTGCGACACCGAAGATGCGAAGGGTATACCTGCTCCCAGCTGCCCTGTTCATTCCTGTGCTGGTGGTTAGATAGCGAGTGCTTGAGGCGTGTTGTGATCTGGATAGAGATCAGGCCCTTCCTTCCAAATGTGTGGAGAAGCCGTGTCCTCTTGGATAGGAGCATCAGAACTGGGCAAAAATACGGATCTAAATAGTTAACATAAGTGTGAGAGGCAAACGGGAGTTGAGATATCAGCCCAACTTTATAATCAAGTCCTCAGCAGGAGATGGAAAACAGAAGAGATAGAACAACAACAACAACTACTCTGTTACTTCAGGTTTAATGAGCTGGCTGCTTGCATTCCATGTCAAGTTTTGTATATTGGAACATTTGATTTATTTTATGACTTTGCTGTCTGTTGCTGAACATCAATCACACTGGTTTTAATGAATATCATGTCATACCTATGCATAAGTGATAGTATGAAAATGTGCCAGTCAAGGTGAAGAGATTTAGGTTGGCTGACCATCAAAATGGATCGCCTCTTATTATTTGTGGGGGACGCTGATATGATATGGATCCCCTTTTTTGTTGTTGTTTTATTAAGAGAGGTACTCTTCTGTCCCCCCCCTGTGAAGTGTTGCTCTGGGTCCTTATCTTGTAAAACACAAGAGCAGCAGATACCTAATGAAGCAGGAGGAATGTGTCAAGGGCAGAAGGTGAGATGAACTGGATAAAAATATGTTAATGAAGAGATAATGGTATTCTGGAAAAGGTTGAGAAAGAAGGTCGAGAAATTAAAGCTTCTTTCACATTACCTAGTAACTTCTAAATACTATGTGATTTAATTTTTAAAGGCTCACATAGCGTCTTTCCAACCTGGGGCTTAAAAAGGTGCATCAGTGAATTCCTAACTTAAAAGTAGTCTAAACTTATGTCAATGCTGCTAGAGAACAAATGGGATTGCTCTGAATATCAAGAGCTCAGTCCTTTAGTACTGGACTTCTATTTAAAAAAAAACCCCAAAAACTTGGTGTAAAACATTACTGATATACTCAATGTATGGGCAGTATCTCCTGCATTTGTCGTTTGGAACTGTATTGTTTAGGAAGTGGAAAGATTTTTTTTCAACAGCATTTTAATTTTTTTTTAGCTGAAACACTGTATTTAAACGTCACTGTGCCAGGATCCCTTTTGGCACAGCAGAGCCGTTGTACTCGGCCACTCTGCCATGTGCCTTTCCCATCACTTGGTCTCTTTTGAGATCATCTTCACGTAGGTTTTACGGAGAAGGTAGGGCGATGATGGCACAACCCCCTATACTGTGAATTATAGCTGCTTTAAAATGCCTGCTGTTCTAAGGATTTTTAAAAACCTAGAGCACTGTGTTGGTGTTTTTTTCTCTAAATTTCAAGGATTTAGGGGAAGGGAGTAACTTTCAAAAACTGTTTTCAGTGAAAATAATTTTTCAGATTTTAGCTGCAAAAAAGCAAAAGCAAAACCAGAAAATATCTACTGAGAAGTCGTTAGGCTGGGGTCATTTTAATACCAAGCATGACTAGTTTTTTCACCTGTATTTTCACTAGCTATACAAGGGCTTTTTCAGTTTAATTATTGTCTACTGAGGTGGAGACTATCCTGCAATGTAAAGAATGCCAAATCCCTGCTGTATAGCATAACTATCATGTATTCATTGTTAGGTAAACCGCAGATAATTGCTGGGTCTATTTAAGATCTGCATTTTAAGTGTCACTGTAATAACTAGAGAAGAGGCGAGATGCCTGAGTTAGCGTAACTTTGGGGCCGGGATGTTCTGCCGTTGCAGAAAAATTAGGTAAAATAGTCCCACTTGTGTATTGCTGCTGTAAGAGGAATATCATTAGGTGCTGTCATTCACTTGGAAGAGTTTCTATAATGAGTTCTTCGGCAAAGGCTGCAGCAGTGGCCAAAGGGAAATAAAAGGACCCTTTGTTCCACTTAGGAAATTGCATACGGTTACTTTTGTGTTGCTGGTGAAACAATAATAGTCCATTAGAAAAGAAGGGGATCTCAGTCTAGAGAGTTTTTAATTAAAAAATAAATAAAGGGATGAATTTGCACTGGTAGTCACTTCCAACTCTTCAGCTTCTAAAAGGAACCTCTTCCTCTTTATGGGATCAAGGATCAAGCCTTTACAGTTGGTGGCCTTGGAGCAACAGGCAGTTTACTGCTTGCCCATCCTGCTTGTTCCACAACTGACTCAGAGACACCCAAATAGCCAGATAGCTTTTAAAGATTATGGGGAAGGTCTAGCTTTTATTGGGGTACAGGACCAACCTGCCATTGACTGTGGCAAGTATCAGATCTTCCCCCAGTCCAGTTCCATGTGCTGCTAGGGAAAACGGTGGCAAGGGAGACAGCAGTAACTGCAAAAGCATCTTGGAAGCACCTGTCTTATGCTGTAGACCCTTCGTGTACGGACTGACACATTTCAGTGTCCTCTGCCCATTTATTGCAACAGGGCAGGCATTGTACGTGGCAGAGCTGGACTTTTTTTAGAACTGCTCAGCTGTCAGGTTGTGCATGTGCGAGTTGTTATGCAGAGTGGCAGGGCACATCTGGACTTGCTGTGTATGCGTATTATACTTGACTCGCTGTCTCTGGCTATTATGCCCCTCACCTCGAGGTTGCTGTGCCGCCGCAGAGAAGCTGTAGCTGTTGTGAAGCTGCCTTGAAAGGCTGGTGTGTACTGCTCAGTGCGTTACAGCAAAATCAGCACTGCTTCTGATTTACCGTAATACGCAGGGCTGCAAACCACTGTGGAGCTTCTCCATAGGAAGCCCAGTAATTTCTGGGAGCAGCATCTTCTCGGAAGAGGGGCAGCAACTGCTCCAGCCACCAGGAGCATCTAACAGTCTGTCACTCACGCTAAATTTGTTGTGGTGGCGTATCTTATGTATGGCAAAGGGAAGGTAAGAAAGTTGAAATGCTTTTCATGGTGAACTAGAAAGTTGGTTTTAGCTGATACTCCCTGCATGCAGTCAGCACAGTGTTGGGGAGCTTGTAATGTAGGACGAGTACCACAGGTGGGTGAGCTGTGTAGTCTTACAGACTTAGGATTAATTTCAGTGGAAGCAAAGTTAATTCGTTACTGCATGTTATGAAAACGCTGTCTAAATTTGGTTGGACAGTTCAGAGGCTGGAAGCTAAAGCTAAATGCAGTTATGCATAAAGTAAGTGTAGTGTTTTATGTGCAAAGGTAATTAACTGTTGGAACCGTCACCGCCAGAGGGTTTGGAGGCAGGATTTGTGCATCTAGTCATATGCTTTGTCTACGGTATCAGTTGGCAGTTGAGTCTTTTTTTTTTTTCCTCCATACTCTCCCCTTCCTCTTTATTGACCTAAATAGAAGGATTTCTTATTTCAGCGTGTTGCTGTCTTGGACTGAGGACAAGGTGAGTAAAGCCCTGTAAGTCCCCTGTGCCACCCACACCAGAGGATTCCTGCTAAAGGGTGCAGTTAGGCGTTTCCTGCTTGGAAGTTTCCCATACAGTGATTTAATTCACCTTTGTTGGGTTGGTAGCAGCATCCAGCAGGACATGACTACTTCCTTCCAGCTTGAATATGAAAGGATATCCTGGAAATTTTAACCTTGTAAAATTAGAAAGAGGACATATGATTTCTGTTCAGGGACCCAGGAGACAAATTCTGATTAACTGTTACTATTATTATTTTCACTTGATAATCATTTTTTTTGTGGCTGGACAATGGTGACTCTTGAGGCTTCCACAGTGGTTTCCATTTTCATTGGAATTTAAGCAGAACCTTTGAAAAGGCTTTTTGGAAGACAGACTTGCGACCAAATTTCTCTTTTTGAAATGAAATCGTATTTTCACAAGATGTGTGTGCATGTATGTATATATGTTTAAAAAAATGTATTTTTATTTGTTACTATTTTTTCTTTTCTCTGGAAGTGACCAGAGCGGGGCTTCCTGTGTTTGTAGACAATCACCTGACAATTTTACCCCATATACTCTTAGTTCCAGTAGTCTTCGTATCAGGAATCTCTTCAACTAGGTATTCTCTTTTCCCAGTGGTAGCTCTAATTCCCAACAGTCTCCAAGAGCTTTGCTAAATGGGTTGCTTTAGTGCCCAAAGTATGCCAAAACTGAGTCACTGTTCGGCTGTTATTCCATCAGAAGTGAGAACTACTGAAGATACTAAGCAAGCAAAGTATGAGTTAAAGCAAAGCCGTTTGTTAACACTCCACAAGTCTCTGTTAATGAAAAGATAAGCTCAGTCCCTTACATTTGCCCTGGTTTGAAAATACCACAGTCATATTTGATATTAAGGGCCCATTTATAAATTTTTTATTGTGGTTCAATAATTGATAAAGTGATTTACAGTAGCCTTGGTAATACATTAATGCATGCGGGGTACATTATGTTAACTGTATTCTGCTGAAAATATGTTTTGCGATTGTAGTGGTTTGTCCATGCATCATCTGGTAAGCATTTATTGCCAGAGCCTTTTAATTATTTCTGTGGTTTGTTGTTTGATGTGGCTAACTATTTATCTGAAGAATGCGTAGCCTTTCTGCTGCTCTTTTTTTAATCAGCATGTACATGATACGTATTTGGTGGCAAGCTGTTGCAACCCTTTCATGGTCCAACATCATGGGGCTGGTTATGCATGAAAACATCTTGCTTCCCCCAGCTGTGGAAAAAGCCTCCCTCGGAAAAGCTGGTGAGTTCAGGAACTGCTCAATCTTGGCTTCTTTGAAGGTCAAAATGCTCCCAAGAGGAGTATCGCAGCCGTAGACCTGTCAGTGCACCAGCAAGTGTGGCAACCTCACACATCGGTGGTGAAACGCGCCCCCAGATCTCCCCAGCGAGGGTTTGTCCACCCCAGGAAAGATTTTTCTTCCAGCTCCTAAAGCTGTGGGTAACCCTGCAGAACTTTTGACGAAGGGAGCCATTATAACGAAGGTGGCAAAGCCCTATGTAAAGGCAGGGTTCTTTTTCTTTTGTATTCATTTCATCTATGAAAATCATCACCTTGGAAAGCTGTTAGATGAAAATATTAAGGATGAGATTGGATATTACAGGGATAACTTGACTATTTACTGCAAGAAAAAATACTAAACAAAGGAGACGATGGAAGAGGTAAAACCACTCCTTCTGCAGTAGGATTCACCATCTGTCTGCTGGAAGCTGGGAGGATGCCATCCTGTAACTTGGTCCAGAAGTCTTTCTTGCATCTTCTTTTGATATACGTAGCACTAGCTGCTGCCAGAGGTTGGATATGAAACTTGATGCTTATGGGTTTAACTTACTCTGGTGGCCAGTGATTTTTCCTAAGCCTTTGAGACATGTCAACTATAATAATCCATTCTGTGTCCCTTTGCCTCTGCATGTTTAGCCACAAGGGCAATGCCTAATGCATCTAAACATCTTGCTGAGAAGGAGCATCTTGGAGATCGTCATCAATGTAAACCATAAAGGAACAAACAAACAACTCTCAAGAATATGTAGTCACAGGGATGGCTGTAATCGAAAAGATTATTCCAATTATAATTCCAGTGCAATTTAATTATCTAATTCATCATAATCAGCTTCAGACTGAACAGGTTTTTCTAAAGGCAATCTAATATAATGGCAGCTGTTTTTCTCCATCACACTCATTTTTATTCTTCTTATCCAACCTGAGTCAACATTTTGACAGGAAAAATGAAAAAGCCTTCATGCAAAATTCATTGAGTTTTTCTTTTCCTTTTTAATAGCGTTAGGGGTAAAACACTGGGTGGAGAAGTGAGTGTTATGTGGGCTGGATAATGCTGTAACTTTGAGGCCAGGTTTCTGCACTGCAGGTCCTGCTGACAGAGCTGAGTAAATAGAGTGCCCGAGTTTTCAGAATTAGCTTTCCTGGCTTCAGGAGATTACCTGGGAGCTGCTGGGTGCTGAGCTTGTTTGAAGAGTTGATCCTTTGTAAAGTTTGATCTGGTCTAATTTTAGGTGCTGTCAGTCAATGAAAGTTATTTTTTGTTTCCCTTTCGCAATTGTTTCATAGCATTAGTTTTCAACTGTGATACTCGGCTTACATTTTCACTTCCTTAATATCAGCCATTATTTCTAGTGAAAGCCTTAATGTTACACTAAATCCTTCCTTTAGCTGTCTGACGCTTATTCCTTTAAAACAGTGCTGTTGGTTATCATCCCTCTCCTCCTCTTGTATCTTTGTCTCTCTTCTCTAAGTTGGAAATACTCGGTTCTGTTAGCATCTTACACGGTGAGCCTCCTTCCAGGTTGGTAACTTTCTGGGGCTTTCCGGGAAGTCTTCAGCTTGCCCATTTTCCAGGAATGGTTTGTTTCCTGTCCATGCTTGAGCGCACTTGTTTCTGATTCATATAGAGGTAGCTTGAATCAAGACAGGGGAGGTGAATGTTCTCCCTACTGAGATGTCCTCAGGCTCACCTGAATGTCCGGCCCAACCACACCTTTCAGTGCAAAGCTGAGACTATTGGGAGTCTTGTCATGCTCATCTGTGAACAGTTCTAGAAAGTCTCCTCTTGGATATATGAAGTAATTGGTGTATGCGGTGACATCCTGAGTTACTGATTTTGGAACATCAGGAAGGTTGCCACTCATGACCTAAAGCTTTCATAAAATTGTTCATCATTTTACATGTTGATTTGAGAAATGTGTGTCAGGATGAACTGTTTCCCTAGGTCTCTGCCAAAGGACTTAGCTTTTGCCAGTAATCTTAGACTTGACAGTGAACTAGAAGGGGCTTGTGTCTACTCTGTGCTTTCTAGCATTAGCTTCTCTTGAGTTAACCTAAGAGACAGCTGAGAGTAGCTGGGGGTTTTCTGTGTCACCGAATGTCTGAAGGAGGAAGGGAAAAGTTTGTTTTCCGTAGACGTCTAAACAGAGAAGAGGAAAAACTTAAGATAGCTGGAGAAGACACTTGGTAGGTTTATTAAGAGATTATGAGAAAGCACCTCCTGAGGTAGCATGAGAGTGGCTCAATATCCTCTGTTTCCAGTAGAGGCCATCTGAAACACCTGACAGAAGCCTGTTGATGATGGAAGAGCTCACAGGTTTTTGGAGAAGTGTTTTTGTCTCTAGAACTGACCCATCACTGGAACATGGTGGCTGTCAAAGCACACTGCAGTCTCAATACTTTCCAGGAATGATTAATGGGAAAGGGGAAAGATTGTAGTTTTGAATGGGTTTTGAAATGTGTGGGCATTGGTCAAGCATTATAGTGTGTGTTAAATACAAACTAGTATACGTGCCTACGAAAACAGGTAATTTAAATTAAAGTGAAGTGCTGGAGAACACCAGGACACAGCTTGTGGGGAATATCCTAATACTCTGTGTTCTGCTGCAAAATTGCTTCCTAGCTTTATGTTTAGATTTCCACTTCTTACCTATCACTTGAAAAATGAGTATGATTCAGCCTTACGGTTATCAAAGACATTAGGGGAGTGTTTGCGATATGAAACAGAGATATTTTGTGCCATTTAAATACCCTTTCTTACCCAGAAACCTGCAAGTCTCCCGTAGGTTCTGTATCTGTCAGCTGCGTGTAGAGGTCCTGGATGCCTAGAGTGTGCTGTGGCACTAAGCCCCCACCTTAAGGCACCTAAAGCACCCCAACAAGTGACACTAAGACTGAAATTTATTCTAGAGTTCAAGGTGCAATAATCCTGGATTAAAATTGTCAACAGATTTCAAGACAGGGGGAAAAGAAGAAGCCTGTTGAGGGTGTTAAAATCACATTAGCATAACACAGGAGTGTTCAGTTTACAAACCTGGATCTCTGAAGGTGTAAATGAACATCTGGTGCTGGTGCTAATTGCAATGATCTAAAGTAGGTGACTGTGATTTTGGGAGGGAGAGATTAGCAAGGCCCTGCAGTAGTGCTATTGATGTCTGAAAGGGCTAATTTTAGAAGTGTTCCTTGCTACATGCAATGATTTTTTGTGTCTATTAACTTTCAAATCAGCCAGCTTACTTGCACACTATGCCTGATCTTCTGCTATTGACATGGCTTTGGTGTTTAAAATCTGCATTGCTAGAGGGACTATTGATTTGGGGTTCTTTTGCTTTCTTTGATTGGCCAGCCTGAGACACCATAAAGACAAGGTTCCCAAGTTTCTGAAAACGGAGCGCCCCCTTTAGGAAAATTAATCGATTGCATCTCCGCATCTGAAAGGGTTACTGAAATGTGGGTGAAATAGTTCCTTTTTGTGGACACTGTGTTCCGATTCCATCCACCACTTTAGCATATATCTCGCATCTCATGACTGTATACATCTTCTTGTTATGCTCAGTCTCATCCTTCCATGCATGCTATAAGCTACAAAATAGTTAACTCCACTGTTTTAGCGAATAAGGAAGATGAGGCCAAAAACATTTTGTCGAGCATCCCTCTGGTGAACAGAAATGCTTGTTTTTTCCCACCTCCAAAGGGGTGGAGTTGGGTCATAAGAAGCCAATCCTATATCCCTCTCAAGACTTTTTCTTTTCATGTTACCTAATCCATTATGTGCTTTCAAATGATCAGCGTGAGTGTATTTATTTATTTGAAAATACAAGGGGAGATGAGCCAAACTTCTAAAGCTCTCTCTTTTTTGGAGAGTCCTGATGGATGTAAGAAGAGGCTTGTATTGCTTGGATATCTTATACCTTATAGAAGAATGACATTCTTGCCTGAGAGTGAATAGAGTGGTTGTTAAACCAGAGGAAAGGCAGTGTTGAAGGAGACCTTTTTTTCACTATCGCCATTGGTAACACTTTAGTTTTTTTTAAGAAAGAAGGTAAAGGGACTATTGATTTCAAACTAAAAGGCAGTCTGGTTGTTGCTTCAACAGCCCTGTATTATTCAAGCACAATTTATGTCTTGCTTTTGAAATACAGCAGGGGGCACAGATCTGACTGCTCGATTTCTGTGGAGACCAGGAATGTATATAGCTCAGAAATTTGCACTTAGCTCTGTTCTGGTTTCCAGGCCAGGTAGCCTCCCTTCAAAGTGATGGTCGTAGGAAGGGCTGCATCCATGCATGGGCCAAGCCCTGTGAGAGGGGGACAGGGCTGATGGCATGTGGAGAAATAACAGGACCTGACAGAGACCTGTCTGTTGAAAAGCCCAGTGGGTGAGCTGCACTTTTCAGTCTACCTATTTCCAGTGAAGCTACTTTATAAAGAGACAGTGACAGGCTTGGTTCATCCAGGGCATTGAGTGACTGCCCCTATCCTGAGTGTTGCATCTGCTGTGTGGCTAGATGGGATATATATTAAGCCAGTGCTTAGCAGCTCATGGCCATTAGACTATTACAGTGTCTCAACAGTTCCAGGTGGGATGAACTAGAGAAGCTCGAAGAAGTAGAAGGACCTGTGGAGGAGACTTGAAGGCATCATGAAGCAGTCCAGCCCTCACATGGTGTGACCTTCAGGCCCTGTGCTGCTGGGAGGGAATAAAGTCTCCTGGCAAGAAGGCAGCAGTCTGAATGGGGAAAAAGACCTTCCATGTGGTCTCTGTCGCCATGCTGCCTCCTTCCCTCTATTCGGGGTAATGGTCTGAGATCCCCTTGTTATGTACCCCCCATGCAGGAATGGATATCTCAGCTTTTGGAAGGAGATGGGTTATTGCACTGGGAATTTGGCGAGGAGACCTTTAGATAGCAGGATCTGTGATGCCAGTGCATGCTGCGTAGGGACTAGCCTGCTGTGTGCGAGTATGGCACGCGCAGCCTTTATGTCATGTTGCGGTGGAGCTGCTGGTTATGCTCTTAGCATGGCTACCCATCACGTGGCAGGGAAAAGGATGGATGAGTTACTGAAAGCAACAGTAGAGTCTTAGATAGTGGATTTGAGAACAGGAGTCTACGTGATAGCATTCTCTGAAATGCTGCCGGTGCCACAGGCAGAGACAGACGGAGCTGGAGAACCTCAGGTCACGTCTGAAAAGAAAATGGCAGAGCAGAAGGACATTATATTCATTAGAAAATTGGGAAAATTGGAATAGATGGAAGCTGTATGGGGAGAAAGAACTGAAGTGGAACCAGCCAAGTGGCATTTGAAATTAAAAAAAGATCTAAGGGAGTTTTAAAAGTAAAGGCAAGGGGAGAGGTAAGAAATGCAGATGAGCTGAAGGAAGGTGCATCCTTTCGGGGTGAAGTGAGCAAATGGTATTATCCTAGACAAAAGGCAGGACAAGTTGATAAGACTGAAGAAGGGAAGAAGAAATAGAAGTTTGAAAAGGTGAAGTCTCAGTTAATCAGGCCATTGGTGCAACCAGCCTGACCCCAAATATGCACATCCTTCCTGCGAAGACTGGAAAGTAGCCAGGACTAATGGGAATGTCTGTTACAAATGAAGACACTGATATAATAGCTATTTTAGAAACTTGTTGAAACAAGTTAAAAAGTGGGACATTGCTGTATTAAGGTACAAAGCCTATAGAAATGACAGAGCAGGTAATTCCTTGGAAATGAAGTTACATATTAAGGAAAGCATGTGGTGCGGGAAGCAAACTGGCAATGACTATCTTTATGGATTAAAGTTCTCTTTGAGAATCAGGAGAACTCCTTGTTAAAGCCGTCCTGTCGGCCCCTCGCTCTGGCTAGCCACGGTAGCTGTGAGGTGTGCAGATCACAGAGCCTGTGGGAGAAGAAATACCATGGTAATGGAAACCCGCGTGGCATAAATGGGGAATGAGAGCATGACAGCTTTTTTGGGCACAATTAATAACTGTCTGAAGCAACTATTTCTCTGGACATAAGGAGAGGAAACTCTTGATATGGACCCAAGTAAAGCAGAGAGTCTGCTTCAAATTTTAGGTTGCCAGAGCTGCATGTTGCAGTAGTGCTCATAATGTCCTTGGAGGCAACATCCTGTAGTGGACATTTTTCCACAAAAATAAAGCCTCAGACCATCTGAACAGACAAAAATTCCACCCAACTACTGTTTAACTTTTAAACAGAATTGAAAAAGCTCATTAAAAGGAGATTTTCAGAGACTGTCTCAAAGGAAGTGCTATTTCTGGGAACAGGAAGGGAGCTGCACCAAATATTAGAGGATGAGACCTTTCTGCTGTTTGTATTATCGTAGTGTTTAGGAGACTTAGCTAGTGATAGGGATGCCTTTTAGCAGGCACTGTATATCAATACATGCAAAAAAGACAGCATCCATCCTATAAAGTCGATACTCCAAGAGGAGCGTGTCAGGAAATACAGGGTATTTTTGAGGAGCATTTTTCGAAATCAAATGAAAGTGTGGGCTCCTTGGTGAAACTGGAGCTTGTGCAGGGTTCAGTGAGGGTGGAATTTAGCTGTCACAGGAAATACATCCTTTAAAAATAACAGAATTGCTAGCCATGGTAATGCTTTTCACCTTTGCTTTTTGAAGCACAGGTTCCACAAAACTTCATAAATTGTATATACATCATAAACTGTACCTGTATGAAAAAGGTCATGTTCAGAAGGACTTGCTGTGCTGCGTTTGCTCTCTCATGATATAGCTTATAATGTTCTATTCGGTGTGAAACAAACCTGATAAATTGTCTCTTGCAGAGAAAGGACAAAAGACTTGAGGAAAAGGGACGCTTAAAATGAAAGGGACTGACCGTCTCTCACATTTTGTAGATGTTAGCTCTTCCCATGCTAATTGGGGTAGCACAGCTATTCTCATCAGGTTCAGTCAGTTCAAACTCTGTGATCCCATCCAGCTGCCTTTTTCCTAAATAATCTAGTCTGACCTACAAGCTGTTAGGCTCATCAGTGCTGTTTTGAGTTTTTCCATCTAATTTCTCAAACAAAATACATTTTTTTTTACAGTAAGTATCTTGTTTCCAAAGGACGTGTGTGTTTTTGAACCCCCCCCCCCCCTGCAAACCCCACAGTACCGTGATGCACCCCGATGTGCTGCCAGGAGCTTAGGTGGGGAAGGGCCATGGGGCATCCAGGGATCTGAGCTGCTGGTGAGGATGGAGACTTGGGGATCTGGACCTACAATAATTCAGGTGCACGCCGTGCTTTAACCTGAAGTGATTTGTGTTTGTTTTCTGTAAGGTTTTTAGGTTTGATTTTGTGTGCGTGTGCGTTTGCTGGAGGTCAACTTTCTTCTGCGAAAAAGTGTTTCTAAAAATTCTAGCATTTAACATGGAGGAAAGGTCAAGAATTGCTTTTTGGGCTGTGCTAAGGCAAAATAAGAGGAATAGAATGAAAGTGAATTAAAGAAAATGTCAGGGAAGACTTTCTAGCAGTGAGGTTTATTAGTGTCTCGAGGGATTGATAGGAGCCCACCTCTGTAAAATCCTTTAGGACTGAAAAGAACAAGGCACTCGGTCAGTGCCGCTGTCTCTCCTTTCAGTGTCACTTGGTCCCACTCACTAGACTTAATTCAGTGTGGAAAGAGAAAATCTCCTCTCCTGTTACTGCCAAGGACTCCTGTAGGGGCTGAACTTGTGCAGACCCAGCTGCAGGTAACAGGAAATAAGGTTCCCACTTCTGCATGGGGTTGCATCTCTATTGCCTCCCTGGTCGTCATCTTGAAGTACAGCATCGCTTTCCCGCATGGAGAGGCAGAAGCCCTTAGAGGCTGTAAAACAGCAAATTAAAATAAGATTGTGCATAGGCAGTTTAGCATTGAAGATGAGACAAGTTATTACAAATTCTGCAGACGCAATTAGCAAGCTTCCAAGGTGAAAATAGGCATTTCTGGCCTTGCCGGATTGCCTGGACATCAGCTGCACTCGCTGATACATGTTCTGGAGCTCTTTGAACCAGCAGTGTTCACCATGTTGGCTGTGCTTTAATTCTTGACTACTCAAGTGGTTGGTTGGGGAGCTGATCTTAGGGGTGTGCAGCAAAAGACTGGAGCAAAAATATTTACAGGTAGCTTGACCAATAAAGATTTTTTTTTCCCCCTTGAGATTGATGCCTTTCATGAAAATTTTTCACTTGGAGTCCAGAGAACACTGTTATCTTCTGTTTCATGGTTTTTACTTTGCAGTCTCATCTCTTTGTATTGGAAAGCGAGTTTTACACTAAACACATGAAGACGGAACGTAAAGATGTTAGTTAAATCCGGTAAGGAAATTGCTAGGGCTTCATCCAGAGTGGATCCATCAGGTTTTATATGGCATGATCACACCCAGCAATCCCCTGCTGAGGCCCGCTTGCTTGATAATAGGTAACTGCTGCTTGACTGCTGGGGGAGCTGTTACGAGACTACTGGAAATCAAGCAGAATGAATTAAATTTTTAGAATAAGATAGTTTCCTGGTCTCTTCTCTTAGAGCATGTTTTTACAGGTGAAGGGAAAGCTTCATCCAGACAGCATTTGATAGTTGTATTTTGCTCAGCTCTGGAGTGGATGAAAGCTGGCTCAACTCTGTTAAAAGCCAGTGAAGATAGGCTGATTCTCATTTATGGGAGATGCGATCCAAAATGTGTATTTGTGTATGGTGGGATTTTGTTGTTGTTGTTGTTGTTTTTTGATGAGGGAGGGGAAAGGAGTGCTGAAGAACGTGCCACCCGCAGTGTTTTCTGTGCTGCTTTTTCTACTTTCATGTGCCTTACAACTTGATGTAACTAGGATTGTGCCTTTGTACTCTACTACCCCCTTGTGTATGACACAGCCTGACTCCCCGATGATTGAAAGAAATGCTACAAACTCGGTTCCAAAGTGCCAAGCAGAGGGTTAGAAATCCATAATAATTAAGCTTTCACCACTCAACAAAGTCAAGTAATTAACATCTTGTTGTAGAAGAGTTTTAAGCAGCTGAGGGCTTACCCAGCTGTGATTTTTCTGAACATGAAGAAGTTGGAGTAGGCAATTAATACCTGTTGTATTGCAAGGGAATGACCCTTACAAACTAAATGCCACCAGACTGTTGAGAAATTTTTTAATAAGTGTTGCGCCCCTCTAAGATGATGCAGTGATTTTGACTGTTTCTCCAGGCATGCTTTTGTGTAAAGAAAAGCAGAGCTGGAAGTAGAACCCACTGTTATCAGTACCTTTTCCACAGGGTAAAAATCGGAGGCTACTGAAGAGAATATATCTGGATTGTCACCCACAGCTCTTGATTCATTGAAAGACATAATTTGAGATAATTGCTCTATTAGCTCTTTAAGTATAGCATTGGATGTTACATGGAGCTTGGAGTTTTCACTACATCCCTTTTTCTCACCACCAAAGGAGGCAGAGGAAGGCCACAATGTGAAAGCTGTGAGCCATATTCAGGTAGTCTGATTCCCGTTGCACGGTCAGTGAAGCAAGCTCGCTGCCCCTGTGGGCTTCAAAGGAACAGGTCTGAGGATTTAGGTAAGGTACTGGACAGAAAGTGGCCTAGAGCCAACCTACAGCTGCCTTTCTAGCAGCTCAGGTAGGATTTGAACAACAGCCCTCAGGGCCCCAGTTTGGCTCCTCATGACTTGTTCATGCTGCTAAATAAGCAAACTGTATTTTTTTTTAGAGGTTTTGAACACCTACAGCTGACACTAATGTCACAAATACTTGGCTCAGAAATCCGAATCATTCCATCTGGTGTTTTGCTGAATTCTACCCTAATGCCGAGAGTTTCGTGGAGGAGAGGTTTTCTCCACAGGAATGGAAGAAGTGTCTTGTCAAGCATCAGGACCTGAACATTTTCACTTGTCCTGGGCCTTGCGTAAGTTGTCTCCGCCATCGCTACCATGGACTGTCGCTGCAGTTTGCATTGCTCCAGCAAGAGAAGCTCTGGGTGTGCTGAGCGCTCTGGTGCTTTGTTTCCCGTACCTGCCTGGATGCACCGCTGTGTGTGTCAGAGCAGCCCAGACCTGGAAGCCTTTCGCTTAGGGAGGGGGGTAATGTATCATCAAGGAATGAACCCCATGCAGAAAACTTTGTCTCTGTCCTGTCCAGTGATTCAGAGCATTGCTTGAATTACTCCTAAGTCTTCCGGATTTTTCAGTATCTGGGAAAATGTTAAATCAACAGTATCGCTATGAAGGCACTATCACTGCAAAAAGCTAGAGTCTGAAATGTCCGTATTTTATCTAGCTAAAATCATAGTGCGTCTGTACTAGCTGGCTGCAATTCATGCCCTGTGTTCTGCAAAATGTTTCTTATATGCCAGCACTTCTAATTTGTGTACTAATATTTTAAGATTTTGCACTCCGTGAAAAGGGTCAGGTGTTCCTTAACAAAAAGAAGCGTAAAGGGCATGAGGTTGGCTGGACAGGTGCTGTCCGAACTGGCAAATACAATTGCTCCGTGTTCAGATTTGGTCTTTGGCTAGTAAGTCAATGTAAAGTATAGATGCAAAGGAAAGGTGCAGTCGTGGAATGAGCCCTATATTTATTCCTGTGATATGAAGGAGCAAGGAAGAAATACAGCTTCATATATACGGAAAGTGCAAAAATCTGAGGAATCTTTTATATGTTTGTAACAGAGAAACAAGGATGTTGTTACATTTCTGAGAGAGAACAAGAGATGGGGGATCCTAATCCTAGAATCTCTATATGCCTACACCTTTTCCTGAATGTTTTTCAGGGCTCCTTGTCCTCCTTATATCACATGGTGATTCTTCCTTAACTGATGATGTTAAAGGGTTTAAGCACATGCTTAAACATCTCAGGTCACCAATACAAGCAAGCTTTGTGTTTGTTACCCATGGTGGGAATGTGGGGTGGAAGGGGAAGAGGACTTTGGTCACTGGGCAAAAGCTATTAAATTTTAGTTCTCAGGTTTTTATGTGCTTTATGGTCTGGCTGTCTTGGGGCCTCATCTGACAGCAACTGATACTTACATGTTTCAACTAAATTCTCCAAAATGGTTGCTGTTTTCTCTCAGTATTTCAAAAGATGCTATCTTGCCTTTCAAGGATATATCTCAATGTCTTCAGCACAGGCCAATTTCCTACTTGCCTAAATGGAAACAGGGCAATATTTTCATTATGAAAAGCCCAAATTTACACTCCCACATCCATGTTCCGTCGTCTGCTTTGCATGAGTTTCGTATGTATTTGATAGTCAAATACTTCTGTTATCTAATGCAGGCAGCTCCTTTGCTTTGGCTTTACCAAGCTGTAAGTAAGAGCTCCCTGTCGTGAGTCAGACTGCCTCAGCTGAGCCCGAGAGCAGAGACGCAATAGATCGCAACTCACGTCTTCATTCCCTAATCTCAGTGAGATGGTACTGGGAAAAAATGAAACGCTTCTAAAAGAAAACATGGAAAATAATAAAATCTGACTTCAGATGTGTTTATCGGGTGCTTTACTACTTTATGTACAGTACAGGAGCTGGGAAAACTACTGATCAATAGAATATAACCAAGAAGACTTAAGCATAAAAGAGAAAAATGATAGCAAGTTAAACACTGGAACTGCAACGAAGAGGGCAAGCAGAAATGTTGCAAAGCGATGGAGAATAATGGAACGAAATAGTTCTGAAATGCTATATATGGCAGTAATGGTAACTCGGAGATTCTATGGACAATCTTGGTTTAATTAAGTGGCCGTTCAAATGAGGCGTAGCACACGGGACCATACACTGTCTGAAAGCTTTGCTTCCTGAATATTCATGTTTCTTCAGAATGACTCCAATTTCACAGTGAAGTTGAGAAATGTAAAGGCTCCTGCAGTTCAGTGCAATCAGAGGTTAAATACCAATGCACCAAAGTCAGGCTGCAGTCACAACTGGGCAAGCCTTGACTGTGTGATATTGGATGTTCAGGAGGACTCCTGATCTCATTTCTGCCAGTGTGGGGGCCACGTAAAAGACGGCAGTTTCATACAGTTCATTCTGTGGTTTGTTTGATGGGTTTGAGTGGGTTCACTTACAGGATTAGCTTGAAAACTTTGTGGCTGAAGCTGTGCTGCTGTTTACGTACAGTTAAGAAGCTCTAGAACAGGAGCGTGAGCCCAACTCACCTGTGTCCACTGTACGAGCGGCTCAGCAGGCTTTGGGGGGCTCCCTTGCACGCATGCTCCCTCTCTTCTGCAGTCCCTTGGGTTCTCTCTCTGTCATCATGGAGGTGTGTGTGCCTAATCTGTCCTTCTAAACTCCCAGAGTTGAAAGTCTCACGTCCTCCTTAAGCTGTTTTCATTTGCTTATTGATGGACTATCTCCCCTAATGTTTGATAAACCTTTGCAATTTTAAGACCATGATTTGTTGACCTTTCGCTCATGGATGTGGAGAACAGATGGTTCCCTTTGCAGCAACCTCATGTGTATTTAAAGGCTGTTATCAGGGCTCTTACAATTCATCCCAGGTCTTTCCTTGCAATACGTGTTTCCGAGTTAATTTTTGTTGTCTTTCTCTGGCTTCCTCCTGCTTTGTCCAAATCCTTTCTCAAGTGCCAAATCATGCTGAAACTGGACACAACATTTCTGCTACAGCCTGGCTGCTGTTGAGAGTGGGAGGATTCTCCTGTCATGCAGGTGATGCTCTCCATCTCTCTCCTATTTCAGTATTTGCCTTATTTGTGACAGCTCCTATATTTTGACTTGTTTAGAGCTAGTCTGGAGTCGCCGTACGTTACCCGATAACCTCCGATAATTTTCTGCAGAACTGCTCCTTTGCCAGCTTGTCCCCCAACGTTGACCAGGGCGTTGGAGCATTGCTTTCCAAGTGCAGAACCTTTCCTGCCCTAACCGAATAGTTTGCTAAAGTTGCTAGAGTTCACGTCACTCGTTTGTCAGGATGTTTTTTTGTGGATTTCAGGGATGTCTAAGCATTATTTTTTGGCATTCAGATTTCTTTGTATCTTGACTTTTAGCATTTCGAAAAATCTGACTAGGTATTTACTCACGTCGTTGTGTTTAAATTGATCTTGAAAGGTGATTCGAAGCCATTTTTGAAAGTGGAATTTATACTCCCGAATCACTTGTGTGTCTTGTCAGGCTTTATAAAGGTAGCTTCATCATTAATGCCAGGATTGATCCAATGTGCAGTCTTTCAAAACAAAAACAAAAGCAAAGGAGATAAATACGCGGTACGGACTTGCTCCCTGAATTTTGCCGTAGTTCCTAAAATACTTCTTATTGCAGTAAACGGAACTGAGCTGCACTTTTTCTGAAATCTCCAGTGAACAATTCACTTCAAAATAACCGAGTGCAAGACTGAGGCACTTTGTGTCAGCAAGTGCTCTCTGTCATGCCTGGTTTAGTCCGTTTGTAACGGCAGGGCCAGGAATGCAATAATCTGTGGGCAAAGTCAGCCGCCAAAGAGAGGATGTTGAAAAATCCCTTGAGGGATAACAGAGCTCAGAGCGAGCAGGGTTCAGAATACAGTCCGAGCTTTTAAATCATCTCTCGATCTGCTTGTATGAAAAAATACTCTGTAAACCTAAAAATTACCAAGCGCTTCTAAATCTGGGCATTTCAGCTTACACAAAGAAAATGAATAACTGAAGGGCAAACGTGTTGCTTGAAAAGTGCAGCTTTTTCAAGTGTGCAGAGATACTGTTCACAGTTTCACCACTAAAGCAGAAAATCAGAAACCATTATGCAAAAATATGTGATGGCTGGGAAGAAACTGAGCGTTTCAGTACTGTGGCCTTCTATTTTGGGCAGTTCAGTACGACGTGAGAGGCATGGGATGGGGACTACCTGGGGATGGGACTGTCAGGTGGTTCCTCTGGAGCTCTGGGGAGTGTGCAGTGTTTTCCCTCTCCTTGAGATGCTGCACGTAGTATGATCTCACAAAGTAGATCTTTTGTTTTATGGAAAATACTTAATTTTCACTGAACTGAAAAAAAAAAGGTGGAATTTATTTTTGTACAGTTGTTTTTGTTTGCGCTCATAAAACTGAAGCTCTCTTTTATATTGGGCTGTGCTGAAAATTTTATATGTATTATATATATATGTTTAGGAAATTGGGTGGTTACACAAAAAGTAGTGTCAAACTGAATTCCTGTTATATAGTTCTTCTGGAGATACTGATCAGTCTGTCTCTTTTAGCGAAGTGCAAATGAACATGTTTTGAATTGCGAATATAGTCTTGATACCCTGGCAGAGATAAGAAAAAACACTCCTTTTAATGGGTTACCTAATTTCACAAATCACCTTTCATATTAGTAACTGACTTGAAATAAAAGAACATTGAAAACACCCTTTGTATTTGGTTCTGGATAATACAAGTAGAAGAGTTTCTATGGGACATTAAATCTTAGCTTATTTTGTATCAGAAGTCCTAAAAAGGCTGAGCGTTGTCCATAAAACAATTTGATAATGCGTCCTCTGTCCAACCCCTCCAACCATTGGGGATAAAAGCAACCTATTTTCACCAAGAAAAATAATAGCATTCCTAGACTATAGTACAAATTAGTCAAAAAACCCTTCCCTTGCTGGGTGTACTCTTGCGTGCTCCAGTGGTAAGGAGGTAAACCTTAACACCATTTCCATGCTCTGGCAGGAAGAAAGACTTTTTTTTCAGCCTTCTCCCCTTACTGTCATGTTTTCTGGAAATACAAAGTGGAGAAGTATTTTAAATGTACATTTTTATTAGAAATTGCCTCTTTTCAGCCATGCTAACTTGGTGGAAAAATGCAATGATGTTTTACAGTTATCCCTGATTTTGTGAAACTAAATTAGCATCCACTGCTAAAAAATGGTTTTCAAAGATTTTGAAACTTTGAACTAATAGTCTAAAATGCCCTGCTATTGCCATGAGAGATGAGAGGGGAAGGAAGTTTCATGCATTTAATTAGGTTTCTGTAGAAGGGAGAGAGGCTGAGTGTGGTTCCTGTCTCTGTAATCTCCTTAACGGGCTTAATTTTAAGAGCCTGATGCATTTGAGGCTGGATAGTTTGAGGAGAAGGAAAGAGGCATAATGCAGGAGAGCCCCACTGGGCTCTCTGCAGGAGACCGCGTTGTCCCTCTGTGTCAGACGAGGCTGGCCCAGCCAATACTCCCTGTGCTGTCGTCCATCTGCATCTGAAAATATACTGTCTGAAGATCAGTCTGAGACAGCATTCCTCCATGGGGGGGAGGCCCTCAGCAGCACCAGAGCTCCCTACCAGGGCCCCAGCCCTTCTGGGATACACAGCAGTGAATGCCGTTTCTCCTAGATTTTGATCTCAGTTTATGAGCTCTCTTCCTCACCTATTACAAAAGAAAAGGTCCCCTTCCGCCCCCATCGTAATGAAACATCAGAAATCCCGAAGTACAGTACTAACAATTCAGGCTTTCCCAAGGAAGTCAAATCTATGCATTTCCTTTTACAGGGAGTGGTATTACTTAGTCCTCCAGATCAATGTCTGCGTTGTTGAATTGTGGTTACTTACATGGAGCAGAGAAAGTGAGAGCAAGCCCAGGGCTTTGCTTCAAGCGAATGACCTTGAGAACATGGAAAGCAAGATGAGGTCTTGAGCTGTAAGGGAAGCAATGGTTTTGGTAAACAGATGTTTAAAGATTCATGGAAGATGCATAGATCTGCTCATTAACAAACCCGGTCTTGGCTTGTGCCTTATATGAAGCTTGAGGGTTTTCAGCTACACTTGTGCTGGCTGTCCACAGAGGTAGGAGCCTGCCCTCTGCATTTGCTGCTAAGGAGTCACAGCTGGAGGATGTGTTTCAACCCTCCTTCACCCAGATTTTTAAGGGTGCTTAGATGTTAAACATGCACCAATCCTGCTTATCATAAGATCCGATCTCAAGATTGGAGAGAGAGAACAAACCCACCTGGCCCTGCTGAGTCAGGCCTGTAACCCTTGGTTTCAGGACCGTGGATAAAGAGTCTGCACCCCATTTTCATAAACTTTGTAAAGCAAGGTGAATGCTGCAGATAAATGCACAAAGCAAACATCCTCGAATTTCTTGCTGCAGTACAGTGAGGCAACTTTACGTAGTCTCCTTCTGATTTTTGGTCCTCCTGTGCTAGTAATGATTCAGCTGCAATAAAGTGTCCATCTTTCTAGCTCTGCAAGTGATCTTTTGAGGTCCCGAAAGATATGAAGAGTTTCTTCTGCAGGAAGATGTTTCTGCAGCCTAAGAAGAGGGGAAAAAATACAAAAAAAATTAGCTTTAAGTAAGGTTTGCCATTCTGTATTACTTACAAAAGCACTTGGGCACCAGACTAATTTTATGGAAAACAGCAGGTAGAAAAATTTTGTAAGGAGCAACTGAAGAAAACTTACTGGCCCTTAGACTCTAACTTTCTGCTGCTGTAGGAGCCAGGTCATAGCTGTCTGTTGCCACGTGTTTTGAGTCCCTCAAGAAACCAGTTCTGTTTCTTATTCCCATGACTCCTACTCTTGAAAAGTTTCCCTGCTTTAATGATTAGGGATTTGCTCATGATTTCTATCCTCCCCGTTGTCTTTCTATTATTCAGCACCACTGTTCTTACTGAAAACTGGGCCGGTGTTTGTTTTGTTTTGGGAGGGATGTTTAATCATGATTCAGTCTTCTCTGGACAAATGCCCTCTTCGCCTTTTTCTTTTCTTGCTTTCTACAGCTAGATGAACTTTTGCTATTTTTTTTTCAATTTCTATTCGAGAGCTAGCTCAACTTGAGTTTTGGTAATATTCGCATAAGCCCCACACTTTGCTTGGCAGTCCCTTTTCCTTCTTTTTGTAGGCTCACTGCTTACTTTTAATACACTTAAATCTGCTCAAGTCTGCAGCCTAGTCTTACAGATTTTCTGCCTTGCGTGAGAGGCGTCTTAAAAGAAATGAATTCCGAGCTTCCTTCACATTTCAATCCTCATGTTTGTCAATCCAGTTGACTTCTCTGGTCTGTTTTGTTCATTCTTAAAGTGAACTCTTTCCAAGTTGAAAGTCTGTGTTGCTCTTTTGCTTATTTTTCCATTAAAGTTAAACTAAATTAGCTAGGTCTCTACCTGCTTGTCTTTCTCCAATGCGACATTCTCTTCTGTGAATCAAAACTATTTACAACCTTAAATAAGAAAAGAGGGATGAGAGAGCCCACAGAGGCTCCAGTTAGGCTATTTTTGGCCTAAAATGACTCTCCTTTAAGCCTAGAGGAACTAATCTTCCTAAGCTGTAGTTAATGAAGATCTCTATAGGGACAATCTGAAGCCCCCTACGATAGACTTATGCTCTCATTGCTTCCAAGAGAAGCTTGTCGTTGTTGTCTATAGGAGGGACTTGGGGAGCCGAGCTAACTAACTTTAGCAACAGAGCGTCTGACACTGAACGGTGGGAACATCAGCCATAATGACAGTCATCAAAGTAGCGGAGACTGGGATCCTGAGGACTCTGGGAGCCTCAGCAGAGCCTGCAGGCTCAGAGGGACAGATGTGGCTGAGCTTGACTTCTCTAGCTGACAGCAGGGCTTCTTTAGGTTGCTTCTCACTGGAGTTTGGTTTCTCTTTTGTGGAAAATGAAGCGAAAATAAGTATTCTAGTGGGATCAGGAATCAACAGGAAACTGAGCAATGTAGTGGTTGATTGTATTCTCTTGGAAGGTGGGAGCAGTACATTCCACATAAAACTTACTGCAGATTCTCTCCTCAGAAGATGTTTTCTAAGAGAAAACAGGTCAATGAACAACCGAATGAAATGTTAGTGGTCATCAAAGTTTGGCCTACAGTTTTATGGATACTGCTCTTATTTAATGTGGTGTTGAATGCTACTGTTTCTGCACGCTGCAAGAATTCTGTGGGAAGGCAGGGAGAGGGTTCCCTTTTAAAATTGTTGAAGGTTCATGTTTTAGCCATTATTTGAATCACAGTAAATAGGAAAGTTCCAAAAAACAAACAAAAAAAACCCCCCAAAAACTTGTTGTTGAACAGGATTTTGGGGTCTTGCTGAGTGGTAGAGCAGAGGCTTGAAGTTCAGTTCACAGAGTAATGCTGTTGCCCTTTTGGACTTTGTCTGTCTCTGAGCAGGTAGACATGAAGTGTTTGGTGTCCAGCTCTGATGTGAAGGCAGAAGCCTCCTGCGGACGCTCCCTGAAGTTGAACCATGCAGAGCAGCGGGCGAACTTCAGAGATGACCTTAGCCGGCTCTTTCTCTGAGGTGCAGTAACCAGGAGGGACCAAGGTTGCCTTTCCTGCTCAACACTCTTCTTATGGGTGAGTTCATTTCTTGTTATAAAAGTCAGCTTTATGTGTTTTTAGCCAAGGGAAATTACTGAATGGTGTAGAGAAATCAAGAGAGTAAAGATAAAACTAGCAGTTGCTGCAGAGTAGGAACATAGATTCGAGTGGAGTGAATGAGTGGACCTGTCTAGTTAGGGTCTTTGTCCGTGATGGTGGCCGGCACCAGATACTAGAGGGGAAGTTGTCTGTCTTCCTGCAGAAAGCAGTTATGGACCAACCTGCAATCTAGACCTTTACTGTTTGGCCCTGATACTGCAATGATGCTTAGAAAACCAGTGTGGTGTTTTTTTTCCAGGCTGTTCATTTTCAACCTTCTCAATTTGCAGATCTCTGGAAACTTTCCAGTGCAGGTGTGGACCCCAGTTGAGTAAATTCCAGCTTTCTAATAACAGGCTTGCTTTTCTTCATTACCTCTGCTGCCATAATTAAGCATTTCTGCTTGGGTGATATGAAAAACCCTAAATGTTTGCATAGTTCTCAGCACTAGTGGTGCTGGATTCAATACGCTGCTTTAAGTGCGGTGCTGAGAACTGAATTACAAGTGTCATGCTGCCCTTCTAAAGAGAAAACACGTATACTATATTTCTAGCAAAGCTTCATCTTCCCCTTTCGAACTGAAAAACATTCTCCGAGAAGCTGTAGGAACTGGTGAACTAGGTTTTATGTTTATTTCCCCTTGTAACTCAAGGGCTGCTACTAGGAAAAGGATGCCAAGAGGTGTGAAACATTTAGCAAACGCTTCTAACCCTTTCCAGGAATTTTGCTGGTGGTGTTAGCAGAGCAGAGCATAGGCAGGCAGTTAATTTGCAGCTGTGTCTGCTTGTTGGTAGTTATTTCCAGATCTGCCGCATGTCGGGGTGCTCAGTTGGGGGCGAGAGTCCAGTGTCGCTACAGTCACACTGGCTGGCTGGGACGTTGGAGGAAACACGGCAGCATTTTGAGCCTCTCCACACATTATGCCTGTCTTCTCCTCTTCAGTACTACTTGAAATCTCTGCCAGCCTGGGCTGATCAGAGGGATCACCTGGGCATTTTCATGCCAGAAGTCTGCTGTTGCACAGCCTTAGGATGCTGGTGTGATGTACTTGGTCTCTCTTGCTTTCCGCAAGCAGTATGTTATAGTTTCTGTGGATGTTGATCTGTTTTGTTAGGGATCTTAAGTTTGCTATAGGGTGGGGGGAGGATGTTCTCTGGCCTGCGTCATGCAGATTTATGTAAAGAATATGTTTTGTGGGCTCCTCTGAGTGACTGGCCATGCCAATGTTGTCTGCAGGAACTCCTAGTCCTATACCTGTTTTTTATTTTTCTTCTCCCTGCTTGATGTTCATTCTAGTTTTGACACAGTCAGCTTTCCCAAGCATCCCCCCCGTTGTCATCAGTTACAGCTCAGCTGCAGAGCCCAGAAACACTTCTTAGCTCCTGGGTCTGTTTTTGTGTTTAGACTTGGCTCTTGAAGGACTGGACATGCTTGTTAGTGCTGAGAATCAAACACCTTTCTTGCTGAGAAATGGGGTTTTATAAATAAGTATGTTTTCTGGGAAAAACTCCTGTTAGGTGATGTTTTCTTCAGGGAAAATCACAAGGAAAGAATTGTTTTGTTTTAGCTTAAAATGAGTGTCTTTGGGGACCTGAGCTATTGTGGTGCTGTTAAGCTGTAGCCATTAAAGCTCCTATTCCTTCCTAAGGCCTGGCTCCTAGCTTGACTAAAATTCCCAGTATTTGCCGTGATGGCGCCCATTGGCTGTGGTGCTCCCAGAAGTCCTGCAGAGTAGAAATCAGCTCTGATATTATCTTGCACAGCAACAGCAGTTGTTGTAAAAGAGCCATATTAAAATTACGAGGATAAACTTAAAAGTCACATATCCCTTGATTTCTTCTCGTTATCCTAAACACGTTCTTCAGTTCACCCGTTTTTCTGCTCTTTCTCCTGAGTTTTTCCTTTCCAGCTGATTGCACCAGTTTTCCTGGAGCTTCTCCTCTAGCTTCAGTCTTTGAGAACATCCTTTCCTCTCTTCAGGCTCTCAGTCCCTGTCCTTGGCTGCAGCCAGTCCTGATTCCAGCTTCGCCTCCTTTTCCTCTCCCCGCTGAATCCCAGTGCTAGTTCCTCTCTTTTGCAAGATACAGCTGTACAGCTGCTGATTTCCTAGAAGTCTCAACCCAGCGTGTTGGGTCACAGGATGTTTTTTTTTCTGTCTGTGACGACAAGGAAAACTTCCTCCGTATCTTCAAAGCCATCCCCTGCAAAATTGTAAGATCTCGTTCCGAAACATCACTGCTGCTCAGTGAAAAAGTTGTGCAAATCTGGGTTGGTTATTTATTTTCAAGAGTGGAAACAAATGTATTTTCTCTGATAAAGCCTGTTTCCAATTTTCAGGAACAACGGAACAATTTTTTTTGAAGCCTCCTCCCAGTGCCCACCCTCCCTGATACCAGCCTGAGACAGACGCCCAGCAAAGGAAATTGCTGGCAAATCAGTTGATTTTGCAAAGCTGTAAGTAATTGAAAACAAGTTCTTACAATGAAACATGTCAGACAGCTTTAAATGTCAGTATTACTGCCAGTTCCATGTATATTATCCTGCATTTTCCTCATGCTGTTCTGACCTTGCTCTTTTTTATTGAATCCAGATTTTTCGCTTTCCTACTGGCAGGGCCTTTGATTTCGGTGTCAAAGAGCGAAAGGTATTTTGAAAAGCGTTAGGTTGCTGCTGCCAAACATCCTCTCCAAAAAACAAATGTCATGGCTAAATCACAATGTAAACAGAACCAGTTGGTACCATACTGATTTGATCTTGTTTAGATGCGATAAACATATGGAAATCGTTACGCAACCCGACACAGTTGCCAAAATGCGTGGCAAAAAGCCTTGATCCGGTTCCACCAACACGACAGCCTCTTCCCCGTGTCTTTGGAGGTGGAGACGTGGAGCTGGGTGTGGGGCATTTGTTTTGAAGGTGGTAGCTCCGCTGCGCTTCAGCTTCCCTTCGGGATGCTGCAGAATGAAGAAAGCTTCAGTTTATTTTCTTCACAAATGTTCTTTTTTACCTAATGAAGCTGGTTGCCTGATTAGTACCCTATTAATATTTTAATACTGTTTTTATCATCTCATGCTATTTCAAAAGGGATTGCACTTCTATGTGTAGTAAGAATATTTTGACTTGCGTTATGAACATATTTTTCATATTCTTAAGGACTGTACTCTAGCGTGTTTGGGGATTTTTTTTCCTCTTTCTGCTGGTGGTGCAAGAAGACATCAAATGTAGGCACATTCTGTCCCTAAGAGGCAAAGCATCCTGGTGCAGAAAGCAGCTGACTACTGTGGGTAGTTCAGAAGATTTAGTTTCTCCTCCTGCTTACAAATCATTTCCCCTTCCCTATGCTTCGCGTTCCCTCATCAGTAATACGGACTGGACTGCGTTTTGTCAGCTGCTTTAAGAACCGCTAGCGAAAGCGATATGTAAAAGTGAGTTTGCTGCGTCTTCCTCTGAAGCCTTTGGTCCTGGTATTTATCAGATGTAAGTAGGCCTGATTTAGTGCCGAGATCTGTTTATGCCCTCGATAATAGGTTTGTATTTGGTGTATGCCCTTTGTTGTTGAAATACGTGTTCAGAGATTACTTCAACACGTGCAGATCAAGGTAAAGCATCCTCCTGAGCCTAATGTTGTCAACTTGGGTTATTTAACAGTCACTTAATCAGATAATGCAGATATAAACCTGGAGACCGAGACTGGAAGTGCACGCAGTAAACGCACTCTTTTCAACTTATCTCATCTCTTGTACAAAGTGCTGCTGTTGCTGCTTTGAGAGTGGGCATGTTTGCCAGACTCTTCTGCTGACAGTTTTTGTTGGATGATGTGTATTTGCTGACGCAGCAAGCAGCAGTATCGCCGTCTGGTGAGAGCGCCCAGGCGCTGTCTTAGAGGTCGCTGGGTGGTGGTTTTGCATCCCACCATTCTGGTGGCCGTTCTCCCAGGAAACTGTTCCGACGGGGATCTGATGCACTGTTTCTGTGAGATTTTTGTCATCACAGGCCCAAGCAGGGGTCTTAGAGCAGCTGATTCCTCCTGTCAAAACACAAGGGTTAGTAGCTGGGTGACGGGGGACGCAACTTTGTTGTGATTTTTTTTTTAATCTCATCTTTTATATTTGAAAGAGTTCTGAGCCCAAAAAGTTTCCAGAGCTTTTAAGAGAGCCTGGCCTTCGTGTCTGCCCTAACTTCTGGCTGGTTTTGAGCAGATGGTCTTTGTATCCCCAAGACTTTCTTTATTCCAGGGTATAGCTTCATGCAGAGCCTTTGGTACGTGTACAGCCTGTGCTCATCTTTCCAGGAATTATTTTGAGGTGCTGCCTCTCTTCTCCAGCCCTGGCTTTGTAAGATATGTTTCCTAGAAGTGAATATTCCCCTCAGCAAAGAGGAGCCAGATGCTTGGAAAGACTTCAGCGTATCTGTAGGAGTGGGGAGACATAACCAGAAACAGCTGCATATGGAGATACCTACTGAGATCAGTACCTAGGGGATAAGAACATTTTTCCCCAAAGAGGTTGAAATAATACCGCTTTCCAAAGGCACTGCATGTGCTCGCTTCCCTAGTTGCTTTTGGTCAGATTCCCCAGACGTGCGAAGCGATGTCGCTGCTGGCTCTTGGGGGCAGGGGCTCGGGGGACTTGCTGTTTCGAACGCCACCTCTCCTGGGCTCTGCCATCCGCCTTGGGCTTGCCCAGCGTGGCTGAGTGCCTGCTGGGGCCCTGGATTCCCAGCCGTCCCCTGTGGCTGGTAGTAGGTGTACGCAGGGGAGTCCATGTGCCTGTTTCTTTGAGTGAAAAGCTTTCTCTTTGAAATTGGGCTGTTTCTGCGGCTTCTTTGTTCTCGGTGTCAACAAAGAGCCTGTACTAACTGCTTAAGTCTAGCAGGCATCCATTTGGCTCTAGAGGACAGTATGACTGACCCGAAAATCATTGAAAGGAGGATAAATAGAAATTACAGGATTCAAATCTCATTCTGTTTCTCCACCGTGCTTGAAACTTAGCATTAATGGACTCATCGTTCAAGTAGAGGAGCTTCTGACTCGCGTGTTCCTGCGAGTACAGTTCTGCAGCAACCTGTTGAGCTCTGGGGAACCGCTTGCAGACTACAACTTGAATCACAGGCTTTAAACTTCAGCCAGATTGGGGCTTCTGTGCTATACATGACCTCCCCTTCCAAAAGTCTGTCACAGGCTTTGCTGTGCAGCCATGCTGCCTTGACCAGCGTTGGTAGGACTTTTTCACATCAGCACATGTTGTAAGGTAACTATACTGCTGAGTAAGAATAGTACTGGGCCACAGTGTGTTCAGCTAGCTTGCATTTGAGAGAGAAAAATCCAACCCCATCAGAGACAGGGAGGCCTTCGGGGCAACCACCACGTTTTATCACCTTGTAGTTAATACCTTTTCGATTCCAGCTGCTTTTTTGGCTTTTGCTAAAGTGCACTGAAAGTGCTGTTCTGTTTGGGGTCCGTTGCTACAGATCCTACTGCTTCATGAAATCAAAGTAGAAATTATATGAATGAGCTGGGTTTAGGAAGCTATTTATTGCCTTCAGCAAGCTTATAAGCTGCCGTGAGCGCTACAGCGACGAGCAGTGGCAGCTAGAAATCCCCAGCCATGAATCATCTGAAGGTTTGCTCTCTACTGCAGGCAGCGCCGGCTCCATGATTGCACTCCCTTGTAGCGCAAATTTCTGCAATACCTGGCAGAAAGGTGTCTCGGGGATTCATCAGCAGTTTTCTTAATTTTTCTTGCATGTCACTCTGTGGGATATGGTTTGGTTGGCGGTAGCAGCATCTCCTCAGGTGTACGTGTAAGGGAGAATGGCTGTGTGCCGAATGCAGGGTGCTCTCAGGCACGGTCCTTTTTCCTTTTGCATGCTCTGTTTTATAAACTCTTTGGCACTGGAATAGTCTTTACTCATGTGAGTAATCCCTTAGTTTCAGCAGGGTTTATCCTGCAAGCCTGGATCAGGCCCTTCACTTGATGTATTTACCCTGAGATCAGTTGTGGAGAGGAGCGGTTGCCTGCTTCTCCCCTGGGAAAATGAAGATGACCTTAGGGAGAAGGAGACTCCGAGGAAAGGAAAGCTGTTTTGCAAATACCAGCTGAAATCCTTCATGCCTACTGTTTACCAGAGGGGCTCAAAAATGCTGTTTAAATATACTGAGAGTTAATTGTTTGAGGAGAGAGGAAGTCGTTAGCAGTTTCCTGGGCTTTGAGCTACTCTTCATTCATCCACCAAAGAGAGAAATTGTCTGTTTTTGGGGGGTGGAGGGAAGGAAACAGGGAAGGGACTGTAAAGTTTGCAGAAGAGATCCTTTGTCAACAAGAGCTTTGGGTTTTGTGGAAAAGGTATTTTCAGTGTTTTGCCTGAAAAATTGAAACCAGCTTTGCAATTAACAGTTATTTTGCAGAGCCCCTTAGCATCCACTGGACTGAGTTTTTCGTATGCTAGATGTCTCTAATGGTGTTTTGGTCTCCAGTGGCGTTTTTCTTGGAAATTCTTTCTTTGCATAATAAAACAAAGAGGAATTGTCATTGCTGGCTTCACACTGTGTAGCGGGGCCTTGATATCTGGCTTTTGAAGTCACCTTCAAAACAGAGCTTCTGGAGAAGACTGATGTGTGAGTGGTACATAGTATATACAACTAGTTAAAGATATAAATGACCTCCACTTAATTAGCTGGCAGTGGATAATGAGTGCTGGCCTTATCGGTATAATTTATTTCAGTAGCTTTACTTCTCAAAAGATGTACAAAATCACACAATTCTGTAAAACCAGCACATAAAATCAGCAGGTTAGACTTCCGAAGTCCTGAGACGTGAGGGACTCCCATTTAAATGTTAGTTACCCAAATTCTGAATCTCTTACGTCAGCAAACCTGCCGTTAAAACCAAGGGAGTTGTGGGTGCTCTTTCTGAAGTTCTCCCTGCTTCTTGGGACTTCAGCCCGAGGAATTGGAAGCTTAATTCCAGGCACCCAAATTTGAAGCGCTCTGTAGCCTTGAGCAAAAATATGACAGTGGCTCTAAGCTGTAGCCTTTGGAAGTTGTATGACAGCTTTAGTAATGTTGTAGTACAAATAGAAAAGAACTAGGCCCAGGAGACCTGGTTGACTAGGTGATTTGTTGCTCGGCAAAAATAAATGAATTATTAGTCTGTGAAGATACACGTAGCAGTTTGCCATTTTATGTGGAAATGTGGCCCTCTGTTAACTGGGAGGTGTAAAGATCTAAAGGCTCATTAGGCTAAAACACCCGTAGTCTAAGTTTAAAGATTGTCATGATACTAAATGTTTTGATAAGACATTTGCAAAGTTAAGTCACCATATTGTCACTTGGTGACGCTCTGATGCTGACACAGAAACACTGCATGTGGTGAATGGTGAGTTCATAGAACGGAGGCTACAAAAAGTGGTTTCGAGGTGTGATTAGTGTATGAACTGGGAAAGGTTGGGAAAATGGCAGGGTGAAAGGACAATCTGGCACTGCACTCTCAAGAGCGAGCCTTGGCTTCAGGTGCGAAGCAGCTGGCAAAGCCCAGGAGGTCAGCATGGAGAAATGCAGGAGCAGAGCCGCTGTCTCTTGGTCTCAGGACTGTTCGTGTAGAGCCCTGCAGCACTTCTGATGGCATCAGGGGTCCTTCTCTGGGTGCACGTTACGTCCTGTTCTCTTGCCTTTTCTTTTTTCCTTTTCAGGTTATTTGCTTGTCTCTTGTACCTTCTCGGTTTCTTGCAAGTGCTCTTGGCTAAGGTATTCTCTTTTCACATCTTAGTTTCCATCTCGGGGGGGCCAGAAGGGGTTGGTTTGGTTTTGATTTTACCGTTGCTGTTTTCTTAGCCCTTGTATGCTTGAGCCTCTTTTACAGCCAGCCAAATTTACTGCCTCCTCCTCACTGCTATTTTCCTCTTTATTTGATTCCCTTCTCCCCCACTTTTCCCCCATGGCTCTCCATTTTCCATTGTCTTTGTTCTTTATTTCCCCCCTAAGATCTCCTGAAACAGCTCTGGGAAGATGAAGCATTCAATCTTGTTTTCCATCTCCAGCTAGCACTTTATTAATAACCCATATTTATTTAGCATCTAGAGCCTGCCAAACACAGGCATTCGTACGCACAAAGCCAGCCACCAGTGTTTGCTGTCAGGATAATGTCTTCCCGGAGGCTCACCTCCTTCTGCCAAGCCCAGCTAAGTGGCTCTTTGTGGAAGGGAAAGACTGCTCTCGTTGAATGATGTTTGTGCTCCAGTATCTCCCTGAAGAGAAATGAATGTGGGTCAGCGATGATCCTTGGCCCTGCCGTCCCTACAGCAGAGTGTGCTGGTGCGAGTGTTGCATTTGCAAGTGAAGCGATGAGTGAGAGCTGGCTGCGGAGCTGAGATTGCAGGATCCAGGGGTGTAAAAAGGGGCAGGGAAATGGCCCAGAGTGGTTCATGGACCTCTCGGTTGCCCTAGGGAACGTCTGAAGCCTGCTTCATACCAGGGTGGGAAGCTTCTGGGTGCAGCTGGCTGCTCCCCACCATACGTCCACGAAGGGAGAGCTCAGCCCCCTTTGGACTCCTTCCTGAGATCCAGTGCAGAGAGAGCCAGGTGTCTGTGCCTGGGGAACGCAGCCTGTTCAGCCTGGGGGAGGCCAGTGGCAAAGGCCGCAAATGTGGTTTGTATGGCAGCACATACCATCTTGCTTGGGAAGATGTGGATGTCTAGGTCCAATCTGGCACAAGCAAGGGCTGCTGTCCATGAAGAAGTGTGAGGAGCTGCAGGGCCGACTTCAGGCGTGTTGCATGGACTCAATCTTGGGCCCCGTGCTTAGGGGCTACAACTTGCCACAACTGACTGTGTTAATTGGCTGTGTCTGCTAAATAAACTGGGCCAGAGCCTATACCCTGGCCCTGAGGTTAAGCAGAGTGGCGTGGCTCAGCTCACATCTATGTAACTAAATCCTTCTCTTTTGCCCAGAGGTGGTGGCCTCATCCAGTCTGCCAGCTGGAAATAGTCTTGGATATCTCCTAGCTGTGTCCTAATATTATTTGGGACAGTCCTAACTGGCATGGCCAAATCCATGCCAAAACTGTTCCACCAGTTGCACAGCCAGTTGTGTGCCAGTGCTAGAGCTCTCTTGCTTCTTTTTAGTGGCACAGATACTGCCACTGAGTCCAAACTCTGTCTTCTGGAGCAGAGGCAGTGCCAAGCGCTGGATGGATGCACCTCCCGGCAGACTTGGGAAGCTGGAGCCGAGCTTCCTGGCGAGAAGCCAGCTGGGGATGGCATGCTGGATGTGCCTGTGGACTGCACGATGAGCCGAGTTGTCTTCAGGGGGCTCCCCGTCTGTGAAAGCTGGCCTTGACAAGCCGAGTTCCTGCAGGAGGGTGCCTGAGCAATGCAGGAGCATCTTGGAAACATAGAGGAGCATTGTGAGATGCTGCACGACTTTGTTCATCTCTTCTGCCCCCTTCATTGGTCGTGCCACTCCACGGATCAGAGAAGGTCTCTTCCTCTGTTTGTGGAGCTGCAACATAAGAAGCCCTAATCTCTTGTGAGGCTGGAACATCTTCCAGTAATCCCACTAGAGCCCATTGGCTTCAACAGGCTTTAAAAGGTAGGCTGCAAAGCTGGTGGGTTTGTGAAATCGAATGCTGTTATTTTCCAGCCGTCACTGAACACGTGCTCTTTCGCTGTGGGTTACTATTGAGAAAGTGAGGGTTAGAAATGTGTTCAGTGTGAAAAGAGAGATGGGCTTCCCACTTGCTTTCTCCTTCCCTCTGGCTTTTTGTGCAAGACCAA